>NC_080422.1:26840165-27168022 GCF_029873635.1 Malania oleifera
ATAGCAAGCCATTTTGGAAAAGTTTTGGCTCGGGGGTACTCGCTGTGGCTCGGATTATCACATCCGTAGCAAGCTATTTTAGGAAATTTTTTTCTTGGGTCGTTGTACCTGTTGTGGCTTGGATTATCACATCTGTAGCAAGCCATTTTAGGAGAGTTTTGGCTCGGCTCATCATACCCATTGTGGCTCGGATTTTCACATCTGTAGCAAGCCATTTTGGAAAAGTTTTGGCTCAAGTCATTGTACCCGCTATGATTCAGATTATCACATTCGTAGAAAGCCATTTTAGGAAAGTTTTGGCTTAGGTCGTCGTACCCATCATGGCTCGGATTAGCACATCCGCAGCAAGCCATCATAGAGAAGTTTTGCCTTGGGTCAGTGTACCCGTTGTGGCTCAGATTATCACATTCGCAACAAGCCATCATAGAGAAGTTTTGGCTAGGGTCGTCGTACCTGTCGTGGCTCAGATTATCACATCTGTAGCAAGCCATCATAGAGAAGTTTTGGCTCAGGTCGTCATAACTGTTGTGGCTTGGATTATTACATCCGCAGCAAGCCATCATAGGAAAGTTGTGGCTCAGGTCGTTGTACCCACCGTAACTCAGATTATCATATCCGCAGCAAGTTATCATAGAGAAGTTTGGGCTCGAGTCAATGTATCCACTATGGCTTGGATTATCACATCTGCATCAAGCCATCATAAAGAAGTTTTTGGCTCAGGTTGTCGTACCCCCGTAGCTCGGACTATCACATTCGCAGCACGCCATCATAGAGAAGTTTTGGCTCGGGTCGTCGTACTTGCCATGGGTCGGATTGTCATACCCGCAGCAAGTCATGAAAGGGAAGTTTTGACTCTGGTCGTCGTACCCGTTGTGACTTGGATTATCACATCCTATGCAAGCCACTTTCCACCCTTTGCGATTCCATGCTACCCATTAACCACTACTCAGTTAAAAAAAAAACCCCACTAATCACTAATTTCCTAGAGAATAGTGCAACATTCCCAATTTGCCCGATTGGCTCTTTGCCCATTCTTATTTGATCTAAAAAACATTGAGCAGTTGAGTGACCTGGTCAAAATATGTATCTTTTATCTTTGCAGACTTGTTGCTTAAAAAAAAAAAAAACATAGGAGAGTTCTCACTGTTACATTGAGGCAACAAAGCCTACAAAGAGGGGCAGCTATAAACATCCCAATTTTAACCAGACCCACTTGAGAAAATGTGGTGCAATAAAACTGATTTTGAATCCTGAACAACCCCGAGTTCCAAAATAAGTCGTTTGAGTCCTAAGTGTCAAATTTAAGTCTTGTTTCTAGAAACCCGATTTATTTCAAAATAATCTTTTATTTTCGAGTTTGAGTCCTATTTTAATTTTCATTTTAAATCAAGTCTTGCAAAACAAAGTTTGTGAAATCTTCAAAAACAAGTTGTTAGATTAGGTTTTTAATTTAGTTGCAAAATTAATCTCTTTCATGGGTCTAGGTCCCGAAATGTCAAAACCGATTTAGGCTAGGTGTTGAGTTTTGAAATCCCAAAAAGAGCCCTTCTTGATCTTAGTCTGAGCTTTTCTAATTCCTAGTTAAGTTGTTTAAATTTCAAAATTGAGTCCTTTATTTCTTTTTATTTTGAAAATTGAGTTTCTTGATTTTTAATATGAGTCTTAGACATTAAAGTGAATCTTTTAAATTCTAAAATTAAGTCTATCAAAATTTTAGTTCTTAAGGTGAGTCTTTCAAGGTTTCTTTGAGCCTTTCAAATTTTCAAATTGGGTATTTTAAATTTTAAAAAGGGTTTTTGTTTGCATCTTAAAGTCCATTTATTACCAAGTATTTCTATTGGTCAAAATTGGGCAATGGTGACACTTCTCTAGGGTCAAAGTTACATACATGAAGTCACACATTTTATTTAAAGAAAAGAAAAAGGGAACAGGGGTTACAAACGAAATGAAATACATAAGTACAAACAATGGTTGCATGGGAAGTAACTCGGGGGTATATGCATATAGAAAATAATAAATACATTAAAATTACCAAAAAACAAAATAAAATCCCATGCCCTCCATTCTTGAGACACCACCTGGCCAAAATTTCATACCCTCCACTCCCAAGATGCCATCTGGATCTTCCCAGATCACCTGCACACAAGAAGCAATAAAATCACCCCCAGGGTGTGGTTCAGGTGGTAGTGCGGGCTGCGGGAGTGCCTTTCACGAGGTCAGGTGTTCAAACCCTTCCGGGCTCGTTTCTGCCCCTGGACTCCTGAATTTACCCTCCCTTTGGAGTTGTGGGGTCAACTTCAAGGGGCGCAGGATTAGTCACGTGGACCGTAAAACGGACGCGTGGATACCCGGTGTGTATTCCAAAAAAAGAAGAAGCAATAAAATCAGTTAACTAGAATTTCAAAAAATAAATAATAAAAATGCAATCACGTGTGGAGAATAAGTTTGTTAAAAAGAAATATTCCCTGCCAGTGCAGGGAATTCTATTAGAAGGGAAGACTTGGTGCCAAAAGGGCTGCCCAATCTCCTTACAATAGGGAGGCTTGCACTGTAGCATGGGACACCATATTAAGAGCATAAATAAATTTTTGTAAATTTTTGTTGAAATTGAGAGAGACACCATCAAAGAGCATTAGAAAGAGCCTGCAAAATTTTAGAGGGGAGATAATAAAGAAACTCTGCAAAATTTTAACAGAAAAGTTCTGCAAAAACTTTGCATAGATTGAACAAAATTGAGAGGGCAATGTAAGATAAGCTTTGCCATATTAAGAGCTAGAGGAAGAAGGGAGAACGTTGCAGGTCAATAGAAGCCGAGAGGTACCCCTTGTTTTCTTCCCATTCAGCACTAGAGACCAACTCAGAGACTCTCAACCAGACACCTAAATCAGACACACACAGAGACTGGAGAAGCAGACCAGAGGAGAGGAGAGAAGAGTAATAATCTCAAGCCACTTTCCTTATTTTTTTCTCATTCCATATGGTAACTATGAGCATGTGAATGTGTGTATGCAGAGTGAGTGCAGGTAGTCTTCCCCATGTATCAGGTTCTAACTTGAACCTGGGAAGGATGTAAATTAGAACCTAACCAATCCATTTGACCCATACCCATTTTTAAAACATAACCCTGAAGCTCATTTCAAAAAACCAACCCAGATTTTTTTTTTTAACCCGAACCTAGAAGCTCGGTATCCTAGCCCCAAGTTCACATTTAAACTCAAATTGATCCCTCTTGGAATTCCCAGATCGGAAAGGTTAGAGCCCAAAAGAAATGGAAGAGAGACATAAAAAGGGGAAGAAGACGCAAGGGAGAAGGGTTTCGCCCAAAGCTCAAGGTCGCTGAGAGGAATAGATGGAAGAGGGACAGAGCAGAGAGGGAAGGCAGCTTCGAGAATGAAAATTGAAATGAAGGGGTTTGGAAAAATTTGGGTTTAAGTACCGCTCGCTGCGGAACCTCAAGATCACGACACATCATGTTTGACCCTCTTTTTTTTTTGGAATACGCACCGGGTATCCACCTGTCCATTTTACGGTCCACGTGACTAATCTTGCGCCCCTTGAAGTTGACCCCACAACTCCAAAGGGAGGGTAAATTCAGGAGTCCAGGGATGGAAACGAGCCCAGAAGGATTTGAACACCTGATCTCATGAAAGACACTCCCGCAGCCCACACTACCATGTCTAACCCTCTCTTGATGAGAAGCATGTAGACTATTGCATCCACACGATTGAAGCATATGCAGTTCCACAAGAACCATGTGATGTGTGTCTCTTGTTCACGCTTCGGATCAAGGCCATGTCACTAATCTGTTTAAGTGCATCGTCCACCGTGTGATTGGCGCTTCTTAGGAATGGCTCAGATTATAGCCACTTCATCAGTTTGTATCCCTATGAGCCCCTTCTCAGTTGCCTACACGTGGACTCACCTGCCTTCATACACACACCACAGCACGCAGATCTTTAAGAGCCGTTCGATCATCATTCCCTCGCGGTAATGGATACAAGGAAGCCACATGTCCAACAGGGTCATATTTGACCCACCATTCAGCCACTGACACGTGGTAGCCTTGGCTCTAATTAGGCCCTAAAATGGTTGACTGCCCCTGTTTACTAGGGGTGAGCATAATTCGGTGAAAACCAAATTAACCAAATTAACCGGCCGGAATTGGTTAGTTCAGTTCGGGTAAAAATTTTGGTTTGGTCGGTTCGGTTGAGATTTTACAAAATTCGGTTAATCGGTTTCGGTTCGGTTAACAACAAAAAATAGTTTGGTTAACCGATTAACCGAATTATTAATTAATTAAATTTTAAGTATAAATTATGAATATAATTGTTTTTTATTATGAACATGGATATACCTTGTGGAAATTAATGTTGTTGTTGAAGGGGATGACGACGCCAACAATAATTTTTTTCAGCGAAAATTTTTTTATCTTTTTTATTTTCAATGTTTCAATAATAAAAAAAACATCGCCGTCTTTTTTATTTCCACTTTTTTATTCCAAGACCTAGAATATATAAATAAATAAAAATTATTGCACCTCAAAATAAATAAGCCTATGTGATAGAGTAAATGCATTAACACAATTATTAAAATAAATTAGTTATGAAATTTTTATTTAATGTATAATTGAATAAATTCGGTTAAAATTGGTTAACCAAATTACCTGAATTGATAATTTGGTCGGGTTCGGTTCGGTGTGATTCAGTAGTTCGGTCGGTTCAGTTAACAGCATTATGTAATTGAATTTTTTGGTTAATTCGGTTAATTACCGGAATTTGGTCGAACCGACCGTTTGCTCACCTCCACTGTTAACTGCTTCTCCCCTGAACCAATTTGATCCACTGAACCGGTGTGGAACCGGTTCAGCATTTTATTATTTTAGTTAAGATAATTCAATAAAAATTTAGAAAAAATCATAAAAAACTGAAAAATTCTAAAAAAAAAAAAAAAAACATTTCTAAGTTTTTTCTCTTAAACTAATTTTTATGTTGAAAATCAAAAAATCAAAAAATACAAAAAATTCACAAAACTATGTTTTCAAAGTTAGAAAAAAAAAAATTGACACTTAGAAAAATCATAGAAATTTCATGATAAAATTCCAACAATATTTTTGAGTTGATTTGCATTGATTTTCTTTAATTGTCTTTTTATTATTTGGGGGAATATATAAAAAATTGTTATAAAAATTTAAAAAAAATACAGAAAAATATAAAAACATTTTTGAGTTTGAAAATTCATCTTTGACACCTTTTCATCCCCAAATAAAACCTCCTGAAATAGTATTTTCCATACTTAGAGAAAACCCTAAAAATTCAAAATCCCAGGAGTGTATTTTTCAAACTATTTTCTCGATTTTCCTTCTCGATGATTTTAAAAGGGAAGCATGAGCTCTTCAGAGGGTATACCCCGGTTCTGAGGGAATACTTATATGGTATTCATTTCATGCATTTTCTTCACAGTTTTCAAATGGAGTAAAATAAGAAGGCTTATTAAATTTAATTTTTATGAGATAATTTTCAATTAGTTAGGTACCGCTCATAAGAACGGGCATGTCAGGGGGCTAATACTTTCCCCTCGTGTAACCGAACTCGTGAGCCCAACTCTGGTAACGCAAACCAATTCTACCCTTAATTGGGTAGTAATCAAGTGTTCTAACCACATTCCAAAAGATTAGTGGCGAGTCCATACACCATGTTTTCCACGAAAATTATATTTAAAACCAACACCATTTTGTCCCAAGTTTGCGCTCGGGAATGTCGCGACATTTCCCATATAACTAATTATTGGAATTTTTTTTGCAAGTTTGAATTTGAAGTTGAAGATGCTAACCCACTTCTTTTTATTTCATTTTTTCCTTTTTTTTTTTCAAATTTTCAATGTGAAAATGTTGTATTAAGAAAATTTTCCCATATTTTCTAATTTTATGGAATAAAAATTTTGCCTAATTTTTCCATGGACAAAATGGGGCGTCTAGAGATGCCATGGGGCAAGCATCAGTCACAAGAAGGTTTCCTCGTAGCTGAATCATTACCTATGTTGATTTGGGTCAAACTTACCAGCACAAGAGGTAGAGGACAATTTTTATAAGAAAAGTAAGCTATATGGATCCAAAGAATCCTCTACTGGTCGATTTCATAGAAGAGGATGAAGGGGCCAAGCCCAACATCATGAAAATTACGTTGACCCTTTAGTGGCCAACTATATTAAGGAGGAAGAATATTTTGACTTGGCCGAGTATGGAGAATTCAAGAACTCCTTTTCGGCCAATATCTCCAAGCTTGTAAAAAATGAAGGCTTACATGATTTTGAGGACGAGGATTATCTCAGAGATCAAAAGGATCTTAAATAAGCTAATTGAAAATATTGAATCAACCAAGAATCGTATGTGAAATAAGATCCAAATAAAATGGAGTATATGACCCATGCATGTGGTGGAGTAGGCGGCATATTACGTTATGGGTTAGTACCAAGTCGGTCTCTAACACACTAGAAAATGTCAAGTTTAGTTAGGTATCAGATAAAAATAGGCGAGAAAGTCCTATTAATTATTGTAGGATAATATTTGTTTAGGGACATTCCAAGAGTTAAAATTTGGAGGCTTCATATTGAAGGCCTCATGTTTTAGTATTGAAAAGGGTGGGAAAGGGTATAAAATGAAATTGATTATCAACTAGCGTGTGCTACCAATATAGGCAAAAACAGGACAAAGAGTGTTCTCCCTTCAATTTGAAACACAACCACTCTCTCAAATTCTACAATTTGTGTATGTGTAAAATTCTATTTGTTACATTCAGTTTATATAATGAAATAAAGTGATAATAGAATGAAAATTAAATAGAAATATAGTAAAGTCCATAAAGAGTTAAAAAAATTATTTTATTTTAAAACAAATGAACACGGATAAATTGATATTTTTCATGGAATAAATTAAAATAACTATTTCATGTTTCAATGGAAGAATGCCTATTTTTATGCTATTTTATGTTGGTTACAACAATACTATGTCATAATTATTTTCCTTAAACAATCATTGACTTTATTTTTAAATTTTAATACTTTAACATATCTATTCTCATTTTATTTGTTTTCCTTACTTAATAATGTAAAATGTGCAAAATGTGTTTTCCTAGCAAAGTAAATGAAAAAAAAGGGTGACAAAAGGAATCGTTAATAGAAGTGAGATCGTCTTTAGTTTTCTCTATTTTATATTTATTTTTTGTTGATTATGTTAAGGCCCACTATGCATAGAGTATTATAAAATGGCGATAACCTATCTCTAATTTTGACTTCTCTAAATCTACTATGTAATGATGCATATCATTGATGCTTTATGTGCTTGAATTTTGGTCACAAAATTCACAGTTGCATAATAGAAGAGTTGAGGGTAGCTTTCTTTCATTTGGCTTAGACAACTCTACTATACATTAGTGCAACGACGATGGTTTGCATACTTAAATATTTGTTACATAATAACATGATACTAATATGGGTTAAGCCACTTTTTACAAATAAATGAGATAAATTTAGTCTATTATGTAGCAAAATGTTACCTTATTTTTTGGAACATGTGTTTCAAACTTTGAATTTAAATTTCTATGAACTTGGATAAACCAAAGTTTAAATTAAATTATATTAAATTTCTACTAAATCCACACAAGCTCAAATTTAAGCATTGAATTCTATGCTCCCAAACACTATCTTAATATGCTGAGCGTCTTGACCTTACATGCATAAGAGAGATCCTCACATCTCATACTCTTATAGTCCGATCCCAAAGTTTAAATTTGAGATTTTTAAGATAAAAGCTATATGTTATAATTGTTGACATTTCTCTTAAAATTTTTTTTATATTTACTTACTAATATGAGCACGCAGTTTAGTGTTTGACCCATATCCAACTCATATACACACTTGGGGAAATAAATTATACTTTCTAAATTCAGCTAATCATTTCACTCTTTGTATCTATTTATTTTACTGGACTAATTAATTGTCAATCACTAATTTTAAAAATATTAGGTATAACTTTATAAGATTGCAACATGTGCCACATCAATTGAGACTTTGGTTTTTTTTTTTTTTAAGAAGAAAATAAATACATGTTTTATATTACTACATTTGTACAATTAATTCAATGTTAGGAAAGATTGTTAAGAGTTTTAGTTTTACAGAGTTTTACAAAGCAATCTGTTGTGGCTGTTATAAGTAGTTAATTAGTTCCTTATCTTAGTGGTCCAAATGTAAAGATATAATTGGTCATTTTTCCTATATAAGTGAACCAATTATACTGCACTACATTCATTCAATCAATCAAGAAAAGAAATTTGTTTTTCATTCTTGTTTTTCTTTTACTGTTCTTTCTGAAGCTGGTTAATACACAGCTTCCCACATT
Source organism: Malania oleifera (assembly GCF_029873635.1). Taxonomy (NCBI): domain Eukaryota; kingdom Viridiplantae; phylum Streptophyta; class Magnoliopsida; order Santalales; family Ximeniaceae; genus Malania; species Malania oleifera. The sequence goes on from NC_080422.1 coordinate 26,848,558, forward strand.
TTACATGGTATCAGAGCATATTGCTCACATGCAGAGCTTGTTATCTTCATCATTTCTCTCGCCGAAAACCAAGGAAGAGGAAAGCAATCACAATTCGTCAATTCTCTTATAGGAAACTAGGGAAGAGAAAAATAATCGCAAAACAGAGCAGATGTGATTCGCCAAAGTTTTTTTTTCGAATCTCAAAAACTGGTTAATTCAATTTCTATTGACTTCTTCAAAATTTTTTGCATTTTTTTTTCTATGGTGGAAACTGAATCTTCTTTACATTCTGCTTCTATGGCAAATTCTGATGATTCTTCAAGAAATCCATCGGATGATTCTTCAAGTGTTTATTACTTGCATCTTTCGGATAATCTTGGAGCTCTTCTAGTTTCAGAAATTTTAACTGGTGAAAATTATGTTGCATGGAGTAGATCAATCTCTATTGCTCTTATAGTCAAAAACAAAATTGCATTCATAGATGGTACTTTTCCTCAACCTAATCTTAGTGATTCTCGGACTCAATTCCATACAACTGTTAATAGTCTAAGGATTGATAATGGCCAAGAGTTTAACATGCCTAATTTCTATACTGACCATGGCATAATACATCAATTGTTTTGTGTTGAAACACCCCAACAGAATGGTAGAGTTGAAAGAAAACATCAACACCTTCTTAATGTTGCTAGATCCTTGCTTTTTCAGTCAAAACTGCCACTTTCTTATTGGACAGATTGTATGCTGATAGCAACACATCTTATAAATCGAACCCTTCTTCCATTCTCAATAATCAAACACCATATTTTCTTTTATTCCAGAAACACCCTGATTACAATTATCTTAAAGTTTTTGGGTGTTTATGTTTTGCTAGCACTCTTACAGCTCATAGAGGAAAGTTTCAACCAAGAGCTTCAAAATGTATTTTCTTAGGATATCCACCACATATAAAAGGATATAAAATTTTAGACCTTGTTACTCTTAAAACATTTATTTCCAGAAATGTAGTTTTTCATGAAACTATATTTCCTTCTATACCAAATAATATTCATACACCTTTTGTCTTTCCCAATTTCCCTCAGTTTTTTGAATCTTCAACACCCAATAAATCTTTACTTCCTCTTACATCAACTCATCAACAAGAAAATGCTGAAAATACAACCACTCAATCTGAAAATCTCAGAAGGTCTCAGAGGATCAGAAACCCTCCTACATACTTACAGAATTTCTATTGTGGTAATATGGCCCAAACAACTTCACTTTATCAATCATCTCCCACTTCTACTCAAAGTAAACCTCATTCCATTTTTCATTATCTTTCCACTTCTCAATTATCCCTTAAATATAAAACTTTTGTTGCTGCTGTTACTTCAACGTTTGAACCCAAAACTTTCAAACAAGCCACCTCTGATCCTCAATGGCATGGCAGAGGAAATAAAGGCTCTTGAATCAAACAAAACTTGGGATCTTGCTATTTTACCTCCAAACAAGACTGCAATAGGTTGTAAATGGGTTTATCGTGTCAAGTTTAATGCTGATGGCACAATTGCAAGGTATAAAGCAAGACTAGTGGCAAAGGGCTATACTCAACAAGAGGGTTTAGATTTTTTTAATACTTATTCTCCTGTTGCTAAGATGACAACTGTGAGAGTTTTACTTGCTGTTGCTGCTATCAAACAGTGGCATTTACATCAATTAGATGTTAATAATGCTTTTTTACATGGAGATCTTAATGAAGAAGTTTATATGCAATTGCCACCTGGTTATTCTTCAACTACTGACCCTCGTGTTTGCAAGCTCAAAAAGAGTTTATATGGACTGAAACAAGCATCAACACAATGGTTTTCTAAACTTTCTCATTCTTTGCTGCAGCTTGGTTTCACTCAAGGAAAATCAGATTCTTCTTTATTCATCAAAAAAACCCCCCTCAGCTTTTATTACTTTACTCATTTATGTTGATGATATAATTCTTGCTTCTAACAGCCTTAATCAAATTAATTCAGTCAAGCAATTTCTTCACGATTCTTTTACCATCAAGGATTTTGGTGAACTCAAATATATTCTAGGTTTGGAAATTGCTAGATCATCTAAAGGTATTACTCTTTCTCAACGAAAATATGCTTTGGATATTTTACAAGATAGTGGTTTTTCTGGATGTAATCCAGCAGCCTTTCCTATGGAATCCAATCTAAAACTTAGTGCAACAGATCCTTCACCATCTCTAAATGATCCGGCATCATATCGAAGACTCATAGGTCGCTTGTTATACTTGACTATCACTCGGCCAGACATAGCATATTTTGTTCAAGTACTAAGCCAGTTTATGGCTCATCCAAGCCTGATACATCTTCGGGCTGCTGAAAGAATACTTAGATATATTAAGGCTACACCAGGACAGGGGATTTTATTGTCTGCAAGTTCGTGCCTTCATCTGAAAGCTTATTCAGATAGTGATTGGGGTGGCTGTTTGGATACTAGAAGAAGTGTGACTGGTTTCCCAGTTTTTATTGGAGATTCTCTTATTTCATGGAAATCAAAGAAATAGGCTACTGTTAGCAGATCATCTGCTGAATCTGAATACAGAGCTTTAGCTACAACAACCTATGAAATTCAATGGCTTATCTATCTTCTAGTTGATTTACATGTTCAACATTCTCAAGCTGCTTTGTTATACACTTACAGTAAACCAGCATCTGAAATTGCTTCTAATCTTGTGCATCATGAGAGGACTAAGCATATTCAACTGGATTGTCATTTGGTTCGCGAAAAGTTACAAGAGGTCTTAATTAAAATCATCCATATTCCTTCAAAGCATCAATTAGCTAACATATTAACCAAGCCTCTTGGTTCACTACCTTTTCATCATCTTATTCACAAGATGGGAATGATTAATATCCATTCTCATCTTAAGGGGGGATGTTAGAGTTTTAGTTTTACAGAGTTTTACAAAGCAATCTGTTGTGGCTGTTATAAGTAGTTAATTAGTTCCTTATCTTAGTGGTCCAAATGTAAAGATATAATTGGTCATTTTTCCTATATAAGTGAATACTGCACTACATTCATTCAATCAATCAAGAAAAGAAATTTGTTTTTCATTCTTGTTTTTCTTTTACTGTTCTTTCTGAAGCTAGTTAATACACAGCTTCCCACATTTTACAAAGATCTTAGATTTGAATTTGTATTTGATTTAGATAAGATGTAATGTAAAATCATATTGAAATTTATCGAAATTCACTCAAATTCAAATATGTGATCTTAGATATGGGTTCCCCATATTTTTGTGGAAGACACCTAATGAGATATACATTGAAATCGTATCTCAACATTTGAGGGAACCACGTTAAATTTCTTGTGTCATATTTTTATTTATCATTTGCATTACTCCATTAATTTACATGTGGGAATTGTTCATATAAAAAATTTTTCCAACATGAGATGCTCAGGCTTAGTTTAGCCTAGCTTTAAAAGAAATTGTTAAAAATGAATTGATAAAAATTATTTGTTTTATCAGTGTAATATATATATATATATATATATAGCTTTAAAAGAAATTGTTAAAAATGAATTGATAAAAATTATTTGTTTTATCAATGTAATATATATATATATGCACGCGCGCACGTGCATGCGTGCATAGTTAGAAAGTCAAGTTTAAGTATTTGATAAAAAGTTGTAGTTTGAAAATATTTAACATGATTAAAGTACTTATGTAATTTTAGAAAATGCAATTAAAATATTGATAATTTTGCAATATTTGAAGTAGGAAAAAAACATTAAGGACATATAACAAAGAATAGGAAATTTTGTTAAAAAAAATTAGTTCTGCACTTTAAAATGTGGCATATTCTAAAGTTTAAAATTTACTATAAAGCTAAAAGCTAACTTTTGAAAATCTTAAAAAAAACAAAAAAAATTATTCACCAAATGTATTATAATCGCATTTGGAAATAAACAATTATGTTGTATTTGTGTGTGGCTCTTATACTTGGTGGGAATCACAAACAAAGGAAGGAAAACATGAGATAGAGGTCTTCTTGTACTGGCAGCAGAAGACTTGTCAAGGAGTGCCCTGTGCTCGTCGATGAATAGATACCGATAGTTAGAAAATCTCAGAGTTAAAGACTCGTCGACGAGAGGATAAACTCATCAACGAGTGGGCTCTTTGACTTGTTGGCGAATCCCCTGTTCTTGTCGACGAGTGCGCCTGGGCTGCGAGAAGAAATTCAAATTTTGAATTTGAATGTTGGGGTGGTTGGGTAATTGGAGGGAAACCCCCGAAAGAAAGTCTATTTATTCCTATCTAAAGGTATTGTGAGATATAATAGAGATCTTTGTGAAGTGTATTGTGCATTCTCAAATTTCTTAGTGAAATTTTTGTGTCGATTGCTTCTGTGGATGTAAGTTTTTCCGAACCACATACATCTTGTTGTTGTGCTTGTTATTTCATGTTTTCTAGTTTAGTTTGATTTACTTGTTACGTATTTATTTCACTGTGCATCCTATATCTGATCCATTATTACAAAAAATTCTTATGGAAAAAAACAATTCTTAATTACAAAACATGAAATTCCATTTTGCATGAGAGTCCTAGTTTGGTGACTAAGTTATCCTTACAAAATTACGCTAACGTCCCATCTCTCTCTCTCTCTCTCGCAAGACTCTCATCTCCAATCGAAATAAATGCTCATGAAGACAACATCAAGACATAAAATTTAGGGAAATGCTCAGAAAGGAAAACCCCCCCCCCCCCACCGGGAGTCGATATGAAACAAATGAAAATCAAGGATGCTTCAATCTGACGGCGTAAAGAAAAAGAACACGGGTTTGGTTGAGTGTGGACGAGGAAAATAGAGAGAAAATCTAAAACTCGGGTAGTCGGAAAATCCAGATGAGCTCAAGCACAGGTCACGTCACAGTTACGAGGCGTCATCTCATCATCTGCTCGTCTCTATATATAGATATACAATAATAAATTTTCATACCAAATAAAAGTAAAAAAAATCATAAAAATATACACCCACTCCAAAATTTTTTTTTTTTTTTTTGCCTTATTGAACAAATTTATTTGCTACAATATCATTTGAAATTATAATTATTCTTCTTATATGTGGGGTTTTCCTAGGAGTTTAATTTCCTGCACAGCTTCCTGCTGCAGTAATTGGAGTTTTTTCCCGTTTTGTTATTAAAAATAAATAAAATATCAAAAAATACTTTGACTGGGAAAAATTTTCCCAAAATAATGCTCACGTAATCTCGCAACTTTAGCTGCGAGATTAAAGTGATGGGCCGCTTGAAAGAACGACTGTGACCATGAGAGAACACAATCTTGTCAGCTCCCAAGCTGCGAGATTTAAAAGAGAATAGCCATGGGAAAGTTTTACACTTGGCGCATAAGGGCAGAAATCTCGCAATCTCCAAGCTGCGAGATTTAAACGGAAAGCCTCCCGCTGATTGAGTTTATGCAGGAACTTAACGACTGGATGCTCTCGAGGTGGGAGAATGGTGGGGTTGGATGCGACGGCTACGGAAAGGATAGAACAGCGTGGGCACGCAAGCGGCAAGATGGTGAGGAATCAACAAAGAGGGCAGGGGACAACACAAGAATGCACAAAGGTGGAGAAAGGAAAGAGCCGGAGAGCGAGACTACTGCCGTTCCTCCCTTTTCGTTGGTGACGGTGGCGGTGAGGAACTGGTTCTGCTTCAAGAGGTGGTTGCAAGGTTACGGACGGGAGGGTTTGCTGGAGGTGGTGATTGCGTGGTGGTTGTGGTCGGTTTTTCTGGTGCCGATCCGAGTTGATAACGCAACGATTAATGGTGACGATGGTTGCCGAAGTTGTTTGCAGTTGTGTGGTGTCGTGGCCTTATCTGCTGTTCGTCGGGTGAGGTGTGGAAGTGCCGCAAGGAAGGCTGGGCGCGTGGAGCAGGGTTTTTGTGGTAGTGCTGGTGATCGCGGCTGCGGAGCATGAGATCGCAGCAACGGCTACTTGTTCTGCGAGTGCCGATAGGAGTGGGTGGTTCGTCGTAGTGCAGAGGCTTGAACTACATCGTTGGTGACGCGGTGAGGCCGTCTCCTTTAAATCTCGCATCTTGGTGCTACTGGCGATATTTGCTCCCCCTCCTCCGCCACGCGTCACCTTTCCGCTGCTTATTCGGTTTTAAACCTCGGCACATCAAGCTGCGAGATTTTCTTCCCTCCATGCCACGTGTCACTTTCCCAGTGGCCCATTAGTTTAAATCTCGCAGCATGAAGCTGCGAGATTACGTAAACATTAGTTTGGGAAATTTTTTTCCAATCGAAGTATTATTTGATATTTTATATTTTTTTAATAATAAAATGGGGAAAAACTCGCAATAATCGTGTTTCGCTTTGTAATTAAAAACAACACATAAAAACAAAAAGAAAATAAAACAACGAGAAAAACGCCCCTAATTCTAAACAGCCCGCCCTCTTGGAAAACTTAATTACGACAATAAAAAGATGGCCCAGAAAAAGCAAAGTCGATGGTTTAAGAGTCCTTCTTTTGCTTTTTAGCTTTGCGTCAACGTCAAGTGTGATGTTAACAGAAGCGCTATCCCATGACAAAATTGCAAAGACCAAAACTCTCCCTCTATTGTTTACTCCAAGTTTCAACTTAAACGTGAAACATTTGACATGCCCACCACTTAACTTTTATAAGGGAATAAAGCATGCGACGAGTAATGGCCTACGTTGAATCATAACCGTAAAAATAAACATGAGAATTGCGTTTCCTTTTCCCCAGCAAGCCCTATAAAAGCAGTACTTATGTCTGCCGACAAAATCGCATTCCCTTCTCTCTGTACTCGAGTTCACCAATAGACTGATCTTTGTTGCAATTTGCTGACCATATATTCTTTGTAAAGGAACCTAGCTAACTAGCTAGCTAGCTCATTCCTTACCAAGCTGCCTGATCAATCTTCTTCCACAGCAATCATATCGAGAGATGCTATATCCATACAGATATACTAATATATGCAGGTTCTTCAGCCCACCATGACTTCAAAATTCGAGAGCTTCGGTGGATCCTTCATTTTTGCATTATATTTTTCTGAATTACACAAAGTCAAATCTAAGACCCGAAACTCATAGTCTCAAACGTATATTAAATTCTTGGGAATTTACTTGGCCACATTTTTTCTTTTTTTACAGATTTATTCAAGCCTAATCTTTCTTTTTTAAAGAAAAAAAAAAATTGATTGTTGGATATTTGAAACATATATTCTACGAAGATTTGAGTTTTGTTAGAACTAATTTTATATTTATTAAAGGCAAGCTTACCAACTTTGTTAATTGCATCTAAAGGTAATTTGATCACAAAATGGTTGTACCATGTGCATGGTCATTTCATTAAAGTTTAGCATATATTTCTGGCACACTTATAAGTTTTACGGGCGAAAAGTGTCAACTACACAATTTAAACCTTGGGTCAACTATTTTTTATCCTTTATTTTAGCAGGGTTATTACATAGTCGCCACACTTCATATTAGTTTGGCAGTGCACTTACAAGGATTTGAGAAATCAATGTCTCAGTCAATAGCGAATGTTGTCAATTGATGCAAAATATGAATATGAGTGAAGAAGTTCAGTGCCAGGAATTCACTCAATTCATCATACACAAAGAACTACAAAATAAACACTCCACAGGTAAAAAGAGCTAGTAAAAAACATCGAGTAGTTGGAACAGATTTGAGTTGATTGCGAAAGGGGATAACAATATGCCCATGTAAGTATTGTCACACATAGAATATTTCTACATAGGAAGACTCTGGGACATCAAAACTTACATGTCATGAGCCAAAAAAATGATGGGAATAATTTAGCAGGGTATTTATCATGGGCAAATCGATAGGCTTTTGTTTATTGTGTTCCTGTTTCCACGATGCTGGTCATATGTGTCGGGCATAGGTCCCTAACTTTGTTTGGAAAAGACGATTTTTGCTTGGTAATGAAACTACTTTTCCATTTTCGCTTTTAATAAAATTCAACCAAGCCAAAAATGATCTGAACCAATGCTAATGGAGGAAATCCAGTGAGGCAAGGTGTCTCTAGTAGTCCTGCATACACGAAACTTGATCACAGTTTTAACAAGTTAGGAATATTGGCAATGGACAATTGGTGAGGACCTCAATTTTTGCCAATTTTGGGGGGGGTATTTGTGGAGGGGGGGAGTACAGAAGGAATTATCATGGAATGAAGCTTTAGAATAAAATCCAAGACAAAATTTATATGTGAACGAAATCATTGCAAAGACTAGATGTTATGTAGGGTTTTTAAGGAAAGAGCACATTCAAATAGCTTATTATTGAATAATTCTAGTAGAATTTTCTCTAGCTATCGAACTTATGGAGCTTCGTCACATACTGATTACACGGCTTATTATATAGTATTAACGTGCACATTCTTGTGAAGATAAAATGTGAAGGAAGGCTCAGAAGAAAAAATATTGCGTTTTTCAGCATACTTCCACCCCACACATGTCTAATCACAGGTAAAAAAGACTTACATTAGTAACTAACAAGTCATATCTATTGTGACTAATTGGTGAATTCGGGGTATGACAAGCCGCTATTTTCATAGACTAATGTGTTGGTATGGGTCCAAAATGACTACACTCTCAATTATTGTTTTGGAGGAGATTTGCTACTAAAAGAAACTACTACACAATCTAACATAAGAAAAATGTTGGTAAGGAAGGAGAAATTTCATTTGCATGTTACACTGTCGTGTCCCGCTCACATATGGAACACTCACTGTAAGATTGGCCGAAAATTATCTCATTCGCCTATAACAAACTACGAGATTATGTAAATTGTGAAGCATTCAGCAACATACGAAAGTTGTAGATTTCATAATGTTGTGAACAGGTGAGAGTGCCACGTTGAAGTATTTCGCCAAGATTGTCCTCCTAGGTGGAATTCTCACTTAATGATGCTTGAAAAGTGCTTTATATACGATAGAGATACTATTTGGGCTAATTCAGGTTTAGTGAGGATAATTTCAAGTTTTGCCCAAACGATGATGAATGGAAGGAAATTGATAAAATTGCTTATTTTCTTGAATGTTTGTTTATGACTTGACAAATCTTGTTTTCTTGGATCAAAAAAAATCTTATCCAACGCAATTTAGTACGTAAGGCGTATGGAAGGGTTACAAGTAACTTTACTTCAGCGCGGCAATTGGAGTGATGATGGCTGTTTATTTAAGGGAATGTGGCTACTCAAATGCAAGGGAATTTGAACAAATACTGGTCAGATTATAGTAAATTTTGGCATGGCTGTTATTTTTGGATCCTCGTTTCAAGATACAAATTTGTATCTTTTTTTTGTTTAAAAAAGGAAAAAGAAAGTGCAACCAAGTGTCTTTGGAAAGATCGAGTAAACGACATCCTCCAGCGTGAGATGCATTCCACTTTTTGATGAGTATGTGAAAGCACCACTCCACTTCAACTACTTCCCCTTCAACTTTCTCAACTTCTAAAGAAAATGCCTTCCTCCTTTAAGCACTATAGTCATGAGCGTGGTTATATGCACCCTATGCTCAACAGCAGTTGATATGACACTAAAAAGTAAGATTTTTTTTTAGTACAAATTTTATTACTTTTATTATACATCTATAGAAATTTTTAATATTTCTATTCTAGTTAATCATTTATCAACTATGATTTTAGGTCAAGTATTCGTAACCTTTTGTCTAAAGAAGATGAAGCAAGTAAACATTGCCAGATGATGTCAGATAATTATTGAATGCATTTGTCTATAGAGAGAGGATGGTATTTGTGATAAGAATTAGGATATTTTGACTTTTAGAGGAGTCATGATATGGTATTCATTCGATATGACATTTCTCGAATGCAAGAGTACTCAATCTATCCGACATTCTACTCATATTCTATGACCATGTAATAGCAGTACTGTTCAGAGATTCGTGTTTGTACCCTCAAATTGGCCAATCAACTATTTAGTATCTAAGTAGAAAAGTTATAATATGTCACGAATTTCTGTTACGCTGAATGCTAAAACTATCATTTTTAAAACAACACTCGTGATTGGCTGTATAGAATCGAGGAGTTCTGCTTAATTTTAATTATATATAATTTACTATGTATTATGCAATCTTTTATTTATTTATTTATTTCTTTTTTGCTTTTGACTGCAGTTGCCGCTTTTGTCGCTCCGGCCTCCCTTGCTGACCGCCTTGCTCCCGTTGCACCCGCAGGTCGTACCCCTCCTCTCCTGTCTCATCTTGACTCTGTTTGGACTTTATTTGAAGATTCACTACACTACACAGCTGTACAGCTAGTGTCTTCGTTACTTTAAAATTCTGTATCAATACTTATTAATTGTTTTGTTTGTTTTAACTTGGTAGTGTTGAAATAAATTATTTGTAAACTTTTTGTTCTTTTTTTCCCAGTTTGATAACTTTGTAACTTTGTGAGATGCTAATTAATGAGTTCAATTATGTTTTTGAGTCATAACTTAAATTATATTGGAATTCTTTCATGAAAAGGCACACGAGGATAAGAAGATGAAGCTTTGATGTCCACAAATGAAAGCTTTCATTAATTCAGGCATTCAATTGATTTTTGAAGTTACTCTGAAGGATGGATTTGATATTTTTTTTTTTTTTTTGTTGATTTGTTTTATTTTAGGATATCACAACGATTGATAATAGTTTTGTATTTAAAGAAACACATGTCTGTAAGACCAATTATAATTTTAGAGTTTTAGACTCAACACGAGTCACACAGTTTGAGTTTTTATTTTGAGTTAATTGAGATTAATTTATTATGTTTTATTGCTTCTAGTTTTACTTGTCATGAATGAGGAGTTTTTATTAGAATAAATGATTGAATGATTGATAGAGTTACTAAAAAGCGTTAATACACACAAACTAATTACAAGGTATCAGATTAAATACAATTTAAATTATTATGGCAAACATCCCTTCTTCCTCCCCTTTCTCTTTGCGCTGCCGTCCCCCCCGCCCCCCTCCCGCTTCTCCCCCCCTTCGCCCTGCCTTCTCCGCCCCCGCCCCCCCCCCTCCGCCCCTTCCCCCCGTCGCCTCTGGCTTCTGCTTTTTCTCCCCTTTCCACCCCTCTCTCCCGCCTTCCCCCGTGCACGGATAAACCGACCCGATCCGCTTTGCTAGGTCTACCCTCCAGCCCCTTTTTTTTGGGTTTTTGTTTTTTGTTTTTTTTTTTGTTTTTCTTGTTTTTTGTTTTCTGCTTTAACTTACTGACGCCCCTTGTTTGTTTTTAGCCCAACCCACTGGTTCTAAAACAAAACCAACTCCTGCTTTAAACAACTCGGGCCTGTTTTCAAAGACCCCAAGGCCCATAACTTTTTTAAAAAAACTCACCAGGCCCATTTAAAATCAAACCCAAGCCTCATATTTTTTAAAACCAAGACATAAGCCCAATTTAAAAAAAAAACAAAAAAAACACACACACACACACACCCCAAACCCATTTTTTTAAAAATTGAAACTAGCCCGTTTTCAAAACTTTAAACCCAAACCCATTTGAAAGTTAAGCTGACTCCCACACGTGCCTGTGGCCCATACGTGTCCTGAGCCTAAGTCGGGCCTAACCGAGTTCACGTGACCTCGCTGGTTGACCCTGTTCTCAGTCGCCTACACGTGGACTCACCTGCCTTCATACACACACCACAACACGTAGATCTTCAGGAGCCGTCCGATCATTCCCTCGCAGTAATGGATACGAGGAAGCCACGTGTCCAACAGGGTCATATTTGACCCACCACTCAGCCACTGACACGTGGCAGCATTGGCCCTGACAACGCCCTAAAATGGTTGACCGCCCCCTGTTGACTGCTTCTCCCCTGAACCAGTTCGGTCCACCGAACTGATGTGGAACCGGTTCAACATTTTATTATTTTAGTTGAAACAATTCAATAAAAATTCAGAAAAAAAAAATCAAAAAAATCTGAAAAATTCTTAAAAAAAAAAAAAACAAACAAACATTTCTTCTAAGCGAGTTGTGCATGTTTATGTACTCCTTCTACTCTTAATAGTATGTTCTATGTGGAGAACTCACAGAATGAATCAAAAAATAAATGCAATACATTTAATTACAACGAAGAGAAACGTAGCGTTTCAAAGCTAGAAAAAAAGTTTTGGCATTGTAGAAAAGCACCGAAATTTCGTCACGGGGGAAAAAAAAAAACAAAAATTCCACAAGAGTTTGTGACGGGAATTTGCCTTATGGGTTTGTTCCTTTAAATGGTCTTTTTATTAGTTGGCGGGGGGGGAAACACAAAATACCAAACATTGTACATAAATTCAAAAAATAAATATTGAAATATCTAAAAACATTTTTGAGTTTTAAAATTCATCTTTACAACTTTCATCCCCAATAAAACCTCCCAAAAGAGTATTTTCCATACTTAGAGAAAAAAACCCTAAATTCCACAAAATCTCGGAGTGTATGTTCAAACTATTTAATGAGTAGAGAATGTTCCCACCTTACTCTCTTGATTTTGTAAAAAAAGGGAAGCATAGCTCTTCGAGGTATAACCACGGTTCCTGAGGGAATACTTATAGGTAGTCATTTGCGCATTTCTTCAGTGTTTTGCAAAGGAAAAAAAAAAGAAGAACATGGAGCTTCGAAATAAGAAGCTATAATTAATTTAATTTTATGATATAATTTCATTAGTTAGATACCGTTCGTAAGAACGGGCGTGTAGGGAGGCTAATACTTTCCCTCACATAACTGAACTCCTGAGCCCAACTCTGGTAATGCAGACCAATTCTACTCTTAATTGGATAATAATCAAGTGTTCTAATCACACTCCAAATGGTTAATGATGACTCCAAACACCATGTTTTCCACGAAAATTATTTTTAAAACCAACACCATTTTGTCCCAAGTTTGCGCCCGAGAACATCATGACATTTCCCATATGTCTAATTATTGGATTTTCTTTTGCAGGTTTGAATTTGAAGCTGAAGATGCGGACCTACTTCTTTTTATTTCATTTTTTCCTTTTTTTTTTAAAAAAAATTTTCAATATTAAAATGTTGTATTAAGAAAATTTTCCTATATTTTCTAATTTTATGGAATAAAAATTTTGCCCAATTTTTGTTATATAAGCCATGGACAAAATGGGGTGCCTACAGATGCCATGGGGCAAGAGTTAAAATTTGTTTAGGGACATTCCAAGAGTTAAAATTTGGAGGCTTCATATTGAAGGCCTCATGTTTTAGTTTTGAAAAGGGTGGATAAAGTGTATAAAAATGATTAATTGATCACATTCTGTTGCTAAACCAAGATAGGCAAAACAAAGTGGGACAAGAGTGTTTTCGCCTTAATTTTGAAACACAAACCACTCTCTCAAATCATACATTAGAGTGTGTCTGGTGGTATTCCTATTCTGTTACTCAGATTTCATATCGTCAATGTAAATCAAACAGAGGATATAGAATGACATTACATAAAATATAGTAATAGATGCGCTATATCAGCAGTTCATACAATAAACGACAAAAAGTTTTAGGTGGATAGTATTTTAAACAAATGACACGGATAAATACTGATCTTCTGTCATGAATACTAAATTAAAAAACACTATTACTATATCGACGTTAATGGCCAGTAATGCATATATTGTGTATGTCTATTTTGATAATAGGGTTTGACAACAATACTATGTCAGGTTAGTCTTACACATTGACTTTATGTTTAATTAATACATTAACATATCTTTTCATCATTTATTTGTTCCTTACTATAAGGTAAAATGTCTAGCAAATTGTTTCTAGCATAGGCGGAGAAAGGGGTGACAAAAGGATCGTTACTAGCAAGTGAGATCGGTCCTTAGGGGGCTCTATTTATATTATTTTTTGTGATTATACGATTTAAGCGCCACGTAAGCGCTGTCACATAGAGTCATTAACTAAATGCAATACCTATCTCTAATTTTGACTTCTCTCTCTAACTCTACTAGCAATGATGGCAAAAAAAGGAGAAAAAATCATTGATGCTTTTAAACGGGCTCTGATTTTGTCACAATAAATCTGGCACTGACGTTAAGCATAATAGAAGGTAGATAGGGAGGTACTAGGGGGGGGGGGGCTTATCATTAAGATTTATTAGATTAACTAGGGATGTTAATTCAAATTAATTAGGTAACGTTCGTAACAACGGGCGCGTAGGGGACATGCTCACCGTACCTCCCCTCGCGTAAACCGAACTGCTCAGCCTACTCTGGTAACGTATACCGATGCTGAAAAAGAAAGAAAAGAAAAGGAGCTCAACTAACTGGGGTAGTAATCACAGTGTTTCAGCTCTAACCGCAACTAAGGTTAGTGGGACTCCGATATTCCATTCCTGTTTTTCCCTTAAAAATTAAATTGTTTTAATTTCCGCGCGCCGACGGCTAGTTTAAGGGGCTATCAGCGCAGTTAACCCGACGCGAAGACGTTGCACAGCTGCTATCAAACGTGGCATTTCACTCGATGGCATTAGATGTTACTGGCATCTGGCTTTTTTTCCATGGAGATCTTAATGAATAAGTTGGAATATGCAATTGCGAGGGGGCAAGGGGAGGGACCATGGTATGCAATTTTCAAAGGCCCTGTTTGCGTAGGCGTAAATCTACAACCAATCATTGACCCGGTCTAGGCACGAGTGCTTGACATAGCTACAGACAAGTCAGTATTATATTGATACTTGAACAACTCAATCAAAATCTTCAATGGCTTTTCACTAACTTCTTCATCTTCATTCAATAATGGCTATGCTGCAAGCTTGGTTTCACTCAAAGGAAATCAGATTCTTCTTTATTCATCAAAAAAAAACCCTCCCCAGATTTTATTACTTTCTCTATTAGTTGATGATAAATTCTTGCTTCTAACAGCCTGTGATCAATTAATCATCGCAATTCTTCACGATTCCTTTTACATCAAGGATTTTGGTGAACTCAAATATATTCTAGGTTTTGGAAATTGCTAGATCATCTCAAGGTATTACTCTTTCTCAACGAAAATATTCTTTGGATATTTTACCGATGGTGGTTTTCTTGAAGTAATCAGCAGTCCCACCTTTCCTAATGGAATCCAATCTGAAACTTGTGCAATAGATTCCCATCACCATCTCTAAATGACCGCATCAATCGAAGACTCATAGTTTCGGCTTGTTATACTTGATCTATCACTTGGCCGACATAGCATTGTTGTTCAAGTACTAAGCCAGTTTATGGCTCATCCAAGCCCGATACACTCTTCGGGCTGCTGAAAGAATACTTATTATATTAAGGCTACACCAGACAGGGGTTTATTGTCTGGCAAGTTCGGCCTTCATCTGAAGCTTATTCAGATATGAGTTGGGGTGTCTGTTTGGATACTGCGAAAGTGTGACTGGTTTCCCAGAGTTTTATTGGAGATTCTCTCTCTTATTTCATGGAATCAAATAAAAGCTAACTGTTAGCAGATCATCTGCTTGATCTGAATACAAGAGCTTAGCTACAACACCTGTGAACTTCATGGCTACTATCCTTCCTAGTTGATTTACATTCAACATTCTCAAGCTGACTTTGTTATACACTTACTATAAACCCCAGGCATCTGAAATTGCTTAATCTAATCTTGTGCATCATGAGAGAACTAACATAATCAACTGGATTTTCATTTGGTTCGCGAAAAGTTACAGATGTCCTTAATTAAAAATCACCATATTTCCTTCAAAGCATCATTAGACTACATTTAACCAAGCCACTTTGTTCACTACCTTTTCATCATCTTACGTTCACCAGATGGGAATGATTTATATCCATCTCATCTTAAGGGGGGATGTTTAGAGTTTTAGTTTTACATTTCAGAGTTTTTTAGCAAGCAATCTGTTGTGGCTGTTATAAGTATTTAATTAGTTTCCTTATCTTGTGGTCCAAATGTAAAGATAGTAATTGGTCGTTTTTCCTATTAGTGAATACTGCCCTACAGTCATTCATCAATCAAGAAAGAAATTTGTTTTTCATTCTTTTTTTGCTTTTACGTTGGTCTTTCTGAAGGCTAGGTAATACACAAAGATACACAGCTTCACATTTTACAAAGAATTTAATTTGAATTTGATCTTATGCTTTCGCCTCCCTGTCCTGTCACCTCTCTTGCCCCTGTCTCTCCTCGCAATTTCACGCAATTCAACTCTGTTGATCTTAGATCTGGGTTCCCCATATTTTTGTGGCGACACCTACTGAGATCGACCTTGAAATCGTAGCTCAACCTTTGAGGGAACCACACTTATAATTTCTTGTGTCCATCTTGTGTAGTTAGCAGGGACATGACCCCATAATTTACAAGGTGGGAATTGTGCATAGAAAATTGGTTTTCAACAGGATAGGCGCAGGCTTAGTGGAGCCGAGCTTTAAAAGAAATTGTTAAAAATGAAATTGATAAAATTAGTTGTTTTATCATGGAATATATATATATATGCACGGCGCGCACGTGCATGCGTGCTAGTTTAGAATTCAAGTTTTAAGTATTTGAATAAAAAGTTTAGTGTGAAAAATATTAACATATTAAAGTATTATGAATTTTAGAAAATCACTTCAAAAATATGATAATTTTGCAATATTTGAAGTAAGAAAAAAACATTAAGGACATATAAACAAGAATAGGAAATTTTGTTAAAAAAAATTAGTTCGCACTTTAAAATGTGGCATATTCTAAAGTTTAAAAATTGTTACTAATAAAGCTCAAAGCTAACTTTTTGAAAATCTTAAACAAAAAAAAAAAAATTTATTCACCAAATGTATTATAAATCGAATTTGGAAATAAACAAAGTTATGTTGTATTTGTGGTGTGGGGCTCTTATACTTGGTGGGAATTCACCACAAAGGAAGGCAAACATTAGATCGTAGGTTCTTCTTGTACTGGCAATCAGAAGACTTTGTCCAAGGATGTGCCCTGTGCTCGTCGATGAATAGATATCGAGAGTCAGAAAATCCTCACAAGTTAAAACTCGTCGACGAGAGGATAAAACTCATCAATGAGTGGCTCTTTGACTTGTTTGGCGAATCCCCTGTTCTTGTCGACGAGTGCGCCTGGGCTGCGAGAAGAAATTCAAATTTTTTTTGACTTTGGAATGTTTCGGGTGGTGTGGGTAATTGGAGGTAAACCTCGAAGAAAGTCTATTTAATTCCTATCACAGGTATTGGTGAGATATAATAGAGATCCTTTTGTGAGTGTTTGTGCATTCTCACATTTCTTAGTGAAATTTTTTTGGTCGATTGCTTCTGTGGATGTAAGTTTTTTCCGAACCACATCCATCTTGTTGTGTGTTCTGTTATTTCATGTTTTCCTAGTTTAGTTTGATTTACTTTGTTGCGTATTTATTTCACTTTGCATCCTATACGGATCCATTAATTACAAAAAATTCGTATGGAAATAAAAATCTTAATTCCCAAACATAAATTCCATTTTGCATGAGGTCTAGGTTTTGGGTGACTAAGTTATCCCTACAAAATACGCTAAACGTCCATCTCTCTCTCTCCATCTCTTCTCCCTCCATCCTCATCTGCGTCTCTCTCGCTCGGCCGATCTCTCATCTCTGGTTTCGGGCGCTCGGTCGGGACCTCGCCCTCGCTAGGGCTCTGCTCCTAGATCGATCGTCGTGCCCTCGTCTACTCTCCATCCTCTCCGCAAATCGATTCAGGTCTCACAAGTCCGACTCTCACTAGCACGTCTCCCTCGTCGCTAGCTCCAGACTCCAATACCACCTCGAACGCAAAAAACATAAACAGAAAGAAAAAAGAAAAGTCTATAAGGTCGTGCTCCACGTCGTCTCGCGGCATCGGGAGATCGCTCCGGAGGGCTCAACCAAGCTCCTCCACACGCTACAGGGGGGGGTTCTCGGGTCTCCGATCCATGCTGCTCAGAAGGCTATTCGTGGTGCTCATTCAGCTCGTAGGGTAGACCCCTCCATCATGGGAGACAGGGCCTGAGACACCAGCCGAGAAACGGACATTGAACGGTACAGCCGCATTCTAGGGGGGAAAAAGAGGTCAAAACACGGCAGAGGACGGTCAGCAAGACGAACCAGACTCGAAGCGGAAAGGACACAAAACGGAGAGTTAAATCGCAAGGCAGTGACATACCAAGTCACGAATAAGGGCAAGCGGATGAGGTACACGATCTCTAGGGAAGTCAGCTCAAAA
Organism: Malania oleifera; assembly: GCF_029873635.1. Classification (NCBI taxonomy): domain Eukaryota; kingdom Viridiplantae; phylum Streptophyta; class Magnoliopsida; order Santalales; family Ximeniaceae; genus Malania; species Malania oleifera. Next base: position 26,866,727 of record NC_080422.1, read on the forward strand.
CGCAACCCAGAGAAGTCCTCCTCGCAAGGGCGGGAACAACCCCGGGAGGAAAACACGCAGACAAGCGGCGGCAAAGAATCAAATGCCAAGACCTCGAACTGGGAGAGGGAACTCGCAGGAGCCAAACCCACAGTGAGAAGAGGGCTTACCGGTAACGATCAGACGGCCAGCCACTCGAAGACTCTCTAGGCGTCCACTTCCACATGGGGCCCAGCATCTACTCGCTGTACAGAGTCGTCTCGATCCTCTCTGCTCTCTCTCTCTATATATATATATATATATATATATATACAATAATAAATTTTCATACCAATAAAAGTAAAAAAAAAATCAATAAAAAATATAAACCACTCATTGCCTTATTGACACAAATTTAATTTGATACATATCATTTGAAATTATAATTATTCTTCTTATATGTGGGGTTTTCCTAGGAGTTTAATTTCCTGCGCAGCTTCCTGCTGCAGTAATTGGAGTTTTTTCCCGTTTTGTTATTAAAAATAAATAAAATATCCAAATACTTTGACTGGAAAAATTAATTTTCCAAAATAATGTTCACGTATCTCGCATCTTGAGGTTGCAAAGATTTAGAAGTGATGCCGCTGGAAAGACGACTGTGGCAAGGAGAGAACCAAAATCTCGCAGCTCCAAGCTGCGAGATTTAAAGAGACTAACCACTTGGAAGTTGACCACGTGGCCGCATAAGGGCAGAAAATTCTCGCAATCTCCAAGCTGCGAGATTTAAAAAACGAGAAGCCTCCCGCTGATTGAGTTTATGCAGGAAACTTACTGGATGCTGCCGGAGTGGGAGAAGGTTGGAATGCGACGGCAACGAAAAGGATACGAACACACGTGGGCACTCAAGCGGTCAGCCGGCAAGGATGGTGAGCGACGACGGCAGCAATGGGTTTGGTACTGTGGCGGCTAGTACTGGTTCTGCTTAAGAGGTGTTGCATGGTAAGGACGGGGAGGTGTTGCCGGAGGTTGGATGCGTGTGGTTGTGTTTGTGGTCGGTTTTCTGGTGCGATCCGGATTGATAACGACATACGATGACGGTGACCGATGGTTGCCGAAGTTGTTGCAGTTGTTTGTGGTGTCGTGGCCCTGATCTGCTTGGTGTCGTCGGGTGAGTGGTGAAGTTGCCGGCAAGGAAGCTGGGCAAGTGGAGCAGGGGGTTGTGGTAGTCTGTGATCGCGGCTATCGCGGCGTGTGAGCAGAGAGCGGCACGTCACAACGATATTGTTGCTGCGAGTTGCCGAGGAGTGGGTTGTCGTCGAGTTTTGCAGAGGCTTGAACTAAACATCCCCCCCCCCCACCAACCGCGTTGGTGACGGTTAGGCTTGGCTCCTTTGAAATTTAAATCTAATCTCCTCGAGCTTGTGCTGCGAGATTTGGCTCTATCCCCTCCTCCGCCACGTGTCATCCCCAACCTTTTCCTTCCACTGCTATTCGGTTTTAAATCTTGGGCAGCACCAAGCTGCGAGATTTTCTTCCCTCCATGCCACGTGTCACTTTCCCATTGGTCCATTGTTTAAAACTCTCGCAGCATCACGTTGTAGATTACGTAAACATTAGTTTTGAAAATTTTTCCAAATCTTAGATTATTTGTATTTTTTATAATTTTTTTACTAATCAAATGGGGAAAAACCGCATATCGTGTTTTGCTTGTAATTAAAAACAACACATTACAACAAAAGAAATAAAACAACGAGAAAAACGAAACGCCCCTAATCTAAACGAGCCCGCCCTCTTGGGAAAACTTAATTACGACAATAAAAAGATGGCCCCGAAAAAGCCACAGTCGCATGTTTTTAAGAGCTCCCTTCTTTGGCTTTTTAGCTGTGCGTCACGTCAATGTGATGTTAACAGAAGCGTATCCCATTACAAACTTGCAAAGACCAAAACTCTCCCTCTATTGTTTACTCCAAGTTTTCAACCTTAAACGTGAAATTTGACGATTGCCCACCACCTTAACTTTATAATGGAATAAAGCATGCGACGAGAATTATGGCCTAACGTTGAACAAAACCGTAAAAATAACATGAGATTGCGTTTCTTTTCCCAGCAAGCCCTATAAAAGCAGTACTTATGTCTGCCGACAACACTCATTCCCTTCTCTCTTTACTCGAGTACACCCAATAGACTATCTTTGTTGCAATTTTGTCTGGACATATAGTCTTTGTTAAAGGAACCTAGCTACCTAGCTAGCTAGCTCATTTTCCTTACCAAGCTTACCAATCTTCCTGATTCAAATCTTCCAACAGCATCATATCAGAGCTGGCTATATTTTCCAACAGATATACATAAATATTGCGGTTTCAACCTCAACCATGACTCAAAATTTCGACGAGCTTCGGTGATTCCTTCAAAATCCCACCAGGGGCTGGATGAAGAGAGCTCGAAGAAGATGGAGATATCCAACTTGTCTGCATCTTCAGTGTCCCCTAAATCTCTTTTTTCTAGTGATCCACATTCGTATATGGCCACAACAGTTGGCTCTCGGACCTCATCATCATTTGGCGTCCGGAGCTTCAATTGATGGAGCGGTATAAAAGGTTGCCGCGTGCCAAAAGAGTTCAGAAGGCCACTCCCAACCCGTGATTTTTCAAATCCTTGTCGATCAACTGATTCAAGCTGGAGTGCGAGATTCGAGAATGCTACACAGGGAAGGCCATATGTAGTGATTTCAAATGTGAACCTTGCGTGATGATGGCCTTAGATGCTTCCTTCTTGCTTGAGAATCCTTCAAAGCTACCGTGCAATCTCCAGGAGGAAGATAATAGTGTCGAGTTTCCTCGGGGATGTCACGGTTGGTAGATTATAACCCGGGAGGAAATCGGCTACAACACACCAACAACGCGATCTTCTTAGAGAATATGATGATGTTGAGAACCAAATTCCTCTTTTATCATTGAGGAAGGCTATGGAATTCCGATTTCGTCGTCGGTTGCCGTCTAAAGAAAACGGTGGGCGTGCTTACTTCCACTTTCTTTCCATGTTGATGGGTTTTGTAACGAGCTTTTCGGCCTTTCAAGATGACGGAAAAGTTTTCCGAAAATCCAATTTTTCAGCATTTCCCACATGCCGACTTTTTTGTACCATATCAATCACAAAACACCCGAAGTTGAAGCACCATCTGTGTGGCGATCGCACGGTCGAAAACCAAGATGAACCAAAAGAAGAGCGAAATGGAATGGTTTGGGGATACAAGTTACATAAAGCCACCTCATTGACAGACATGTAACTTGCTTTCAATATTACACATTTCCTAATACAATCCATAAGAAAAGTGCGACGTCAAGGACCAGTTAAAGTCATACTTAAAATTACCTGGACTCATCTCTAACCTTCCTGGCTTTTTCCTGCTTGCAAAGTTACTGTTAAATATTGTATTCTCACCCAGACAAAGGGCGTGAAACCAGAAAATGGGAAGCTCAATCTCTAATAATAAACATTTACAAGCCCCACTATTGGAAGAAAATAGCAATACCTACTGTTCACCAAGCTCTCAAATCCGGAGTTCGCTTTTCGCCCACAAATGGTCAATCAACCGTGGATTTAACTTAAAGCTACACTTTACCTCCCTATTGCCAGTGGTAGATGTAACATGAGGTTGTTTTTGAGAAACCTTGGTAGTCATACGAGGCAATCGAACGGCATCTGGGGCCGTTGGTTTTTACCACCCGTTCCATACTACACAACACAACAACAACTACACAACAACAGTTACAAACAATTACACCGAACTGATGAATGGGATAATCGACACGGAGGAGGATGTGAGACGGCTTCGAGAGAGAGGGATCATTTTGAACCATTTGAAGAGTGATCTAGAGGTGGCCAACCTGTGGAATGGTATGAGTAAGTCCATCAGATTGACAAAAGTGCCATTCCTGGACAAGGTGATTGAAGATGTGAACAAGCACTACAACAGCAGATGGAAGGTAAAAGCTGATAAATTTATGAAGCACTATGTGTTTGGCTCATGGAAAATTCTCTCATTGTTGGCTTCAATTATGCTTTTGCTGCTAACGAGTTTCCAGGCTTTTTCTTCTGTGTACAACCCTCATATATTTCAGGTCAAAATGACTTGATGAGAGGGTGGGGTGGCTTTGTGAGGATACCATTGTTTGCACCGTTTATAATTGGGCATATGTGGCTTTGACTTCCTCATTTTTTTATTTTTTTTCGATTTTTTTTTCTCTTTTTTTGGCATCAGCCAAAATTCTGAATTTTTCTTTTTGTGTGAAATTGTCAAACCATTCATATTTTACTTTGAAGCACATATGAATTTCAATTCTTTGATTTAAATTTGTTTGACTTTAGATGTAACTGTATACAATTTTCTATTGTGTTTTACTTATATACTACAAAAAAACAAGTTTTTAGTGACGAAATTCTTAGTGATGAACTCAATTTCGTCACTAAAAGGAGGTATTAGTAATAGTTTCAGCAACCTTCACTAATACTTTCATCACCAAAAATCGGTTTTTCCGCTCAAACTATTGCAGGAAACTATTTTTCGAGCGGAAATTATTCCGTAAAAATATTAGCGACGATTAAGGGCTATTCCTGACGAATTCAGTCTGTCACTAAAAGTCACTTATTAGTGACGATTAAGTAAACGTCACTAATAGTATTTATTAATAAATAAAAATAATATAATTAACATTATTAGTGATAGTTGGGACGGTTTAGATTCATCACTAATAATGTTTTTATAAAAACAATTTAGTTAACACTGAAAGTTAAGGAGTTGTCCCAAGAGAGGGGTGAATTGGGTTATTAAAAATTTTAATTCTTTTTATGAATTCTTTGACCTCTTGTTGATTTATCAAACACACAGTAAAAGCTTAGTTAATTATAAAACACAACACAAGTAATCAAAACTCAATCAACCAAAAACCAATTAACAACTTTAAAGTAAACAACCAAAGATACCAAGCCAAGATAAAGAATGCAGCTCATTAGCACTTTCAGCTTTTGCAACCTTGTGAACATATGAGTTTGCTTCAAGCCGTGTATTGAATGAAAATTGTTTGCAGTCTCTTAACTAAGATTTTCGCAAATGATTAAACAATGTACTTTCTTGTGGGTTTCTGCAAAAGTTTAATCAAAACATACTTTCTTATATTAAGAGTCTTTTTTAATCTCAGTTTTTAATCTCAGCAACCTGCACTTTGCATACACCACACAATTTATATATGTTGAAAAGTAAAGAGAGTAAGGAAAGAGAGTGACACCATGTTTTTTACGAGGTTTGGCTTATCCTCAGCCTATGTCCTCGCCTTAGGCCAATACCACCTAAGGATTCCAAACAAACCGTTACAAGCGATACCCCACGTTCAGTCACTCCTTCAATAGGCTAGAGCAACGCTTCTCCAAGCGATACCCCACATTCGGTCATTCCTTCAATAGGCTAGAGAAAAACCTCTCCAAGAGATACCCCACGCTCAGTCCATCGATCCAACAACATGGAATCATCAATACACTACAAGGAAATAAAAGATAATCCTTGTGTACATTAGCACTCTCACAAGAGCATATTAGTACAAGTTAAAACACTATATACTTCAATATTCAAATATCAAATTGAAATAGATTGAAGCTCAAGAGAATTTATCACCAGGATCTTCTCTAGATAAGAATTAGCAACTCAGAAGTATAGAGAACAAAGAAGATTGCTTCAGCACTTCAGAATTCTTAGCAAATCAGTTGTCCAAGAATGAGGGCAAGAGAGAGCTTTTAGAGACCAAGATGGCTTTAAGCTTATGAACAAAATTTTCAATTTCTTGGTAAGTTTAATTTGCTAAAACTATGTATTTATAGGCTTTCAAAAGTAATTTCGTGTTGCCCAAAATTACCTGGAGTATTTCCCAAGTTTTCATAAATTTTGGGGCACAAGAAAACTTTATTTGGATTTTAAAATATTTAAAAAAATTAGTCGTTAACAGTGTTCAGTAGATTGAAGTGTCGGGTTCAGTCTTCCGAAGTACCTTAAAACATTGACAACTTTAGTCTGGACACAGGGTCAGACGACTGAACTGAGGGTATAGTCTTCTAAGGGTATACTTCTTGTTCTGTATTCCAATAGAAAAATTTTCAGCAGACTGAACTAATTCTTCAGTTTTTGAAATTCTTTAGTTTTTGAAGAAATTCTTCAATGGACTGAAGTGAAACTTCAATCTTCTAAGGCAACTCTTCAGTCTTCTGGCAGTGTACCTTAGTCGTCTGGGCAGACCCTTTTTTGGTTTTTCATTTTAGTTTTCAAAAGATTCTTTTTGTTCTCTTGACTTGATTTCTTATAAAACATTTTTCGGAGTTTAAAATAAGGTCTTTAACCTAAAGAGCTTTTAACATATTTTCATAAGATATTTAAACATGAAGTACTTACATCAAGACTTCTTAAGACTTTGACATTCTAAGCACTTAAGTCTTCATGTTTGTCTTCCATCTTGTCTTCAAGTTTTAATACACTTTAAGGTTTTAGCAAGTTCTCTTTAACATTCATGCTCTCATGATCTTCAAGTTTTATTAGATCATCTTTGAATCCATGCCTTTTAAGCTTCATTTGATCATCTTTTTTTGGAGTATAAGCTTTCAATGATCCTTGTGAGCACTTGACCTTGTATGCTTATACTTGAGTCCTGAAATATCATCACTTAACCAAATATGTTAAGTTCCTCTGATTTGTTATCATCAAAATAAGATTCTAAGCCTTGTAAGGCCAACAATCTCGCCGTTTTTTATGATGACAAAGAAGGAGTAAAAAATTGAGTAAGCCTTAAAAAAACTCCACCTTACAATAAGCATCAACTTAACAATATTTGTAATATCAAGATCAAGTTCAATATTAATTTCAATATCATGCTTCTATATCAAAATCACATCATTCAAGATCAAGTACTTTCATAGTTGAGCCAATATATTAACTTAAATATGCAGTATCATGCTCATTTTTTGCTCAAAATTTCTTCCCCTTTTAACATCAATCAAAAAGAGTAAGATATAAAAAATAAAAAATAAAAACGTATAAATACTAAGGCAATGAGCAACCATAAGCAAAAGAGAAACTTTGCATTTATCATGCATAATAAGATTAACAAAAAGTCTCAAAGTAGCATGAAAAAATACAAATGATTGTATATTATAATTTTCAATGATTTCCATCAAGTCTAACTCCCCTTGAATGAAATGTATTTCATATTCAGCAAATTCATACTTTCATTCATGAATTGTAAACTCTATATTCATGAATATACCAATTGTGCTTTTAAATTTATCATGTCATGCTTCAAATATTATTTTATTTCATGTAAGTGCTCATGGAAACCAATATCAAGAATAATACCAATATCATATCATGTGTTGTGTTAACTTTAACGTGATCCCAAGAGGGGGTGAATTGGTATTTTTAAAACTTAAGCCCTAGGTAAATCTCCTAACAGCAGTATATTCTCAACCCTATGGTCAAGTGCAAGTAATGTAAATCAGTTGTAATATGTACCAGTAATTAAATAGAGCAATCTAATTAGAAACACAAGTACCAGAAAGCAGTAAAGTAAGAGTGACACGCAAAAATGTTATCGAGGTTTGGCCAATTGCCTACATCCCCGCCTTGGCTAACAAGCACAAGGATTACCACTATAATTGCTCACTTAAACGGGTGGAGCGGCACCTAAACAAACTAGGTCAATTAGCACAGGGCTGACCTCAACCTTTACAACTAATCCTTACTGGACTGGATTACCGCCCCCTCAGGCCACGCCTGGAAACACTCAAATTTTACAATCAAAAAATATTGGTACAGTGATTATGTTTTAATGTAAAGTAGATATGTACCCAGTTACTCGCAATCACATACACCACCAAATGATTTAATATGTAAGCTCAACGTGGTTTATTATATCAAATCTCAAATATATTTGCAATCGATGTAATCAGTGCATGAGAGTGCAAGCAATATACTCTTTGTATCACAAGATGTTCAATCAACGTGCTCAAACAAAGATATCAATCAAATCTTAAATATTTCAACAAACAGGTTATCTCAATCGTATAAAGCTCAAGTAATGTATATGCTTGGTTTGCAAAAGAAGTTTGATCTTTGTATTCAACAAATGATATATAGATCAATGAATATTGCAACAAAGATTTTTATCACATAAACAAATATCTTTTCAATCGTATGTCAAGATAAATCACACAAGATTTTTGAAAATGTTTTGAAAAAATTTTACAATCCAAAAATAAATACAAACTTCACAAGATATTGCAATGAATATGCAATACTCAGAAGTTTAATAGAAGTCTTCTTAGGAAAGACTTATTAACAAAGTCCCCTAAGAATACTTAGGTTTGGATCTCAAGAAAATATTTGTATCAATCAATCACAAACCAAATGAGAGCAAACAATCACTCAAAACAAACTTACGAAAGATTTTGGCAATAGTAGAAGGTAAGTATGAGTGAATGGAGCTTAGAAATGAATAGTAGGAATTTTGAAATTTGAGAGAGAATTTTTAATCAAGTTTGCTAATCCAGTTCCTAATCATTCCAAATGAAGGGGTATATATAGACTTCCCTTGAATTATAACCGTTAAGGACATGGTTGGAATAATTAGAAAATATTTAATATTATTTAATTATTTTAACCCTGTTTTAGTGAGTTAACCGCGGTAAAAAAATAGGTCCAACCCGAGACCACCGGTCGACCAGGACAAGTGCAGTCGACCCAAGTTCTTGGGGTTCGATTGACCGGGCGTGAAATGTACTTTCGTCTCAGTCGACCGGACATATAAGTTCGAAGGCAAATTTTCAATTCTTGCGAGGTTTGGTCGACCAGGGTTAATTTGAACTGAGCCTGTTGGTCAACTAGACCGTTGAGCTCCCACACGTGGGAACTCGGTCGACCAGGTTGGTGGTATTCAAAAAGTGCTCGGTCGACCAGGAGGTTAATAAAGTTGACCCCTGAGGTGTTCGGTCGACCGGGGCCAAATAAACTGCAGGAGTTCGGTCGACCGGGCTGTGTTCAACCAGTTAACCCAGTGTTCAGTTGAGTGGGGGAAAAATGAACGTGAGGTGCCGGTTGACCGAGTGTGCACATTTTGTGCATTTCGTTCATGTTTCATCCAACAAACACCCTATTCAAGTGACTAACACATACAAGTGAGTGAGTGAGTGTCCTAAGGTCATTTCGGTCCTATTTCAAGACCGAGTGGTTGTTCTACATATACTTCTTCATTTATATAGCCATTTAGAGAAGTGCTTTTAACATCCATTTGAAATAATTTAAAATTTTTAAAAGCTGCATAAACAAGTAGCATACGAATGGCTTCTAATCTAACAACAAGAGCATATGTTTCATTAAAGTCAATCCCCTCCTCCTGATTATACCCCTGGGCAACTAGTCTAACCTTATTCCTATTTACTACCCCATTCTCATCTTTCTTATTTCTATATACCCATTTAGTTCCAACAATGGTATGATCACTAGGCCTAGGAACTAGCGTCCACACTTTACTTCTTTCAAATCGATTGAGTTCTTTTTGCATGGACATCACCCAAGACACATCTTCTATGGCTTCTTTAATATTTTTAGGTTCTTCTTGAGATAAGAAAGCAGAATGATTCACTAGATTTTTCAAGGAAGATCTTGTGGCTACACCACGGGATGATTCACCTATGATTTGATCTATAGGATGATTTCTAATGAATTTCCAATCTCTAGGCAACTCCTGATTTTCATTATCTTTAGATGATTTTTCATTTACTTATGGGTTTTCATTTGCATTGTTTTCAATAAATAATTTATCTAAGCATTTTCTAATATCAATGTCATCTTCATCCTTTTTCTTAGAAAATGGATTAGATTCATCAAACACAACATGAATAGATTCAATGACAGTCAATGTTCTTTGGTTAAAAACCCTATATGCTTTACTATTAAGTGCATAACCTAGGAAAATACCTTCGTCAGATTTAGAGTCAAATTTTCCTAAGTGTTCATTATCCCTAAGCACAAAGCATTTACAGCCAAACACATGAAAATAGGACATATTAGGTTTATGGTTGTTCCACAATTCATAAGATGTTTTATTAATTAATAGTCTAATCAACACCATATTCATAATATAGCATGCAGTATTTATGGCCTCAGCCTAAAAGTATTTAGATAAGTTATGTTCATTCAGCATAGTTCTACCCATCTCTTGTAGTGACCTATTCTTTCTTTCTACCACACCGTTTTGTTGAGGTGTCCTAGGTGCAGAGAACTTATGTGATATGCCCTCTAAGTCACAATAATTTTCTATGCCCTCATTTTTTTTAATTTCGTGCCTCTGTCACTTCTTATTTGAGTTATCTTATATCCCTTTTCATTCTGAATTCTTCTACTAAGTTTGGTAAACTGTTCACATGATTCATTTTTATGTGCAAGAAACAACACTCATGTGAATTTAGAAAAGTCATCTACAATTACAAAAGCATATGATTTACCACCAAGACTTTGCCCAGAATTAGGACCAAATAAATCTAAATGTAGCATCTCAAGTGGCCTAGTAGTAGATATGAATTTCCTTTTCTTAAAACATTTGACATGCATCACAGATTTTATTTTTTACAAATGACATTTTAGGCAAGCCTTTCACTAATTCTTTTCTAACAAGTTTTGACAGTAAATCCATGCTAGCGTGTCCTAAGCGCCTATGTCATAACCAACTAGTTTCATTTATTGCAGAAAAGCATGTTACTTGTTGTGAAGCTAAGTCATCAAGAGAAGTAGTATAAACATTTTCATGGCGATCGGCAGTAAAAAGCACTTTGCGATCTGATTTATTTTCTACTATGCATTTATCATTTTCTAAAGATACTTTATATCCTATGTCACACATTTGACTTATACTTAATAAATTATGTTTCAGTCTATCAACCAATAAAACATTGTCAATAGTAAGAGAGGAATCCTTACCAATCTTACCTACCCTGATGATGCGTCCTTTTACATTGTCACATAACCTCCATCCTTGGGAATGATTGTAGTGAATTTTCCCTTGTCGCTGGTCATGTGTTGTGAGCACCAGCTATCCAAGTACCACCTATCCTTGGAGGAGGATAATCTTAGGCATACCTACAAGATAAACTAAGTAACTGATGCTTGTCCCCAAATTTTGTTGGGTCCACGGGGGTTAGTAGTAGGATCACCTTTAACTACCCATACTTTCCCAATTCTAGCACGCTTATTCCTAAGTGGACAATCAAATTGAATATGACCAATTTGTTTACATTTAAAACATTTTATTCTACACATAGGATCTTTAGGAGGAACATGAGACTTTGACACATGTAAAATGTCCTAAGTAAATATTAGGTCGTCTAACATTTTCAAACCATTAAAACCAAGACCCTCTTTACTTAAGGAGTTTCTTTGGGTACCAAGTAGTTTTTCAAAATTGAGTTTGCCCTTAGTAAATTTAAAAATGATTTTGGAGCTATCTTCCAATTTCCTCTCAAGCTCAACAATAGTAACATTTTTTTTCTTTTAAAATGGAAGCATAAGAGGTTTTTGCAATATCAAACAATTTTGACCAATTTTCTCATTTCTTTTTCAAATCATTATTTTCTTTGGTCATCTTACTCAACAATTTAGATACACGAATATATTCAAATTGTAACCTCTAAACGTACGCACGCAATTAGAATCACAATCATTGGATGAATAGTAAGAAGATAATGAGCTAGAAGACGATACCTCATCATCGTGTGCCATCAAGCACAGATTAGCGACCTCTGAGTCGCTGTGGTCTGATTCTGAGTCACTGCTGCTTAGTTTATCCCACGATGTCCTAGCTTTCATGGCTTTCTTCTTTTTCTTAGCCTCCTTTTTCAGCAGTGGGCAGTTTGGTTTGATGTGCTCGATCTTGTTGCAGTTATAACACGTGGGAACATTTTATTTTTCTTTTCTTTTACTAGACTCTCTCTTCTCGATTGTAGACTCCCTGTACCTTTTATATGGCTTTCTGTTTTTCCTGAAGAAACTGCTAAATTTTCTGGTTAGCAAAGTCATATCATCATCAGTGTGAGATTCACTGCATTCACTAGATGAGTTAGTAGAGGTTTTTAATGCAGTCACTTTCTTAGCCCTATTATGCTCATTAAGTCTCTCATTTATGGTTAATTCATATGTGATTAGAGAGCCTATCAATTCATCTAGAGTCATGAACTTAAGGTCTCTACCCTCAACAATGGTCGTAGCCGTGGCTTCCCAAATAAGAGGTAAGCTTCTAAGGATTTTCCTAATCATCTCATATGTGGGATAGGTCTTTCCTAATGCATGCGGTGAGTTTATGATGTGTGTGAATCTAGTGTTCATGCTCTGAATAGACTCACCTACATTCATCCTAAGGGCCTCATACTCACTGGTCAACATATCTATCCTACTATCTTTCACATCTTTAGTACCCTCATATGTGACCTCTAACTTATCCTATATTTCTTTTGCAGTTGAACAAGTCGTAATTCTATTAAATTCATTTACATCAAGACTACAGTACAAAATATTCATAGCAGTGGCATTTAGACTAACAGCTTTCATATCATCATCATCATATTCATCCTCAGTATTAGGAACCCTAGTTGCACCTCAGTTTTCATAGGGACATAATTTTCCTTTGAATTATAACCGTTAAGGACATGGTTGGAATAATTAGAAAATATTTAATATTATTTAATTATTTTAAGCCTATTTTAGTGAGTTAACCGCGGTAAAAAATAGGTCCAACCCAAGAGCACCGGTCAACCAGGACAAGTTCGTTCGACCCAAGTTCTTGTGGTTTGGTTTACCGGGCGTGAAATGTACTGTGGTCTTAATCGATCAGACATATAAGTCCGAAAGCAATTTTTCAATTCTTGCGAGGTTCGGTCGACCAAGGTTAATTTGAACTGAGCCTGTTGGTCGACCAGACCGTTGAGTTCCCACACGTGAGAACTCAGTCGACCAAGTTGGTGGTATTCAAAAAGTGTTCGTTCGACCAAGAGGTCAATAAAGTTGACCCCTGGGGTGTTTGGTCGACCGGACCAAATGAACTACAGGAGTTCAGTCGATCGGGTTATGGTCAACCAGTTGACCCAGTCCAGGTTCGGTCGACCAGGGGCAAAATGAACGTGAGGTGCCTATCAACCAAGTGTGTACATTTTGTGCATTTCGGTCATATTTCATCCAACAAACACCCTATTCAAGTGACTAACACATACAAGTGAGTGAATGAGTGTCCTAAGGTCATTTCTAGGTCCTGTTTCAGTTATGTTTGGTTTGAGCTTACGTATTAGATCATGCATGTGATGTGTGTGTGATTATTATAAACCACAGAACCTAAAGTATTCTTAGAAGCTTTGAGCATATTTTTCACTCACATTTATACATCAAAGCTATCTTACTTTTGATATTTCAACAGTCCTTCTAAGAAAATCATTTCCATACTCTATTGAGGTTCATCTTCAAATCATTTGAGAGTGCATTAGAAAATATTTTTCATTGTACTAATAAGCTCTTGAAGGATCATTCATGTACACAAACATTTATTTCCATTCATTTCTTTGTGGTTCGGGTTTTGAACCGTACCAAGCGAGAGTATATCACTTGAAGAGGTATCTCCGCCTACAAGGAGGGATTACGGGTTTAAACCGTACCAAGCGATGGTATATCACTTGGAGAGATGTCTCCGCCTATAAGGAGGGATTGTGGTCATAGCTTCACCCTAGTTTAAGGGAGCAAGATAGTGGAAATCCTCAAGTGGTTGTCTTGAGGTAAGGATGTAAGCGGGTATAGTTGAACCTTGTAAATCACAGTGTCATTCTCTCTATCCCTACACTCCTTATATTTTCGCACGTGCATGTTTATATTTATATCATTGTGATTATTGTACATGCTTTAAATTTTTGCTTTGATATTGATTGGGAATGAGCTAAATAGTCGTTAAATTTTTAAATTTCCAATTCATCCCCCCCCCCCCCTCCTTCTCAGGATGACACCAATCCTAACATATGATTCCTCTTTTACTTACATTTCGATTCTTGACTATTACTGTAGGATTAAATCCTAATTCTAAAAATTATAGCATTTATTATAATATGATAATTATTATAATACAATATAATATATATTACATAAATTTAAAAAATAATACTAATATTATGATATCATTATTGATATTTAAAATATATTATTATATATTTTAATATAAATATTAAACCATCATTATTAATATTTTTTATCATATATAAAAATTAATAGAACAATATTAGTTGTTAAAATATTACAATATATTTATAATATGAACATTGATTTATTATATTATTTTTATAATATTAAAAACAAAATAAAATGAAATAAAATATTTATTATTATCATCAATTTTAAATATATAATAATAAAATTCGCACATATTATATATATATATATATATGTATTTATATTATAATGTAATCATAAAATATATATTATATAAATATAAAAAATAATATTAATAGAATATAATATGTGTTGTGTAAATTTAAAAAATAATATTAATCTTATGACATCATTAAATATAAATATGTAATATATAAAACATTTTAATCATTATTTTTAATATTTACATTATATATAATAATATTATAATACATAAAAAGTAATAAAGTAGTATTTAAATTATTAAGGACTATGATGTAATTGTGGTATGATTATTTATTTATTATATTATTACGTAGAACCTTGTAATAAGAAAAAATTAATATTATTAATATATAAAAGAATAAAATACTATTATATAATAAAATATAATGTTATGGTGGTTGTTTTATTAAATAATAAAACATATTATACTGTTATAATATATGAGATTTTTATTTACATTTAACAAATTATATATTAAAATATAATACTTATAAAATATAATATTAATAACATATTTAAAATAAAATAATAATAATAATAATAATAATAATAATAATAATAATATGATAAAATATAATATGCAGATTAAGTACATGATTATCAAAATTACTTTGCTGTAAAAAATTATTTATCATATAGCTTAATAAAATAATATTATATAATAATTATATTTATAATATTATTATTTTATATTATATTAATTAACCAAACTCATTTCCGATTCCTATACTATATATGCCAAACACTATAATACAATTTTGATTTCAATTGTATGTAGAACCAAAAAGAATCTGACATACCATTTCTAATTTCAGTAAATTTTGATTTCAATAGTGAATCAAAAGTTATCCAAGTGATAAGTGCAATAAGCACTTACTGTAAGTGGTCCATTTGACTATGTTAACAAAGAATAAAGATAAGGCTCAAGAGTAAGAACAAAGGTCGCAACTAAAGAACGATGGTTTTGGGCAGCAATATTTTATTTTATTTTATTTTATTCGATTTAGGCTCTAAAGATTTGTTGAACATTAGATGCTCAACAAGAGAACTCATTTCACATCACAAATCGTAACTGCTTTTATTTTAACTTAAAATTTTAGTTCAAAGCTTTTCAGACGGGGAGCTCCTTGGTGAAGTAGGAGTGAGTATCTTTGATGCCGCAACTGAGCGTAAAATTTTAGACTGAAATTTAAAATTTTGCAGATTTGTGCATAGACACAATTTGAAAATTGTTTATTTGAAATTGATTTTGTTCTGATGTCAGGAGAATATAAAATCATTTTTCCCCAAAATATTAATATTATTTTTATACCAGAACAAATAGAATAATAAAAAGAATGATATTTACAATGAATGGAAAATGAGAAAACCTCTCCCTAGGTTCCAATATATATTATTCTAACTCAAATTTGTAGTCGAGCATATAAAATCACATTCTGGATCCCTACCCTTTCTTGTTTTATTCATTCTCTTTTACTAACAGTTGGGGACTGTTTTCCCCTTCAAACCATTGTTACTATGCCAAAAGAGGTAGGCCAATTAGAACAAGTGGGCTGGTGGGTAAGGCGTTTTAATACTTGGAAATGATAATAAAGGACTTCAGGAATACCATTAGCATAGCATCTTTAAAGATGATCCTCAAAAGTACTTAAGAGGGGTGCTTCCAGTCAGTTGCACAAATACTGCTACAAATCATGCTTGACCACTGGAACAGGAAAAAAGACAGCCAATGACAAAACTGGGATTCGCTCTGTTGAATTCCACAACAAAAAGAGAGGATGTAACATGGCTACACCAGCGGAAAACTTGCGATATTCTCTCCTTCCGGGATTTGGATGAAGAGTTAAGGTGCAGTATTACAAAGCCTACTTCTTCCTCTTGACCCGCCTTGCTGCTTGACTGGTTTCCACATTTTTCCTGGATGTTTTTTCCATCTTACTCTCTTTCATTTTAGCCACCTTCCTTGTTGTCTCCTTTTGATCATCACTGTTGCCATCATCATCGCCATCATCCTCATCATTGTCTCTACCTTTAGATTTCTTTGGAGGAGGTTTCCTACCTCCACCTCTAGTTGCATTTTTCACCTTGCTTATCTTCTTTTGATCATTGTCATTGTCATCAACATCGTCATCCTCATCACCAGCGTCGCCATCCTTGGCCTTTCTTTTTGCAGGAGGTTTCTTTCCCTTGCCTCTAGTTGTATTTTGCCTTTTCTTCGATTTGGCTCCTGCTGTAATTTCTTCTTCCTCATCTCCAGGTTCATCAACAGCATCCTCCCCTTCCACATCTTTGTCTTTCTTAGAAGCCTGTTTTCTCGATTTACCAGATGATTTTGCAGCTTGTGTTCCACTTAGCTTTTGTAACTCTGGTACATACGCTGTGGTCTACAAACAAAGAAAACGCCATAATAGAAGCAAGCAGATCAATGAGGAAAATATAGAAGCCATTTTTAGAGAGCTACCCTGCCACGAGCACTGATAAATTCAATCTTCTTTCCTGCAAATAACATTAAAGTTTGTCATTGTTTTTATGCGGAGCAACTGGCAGCACATTCAAAAAAAAAAATTCACACACAAAAACGCTTGCAAGCATGTGTGAAATACATGGTCTAAGTGTGCACAAAGTCTGGCAATAGAAAGTGGAACATATGAAAGACAAATGCATGAGTGAGTTTATACAGGTATGAGGGGGTGTGCATGTGCACATGCGCACACGAGAGAGAGAGAGAGAGAGAGAGAGAGAGACTTAAGGAATGCAATTGCTGGTAAAAGTAGGAAGGGAAAACAAGTTGCTCTCTTTTTGACAAATGTTAGGGCATAAATTTGCAGCCTTTCCAGTTTGTTTATTTATTTATTTTTTTGGCTGTTTTCCCCAGCAGAAAGGGGGAGTCGGAGGGGGATGGCGAGGGACAGGGGGAGGGGGACGCGGCTTGGAAGCTGATATTAAGTGTTCATAACAAAGAAGAGATGGCTAATAGTATTGACAAGCTTTGCATGCCTCCAGTTCACATTAGTTACAGGACATCATCAAACTGGCACACAGGGATCCACTGCAGGACCATTCAAAACAATAGAACATATACAAGGGAAAAAAAATAATAATAACTAAAAAAGTTATGTTGGCAAAGAGTAGATGAAAAGGCTTCCAAATACATGGAAAAGGCTAAAAGAAATATTACTGAATGGATGCCTAGTTAAATGGCCTCAAAAATGAAAGCATCACAACAGTGAGAAGATTTTTCCTAGTTTGAAAAAGGAAACATCTAGGCGTAAGCAACAATCTGCTAGACACCATGCAACTTTCCTAGGTTCATTGTCATCAAAGAGGAGTCATTGGTATCTAATTAAACATTAAAATGATAGAATATCACATTGATGGGCATGAAAAAATGCACGATGCTGCCATGCCTAATGCAGTAGTCTCAAATTTTGGAAGTTGACAGGTAATATTAATTTGAAAGAGATAAAACCCAAAACTGTTATCACATAAAGGAAGGAGCCAGACCATCGACAAAAGCCTTGCCAGGCTTCTTTTCCCGGGAATGGAAAATCCAATTACTAGGATACTGACTACTATCGGCCCCAACTTCAATTGATTTTTCAATAACCTGTAAAACCAATTTCTCTTGTCAAAAATGATCACACAAATTAATAATGTCTTACCATTAACTTGTCCAGGCTTTTTTCCCCACCGGAAATGAAACAACCATTCAAGAGGAAAGTAGCTACAGTCAGCATCAACTTCAACCGCATAGCAAATAACCTACAAATATCTTACAAACTAACTATAAAGAATGTGCCTCACAAAATAAATTTCTAAACTTGCAAGTAGACAGGCCTGACAGAAACACAATTGCCTACCTCTTTGATGCTCTTGTGTAACGCTATGCAGTTTTCCTGGGACAGGCTGGCAGCAATTTGCAGTGGATGAATTTTCGCCTAAAAGCAAGTAACTTGAAAAAATAAACAATTATCCAAATATAGAAACAAAAACCCTTAAATGTTTAAATGGGTGGTTTGGCATATACTTGGCGATGTTTACATTTGACCCATTTCTTTAGACATGAAAAAGATTTCCCCTACCAAATACTATGGTAAGGACATTAGGTATAGGTAATTTTTTGAATTACAAATCATAATCAACAATTAAGTTGAGTGACTACTGATTGCCATCCACCCTACTATCTCAGTCAACAAAAATTAAAATATCAATGAAATCCCCTCTTCAAACCCTTCCTACCATAGTTCACCGAACACTTCAAATTATCTAATTCTCTCTGACCCTTCTTCTCCTGGGATTTGTCACCATCAAGCCTGACTTCATTACCTCCTTGATTTAATAACCACAGGCCCAAGTTATCCACAGCCTCTGAGTATCTATGTCCTTCCCAAGAACTTCATCTTGAACAGTGGTAGGCAGAATACCATCCACCTTTTTATCAACTCTTTGAACCTCATCTTCAAACAGATTAATACCTTCTAAACCATATAAAGGAGGAGGTGGCACGTAAGATAGATCCCTGAGACAATCAACAGAAGAATCAGAGAAATATTCACATTGATCCCGAATATGGTCCAAAGTAGACCTTTTTCACATTCAAACTCACTACACCCTTTGATATCATCATCCGACACAGCTCCCTATCTCTTACTTTCTTTCCTCAACTTAGCCCTTACAATTATTGGCTCTTCCACTATGCTTAAAACACCTTTGGAGTCCCTATTTATAATTTTATGTATTTTCTCACTAGATAATTCTCGCTTTTCTTCATTAAACTTCCTCCCTTCAAGACCCATCTGTATATTCGTTCGACGAGCATACACCTTATCACTCCTTGTATTTTCTGAATAGACTCCCTTTCCAGCTTGATTTCCCACCAAATCAGAGATGAAATCCTAATTGTCGAACTCACAAGAAATAATATTTCTTTGAGCCAGACTCCCCCCAACATTCCTTAAGGTCCCCCATAATGCCATTTTCATCCAGCCAAGGAGAAACATCAAACTTCTCAGGTCTTTCTCCTCCTTCTGGCTTCAGCATTTTACTGGTATCAAAACTTCCCTCACATGACCATCTAAGCTCTTATTTGAAGAAGAGCACAAAGCCGGAACACCTTGTATTTCATTCGAGGAAGGACGCCGTTTGACATGTTGCTGCTCAGAAGGACGATGAGCCCCCGCATCATCCCAAATTGTAGGCAAAGAAATTCCTTTATCTTCAGGGGCCTGTAGAGACTCTCAGACTTTCCCAGACAAATGCCCCATCTGCTCTTCTTGGGCTTTTCCAGATGAGTGGCCCGTCTGCTTCTCACTGCCCAAGCCTATTTTTAAATCAAAAGCCTGCTTTTGGACCTTCTTGACCAAAAAGCCCATCAAAAGAGTTTCATAGACTCTTATTATTTTCAGAAAGCCGGCCCAAATCAATTGCAATAGACAATAGGCCAGGCTCAGCCCTGCCCCTGCCATTGTCTTCCTGTTGTCCACATGAGAAACCCTGACTGCTCAGCCAACACCATCGCCCTCAACTCCATCGATTGTGCTTGAGACTCTACCTCAAGTGACCTTCCCCCACAGCGAGCACAAACCCTTTCCTGCAAATTCGTAGAGATCGAATGACCTTCACCATCACCTACACTTCCAGTAATGACCTGATATCAAGAGCTGCTTCCTTAGGACTTCTTACTATCTGCTCTGTTCAAGCCTGACTGACATGAACTCTCCAAAGTATTGAAGGCTTCCTCAATCGAGACCACCCTTTCCCCTTCAGCCCCTCAGGAACAAAAATGGAGTACTTCTTACCCCCCATCCATGTCTTAATTCCATAAAATTCCCTGCCCTAGTTACATGAATCCCCATCCAATAATTGACATGACCAACCCTAAGCCTTTGAAATCCCTTGCCCACCTTACCAGCAAGAGCCGAGAATCCCTGTGAAAACCACAAGGCAGCTCCCAACAAGAGACAAACCCACCAATTGCACTTTCGGTTCTTCTCAAGAATGAACAAAGCTCTGACCTTCCCTACCTTATCCAGCCTCAAATCAAAGGATTTCCTGAACCTTATCCCCAAACCTAATATAACCAAATTCTGTAGCAGCTAAGAATCTGAAAATTAAGTTATCTTCCCAATATTTCCATAGTTCATCCCCAAACACCCCCACTCTCCTGATCCAAGCACGCCAACTTAGCCAAATAATCAACTTTGTTTCCAGTGCTTGTACTATTTGGCATAACAGATTAACAGGCTTTAGAATCTGGTGGACATTAACATAACCAGACACATGCATACATCTAAAAAATCATGCACTTGCAACCAAATGGTAAGATTAGTGTTTTATTCCCCTTTCACCAAAGAGCCCATAACCTGAAAGCCTTCAATTCAATCAGTTTTTTATATATAATTTATATTGCTGTATTTTGATTCTAAATAAGCTCTTGAGCTCATTACCATCTCATTTTTTAGCAAAACCTTTTTCCTTCCCCTAGAGCATGTCTTCCTGTTTGTTGAACCCTTCCCTTAATGGTTGGGGGTACTCCAAAGAGAACAACAAAATTCACAGAATGATTACTAGAAACATAGGTTTTTTTACAACTTAAATAATATATGACTGCAAGTTGGTTGTTGGATGAAACTATATACCCACAAATTAGTGTTCCCCCAAACTGAACTGACACAACGTTGTTTTTTATGGTACTATGGATAATGATGAGAAATCATTCCTCTTCAACTGTTACTTTGATACATGTAATGCCTCCATCTCATAAGTTTCAATGCCCTCACATGATGGAGAGAAAATATATATACATCAATAACTAAATACATCAAAAGCACATTGAATTTTTATTATTAAACTTTCCATTCAATTGAGTGTCAAATCACCAAAACTCCAAATTCAAAAAAATTTCCCTTAAACCTTCAACTCAATTTTCTTATGAGAAAAACTTAAAAATTACCAAAGGGCATACTGAAACTAACAGAGCATCACTCATCTTTCTCCAAGTTACACAAATGAAGGAGAATAGAAAAGAAATATGCATAGAGATCTTGATGAGCATCTACCAAAGATCATCTGAATGTTTTCCAAAATCAAATTAGAGGGAAAATGCAAGGAAAATCATTGTTGAACTCCTGAATGAATTTTTTAAGAATTTTCTGACGAGCTCTAAACAAACATCAATTTCAACCCTTAAATAAGATATGGAAGTCAGAAAAGATAAAATATACTGACTTGGTATAGTACTTCATCTGCAATCCAATTTCCAATGCCCGCAACACAATGCTGCAAAATGAAAACCACTTAATGCTGAAAATATTAACAGAGAAAGTTTAACATGTGACAAAAAATTGCATCGTAAACTGAACACTTATTTCCAATCAATATAACTGCCACACAGAGGTCAGGGTATGGTGTCCAGAAAACACTACTACCAAGAAAAGTACAAATTCTTATAAACATTCCAATACACATTACACCTTCATCCCAAAACCTTAAATCTAAAGATTCAAAATTTCAACTAAATACTTTTCATATGACATACACTATTATCAGTTAAAATGGAGTATTGTCATGTTATAACTGTCTTTGAATCCTTGCTTCTTACCAAGGAAAATATCTTTAAGTTTAGAAACATAACATCTTCTCTTAAATATACAAATGCCATTACATCTTTTTCAATTCTGCATGCATACAAGCATCATAGCATAGCGAATTGTAGAGCATGCAGCATCACAATGCCTATTCCTGTTCATTTCACTTTGTAGGCAACATTATATCGTACTCACAAGGAAATACTTTATCATTAACATAACACTTATTAGTTTTGCATATATGAATGCACACAGCCATTTCAAATTATTACCTATGCTTTTAACAAGGAGAAGACATTTGAAGAAGAAATAAATTAAAATCACCAAATTAGCCCATTAGGAATACATCCATCATGATTTCAATGATAAAGTAGGACACAGTTTCATGTTAGAGATCATCACAAAAATAAAATTAACCAAACAATATAATCCTCACTCCACAAATGACCTATAACAATAATGATGATGATGATGATGATGATGATAATTTATCTTTACTCACACTTATACACTCATTATCCTCTTCAAACCCTAATTATGCAAGCATTTTGCTTCGTTCAAGTAGGGTAAGTTTATCTTATTCACAATCTCTCTTTCCTGATCACGTCTTTAGTTTTCATAAGATGTACTCCTCAATGAAGTAAGTTGTAAATTTATTTAAGGTTACGTTTGGTTCGCAGAATGCCTATTCCTGGGAATAGATTAGTTTTAGTAGGTTAGTTCCTATTAGTTATACAAGAATTTATGTTATTACTATCAAGCAAATAATAATGTAAAATATTTTATGAGTCCATAATAAGGAATAGACAAGGAATAACTATTCCCAAATTTCGTCATGGGGATGTCTATTCCTTTCTTATTACATGCTAAATGAAATAATTAGAAATATGCAAGAAATTACTATTCCTTTGATTCCCAAAATTTAAACTATGTCCAGTCTTATTCTAATGAATAGCTATTCTGCCGAACTCAATGAGCCATAAATTTCCAAGAACTAGTTCAGGGTTTGGTATGTGATTGTTTGTGGCAGCTTTGAACTAAAAGCAATTTAAAAATATATGTATGTAACATGACTTCTAGGATAGAACTAATAATTATAAAGGTATCTTTGTTATAACTTTGGAGAAAATTTTGACTACCAATTTTTTTTCATGATGTAATTTAGATTGAAAAAAAATTCTCATCTTGTGATTTACTAACCAAATTTAATTTTGTAAAAACTATACTAAACAGCTGATATATAGCTGAGCGTAGCCGATAAAGGTATTATTTGGTGTATAATTTATTTTTTTCTTTATTTAAAAAATCGAAGGTGGGATTCAGGCTTGGAAATGCGGTTTCTAAGAACATCCCTTCAACAGGTAAACGGTTAGGGGAGTTCCCCTTAGAATCTTAACTCCTTACAGCATCGGGTCATTAAGAGCAAGTATGGAACTCATAGGGATTGGTGAGACATCTCATACCAGGGTAATGGCAATGTTACCCATGCGGACCTTTGGGTGATGGGCCCTAGGTAGCTTGTCATTTCTTTCCTCTCATTCCTCTTAAAGTGTGTAATAGTGCCAAAGTTCGTTTCTAGGAGGATATTTTGGTGGGTGAGATTTTGTTGGAAACGTTGGAGCCTCATTTGTTCAAACTTTCTCCCATTCACAATGCACCAATTTCAGCTTTCTATTTTTCAAAGAGGAGCTCTAATCTTGGAACCTTTATTTAGGAGTCTCAATGAAAGAGAGTTGACGAGCTCACTAGCTTGCTAGGAAATTTGGATTCTTATATTCCTACTACGAGGGGGGATGCTAGACTTTGGATTAGGGATTATTCATGGTCCCTCTCTTTAAATCCATTTCTCACTCATCTCACAAAATCCCCAAATTCTAGCCTTTTCCATTTGGATAGAGCAGTGTGGGAAGCAAAAGTCCCTTTTAAGATCCAGGCTTTCATTTGAACTTTGGTTCTCAATAACTACTTAAGCATCCAAAAGGACTTGAAGGAAAATGGAGTATCCCCAGCACTTGCAGTGAAAGAAGCTCCCAACCTTTTTCGATGTACCCCAGAACTTTCTGTTTTTTTCTGTTACGCTACAAGTAGTCAAAAAATAAAATAAAATAAAATTTGCAGGTTTTGGGATTAGTTCAGTTGTTGGAGGTTAGCTTTTATTCTAAAGCTATTTTTTTTTTCCATCATTAATCTTCTTATGTTTCTACCCCATCTCAAGTTGCTGATAAGTCAAATTGCTGCTTAGCCTTTTCTTGTTTTTGGATCAAATAAGACTATAATCAAAGCCAAGAAACAGAGCGCGTGATAGAGGACAAGGAGTCATCCCCAAAGAACAAAATTACATAAAAACTATAATACACTGAAAGAACAGAAAAAAACAAAATGAATATCAATTACAAGAGTGCTGCTCTCCATGTCATGAGGTCGGATCACAGTAATCCCCAAAAAATAAAAGAGTGCACCCAAAAGGAAGCAAGGAAATTCACTCCATCCCATAATAGTCGTGAGCAGGTTGAGTGACCTTTAAAAGTCTTAGTATTCCTCTCAATCCACAGGGTCAAAAGATGGGGAGAACAGATGCACGCCAACAAGTCTAGCAATTTTATTCTTTCTAAAACCCCTGAAGTTAACCAATAAAAAGTTTTGCACCTTTCCTGGAGCCACCCACTCTTCCCTCAATTTTTTTTTTTAAAAAAAAAAAAAAAAGGCATTCCAAAGATCCAATGCCAAGCTGCAACGCACGAAAAGATGGGCATTCATTTCATTGCTTTCAAAACACATGGAGCACACATCAAGATTGAGAGCTTTATGCAGCCTTATCCTCTGAAGCAAATCATGCATGTTCATCCTTTCTAGAATCACAATCCAAACAAAAGCCCAAATCATCCCAGGCACCTTAGCCCTCCAAAGAATATGGTTCCAAGGGAAAAAGTTAGGGGAGGGGGGTTTTAAAAGTCGAGGGGAGAAAGGATTTAGAAGTGAATATACTCAACGAATCACCCTCCCCCACACTCATGTCCTCATAAATGGAAGGAACACAATGGTCCAACAAAGAAAGAAGGATAATGAGCTCATCATCTTCTCTTACATTTGAGATTCCTAAAGAAAATAAAAACGTCAAGAACCCCCCTCAAAACAAATGAAGGAACTAATGAGAGCGTTATATAGCAACGAAAGAAAGCTTAAATAAACAAGGAACCTCCAACTCCAAGAAGATTCCCCACCCACACATCTTCCTAGAAACAAACTTTTTTCTTGTTACATGCTTTGAACTAGATAAGAGGAAAGAATTGACAAGCAACCTGAGACACATGAGAGATGATGCCATTGCCTCTCACCTCTTACCTGTTCCAGTTGACCTCATGCTTGCTCTTAATCACGTTATGCCATAGGAAGTAAACTTCCAAAGCCACTAGCCTATAAAGGAGATGTCTTTGGGTACCACATTCTTGATGCTTAGACCCCCCTCAGACTTAGGTCTAGTAACCACTTTCCAACTAGCTAGATGATCTCTATTACTCTCTCTACAACCCGACCAAAGAAAATCATGAATCAACCTCTCTAGATTTGGCTACTATCAAGGGAATCCTAAACAAGTAGAGGTTATTAAATAGGGATGTCAAAGAATGAGGCAGTAATGGGAGTGGCTCGACTCCTAAGAGGGAAACATGGCCTTTTCCAACTCTCCAATCTCCTAGCCACCTTTTTTAGCACATGGCCCCCAAAGGCTTCAAATTTTGGGTTCCCTTCCAAAGGAAGGCAAAGATAGGATAGACTCAAGGGAGTCACAAACTGAAGCAATATGAAATCCTGAAGAATCCTCTACCCCATATTGATGCTTGCTACCCCTTTTTGGATAGATTAATTTTATAACACGAAATCTACAAACATTTTGACCAACAAAATGGCTTTTCAAAATTTTGCAAATTTGTTCACAAGGAATAGGGTGTCATGCATCAGCAAACTAGAGGCATGAGATCTCCACTTCCTCCCTCCCCACATGCAAGCCTCCAACTACCCCACTACCATGAACATGGAGAAACACCCTAGTGTCAACAATTAGGGTGATTAAGAATGGGGAGAGTGGGTCCACTTGTCAAAGACCCTTGGAGGCCCAAAACCACTCTCTAGGTTGGCCATTGACAATAATAGACAAATGGGTCGAACTAAGGCACCCCTCAATCCACTTTCTCCACAAGTCTCCAAAGCCTTCTTTACCTAACACCTTATCTAAAAAGCCCTAGTTGACTTGTCATAGGCTTTCTCAAAATCTACTTTAAAGAGACCCCTTTCTGCCCTTCCTCTTCACATCCTCTGCCACCTCATTAGCAACTACTAGCACAGCATCTAGGATTTTTCTACCATGTATAATGCACACCGCACCATGGAAATAATGTCCCTATTGAACAAAAGACCTAACACAACAATAGGTCTCTCCCTATATTTATAATATGTATTTATAATATATATAAAGTACATTCTAATGACCATAATACCCTTCACTAACTCTCGCTTATTAACATAACACAAACACGCTAATAATGCTAAGACTAAAATAACCATTAGCACTCCCCCTTCAAGCTGGAGCATAGATATCATATGCTCCTAGCTTGTCACATATGAATTTGACACAAACACAGACCACACCCCCCCCCCCCAAAAAAAAAAAAAAAAAACAAAAACAAAAACTTTGGTAAACAAATCAGCAAGTTGCACATCGAACTTCACATAAGTGGTTGCAATGAGCTTCCAAACAAGTTTCTCCCAAACAAAGTGGCAATCAACTTCAATGTGTTTTGTCCGGCATGGACGACTGGGTTTGGGACAATGACGAGCAGCTTAATTATCACACATCAACTCTATAGACCAAGGATGTGGAAAACCCAGTTCTTCCACTTGTTTTCCAACCAAATCAGCTCACGTGTAGGTTGAGCCATTCTCCTTTACTCTGACATAACACTTGATTTGGCCACTATAGTTTATGTTGAGATTTTGATTAAAATAAAGGACCTAACTTGAAGATAGGTTTCTCCCTCTATTTATAACACAAATTAAATACATTCTAATGACAATAATACACCTACTAACTCTCACTAATTAACATATTAACACACTTAATAATAATAATACTGAAAGATATAAATAACCTCTAACACTCCCCCTCAAGCTAGAGCATTAATGTCATATGCTCCTAGCTTGTTACAAATAAATTTAACAACATCACTCCCCAGTGCTTTGGCAAACAAATCAGCAAGCTATGTATCAAACTTCACATAAACAGTAGTAATGAGCTTCTACACAAGTTTCTCCCGAACAAAGTGGCAATCAACTTCAACCTGCTTTGTCCACTCATGAAAGATTGGGTTGGAGGCAATATGATGAGCAGCTTGATTGTCACACATCAACTTCTAGGCTAAGAATGCAAAATACCCAATTCTTCCAACATATTCTTCAACCAAACAAGTTCAGAAGTAGAATGAGCCATAACTCTATATTCTGATTCAGCACATGACCTGGCCACCATAGTTTGTTTCTTACTCTTCCAAGAAACCAAATTACCACCAACCAAGATACAATACTCGGTTGTGGATCTCCGATTGGAAGGTGACCTAGTCCAATCTGCATTTGTATATCCATGAATAGAAATGTAACCCTGATCACGATATAAACGATATCACCCGAATGCACCTATGAGATATCTCAAGATGCGAATTACTGCATCCCAATGACTCGTCCTCAGAGAATCTAGAAATTGGCTCACAACACTTGTTGCAAAAGATATATCCGGTCGAGTGACTATGAGATAACAAGTATCTAACATTGTCCAGGATAAGGTAGCAAATCACCCATATCCAACACTAACTTGCTATTAGGATCCATGGGTGTATCAACTGGTTTAGATCCCAACAATCCAATTTCATCCCACAAATCAAGAACATACTTCCTCTGTAACAAAACAGTTCCCATACAGGATCTACATACTTCTATACCCAAGAAGTATTTTAGTGGTCCCAATCTTTGGCTCGAAACCTAGCCTATAGGAAAAAGTTTGAGACTTTGAATACCCAGAATGGGCTAAGGCTTCCAAAATAGATTTAGGAAGGGTAGTAGATGATAGAGCAATAACAAAATAATAAGAGGGTGAAAAGAAGTCATAACATAGTTGAAAATGTGATGTTGAGCACATGTGCGTTCACCTTTCCAAACAGCAATGGGAGGATTATCATCATGGGGAATATGAACATCGGACGAGGAAACCAAAGGCATGGTAGTAGAAGCTAAAGGGGACTCTCTTCCTTGGAGCCATTATCATGAATACACCTGCAAATTAGGATGATCAAGACAAGGAGAAGGACTCAAACTACATGAAGACTCAGATGGTTGGTTAGGCAAGGACAACAAAGGAGAATCTAGAAGATTAGGCAAAGGAAGAGACTCATTGAGCTCAGAAGCACTTAGGGACTGGGTGCAGTAAGGTGTAAACTCAAAGAAGGTAACATTGTCAGAAACAAAGAAGCGATGCAGCACATGACTATAACAACAATATCCCTTTTGAGTATATGAGTAGCCTAGAAAAACACATTTTATAGCACGAAGATCCAACTAATCCACCCTAGGAGTTAGTTGATGAACAAAGGATACACGCCCAAATATATAAGGAGGGAAAGAGAATAAAGATGAATTAGGAAAGAGAATGGAGTAGGGAATTTTACCACTAAAAGTGAGGATGGCATCCTGCTGATCAGATAACAAGCAATAAGTACAACATCACTCCAAAACACTTAAGGTACATCATTTGATAAAGTAAGGTGCGATTGATTTCAAGAATATGTCTATTTTTCCTTTCTACAACCCCATTTTGTTGCGGAGTGTGGGCACAATATGATTGATGGACAATACGAAACTGATTCATATAAGTAGTGAATTGTGCACTGAAATACTCTTTAGCATTATCACTTTGAAGTATTCAAAATGGCAAACCAAATTGAATCTTTATTTCATAATAGAAGGCACAAAATACATGAAATAACTCAAAACAATTTATTAAATATAACCAAGTCATTCTTGAATAATCATCTACAAAGGTTACAAAGTACCGAAAACCCAACTTGGACACAAATCTACTAGGACTTGAAACATCATAATGACCTAACATAAAAGGGCTTGCAGCCCATTTATTGACTAGGGAAGCGAAAGGGACACAATGGTGTTTTCCAAATTGACAAGACTCACAATCAATACTAGACACAAAACTCAAAGTAGGAATAGGAAATTTTAACTTTTCCAATGAAGGATGACCAAGGCAACAATGAATTTGGAAAGGTTTGGCAGCAGCGGTGCAGGTGATAGAAGGAGATAGCAGCTCAAAGTGATAAGAGTCCACAAGCTTCACGCCCTCCACCAATCGTCTTCCTTGACTTCAAATCCAGCATAACCATAGAATCAAGGAAGAAAGTCACTGAACAATTCATGGATTTAGTAATCTTGCTAACAGACATAAGATTGAAAGGAAATTTGGGAATATACAAAACCGAAGGAAGAAAAATAGCAGAAGTGGGATTTACAATCCCAATTTCCTTGATTGTAGTGGTGGATCCATCAGCAAGAGTAACACAAGGTAAATTTGCATTATATTGAAGAGTGGAGAAGAAGCTAGGTATACCTGTGATATGATCAGTGATAATGGAGTCTATGACCCAAGGGCTACGACAAAAAGTACTAGATGACAGGCATACTGTGGGATTACCAATTTGGGCAATAAATGCAATGGATAGAGAAGCTTGTTGTGACGCTTGATACTACTAGAACTTGAAATAATCTTCCCCTGACATGGATACAGTATGTTCTCCCCCCCCCCCCCCCCACTCGGCCCTTAAGCTAAAGAGTCGATGGTGGCTGCATTGGCAAAACACATGAAGGTCTACTATAAAGATCCCAACACTACTCAATAGTATGATTACTTTGTCCACAATGAGTGCACTTGCAAGGAGTACCTCTACCTCGTCCGTTGCTACCACCACGACCACTTGAACCACCTCAATAACTTTTGCAGATATTTGGTAAAGAACTAGAATCACTTTATGTAGCAAATGCTGTCCTCTCAGAGCCAGATGCAAGAGCAGAAGAATGTGTGCTAAAGGAAGCTCAAAGGACACGAGAATAGACATTAGAAAATGATGGCAACTCAACACTGCTAAGTATCTAGGACCAAACTACCTCAAACTCAGGTCTCAAACCAGCTAGAATATGAAGGACTATCATCTGCTCCCTTTACCTCTGCATCTCACGAACATAGGCAGCTATAGGTTGCACAATGTTAAGCTCCTCATGAATACGCTTCATCTCTCCAAAATAA
The DNA here is from genome assembly GCF_029873635.1 of Malania oleifera. NCBI lineage: Eukaryota > Viridiplantae > Streptophyta > Magnoliopsida > Santalales > Ximeniaceae > Malania > Malania oleifera. The sequence goes on from NC_080422.1 coordinate 26,897,097, forward strand.
TTTGCACTACTCCTACCTCCTTGTTATAACTAAAAGTACTCTTGAAATGAATCATATATAATGTTACTTGAGTATAGAAGCTTGACATAATCCTAAATCTCCTTGCATGTATCTAGATGCATACACATCTGTGCAATCTGTGGCTCCATTGAATTCCATAAGAGGGAAACAATCAAGGCATCTTCTTGAACTCATACTTATTTTCTTTTCTCATCAGAACGATCACATTGGATTAAGTGGTGATTTTCCTAATCCTGCTAAATAAACTTTAACAGCTTTAAACCAATGAACATAGTTCTTTTCATCCAACTTTGGAGTCATTATTTGTGGGAATGATGTAGGAAACAGATTTTTGGGATTCAAAGACTCCATCCCAACACACACAAACCTGCAGCCACACCAACATCAAACAAGAAGAGCAATCAAAACTAGTAAGGACAATCACAAACTATGTGAAACACCGAGACAACCACGAATGAGGTGAACAACTCACCGACGGATATAGCACTACCACAGCCTCACAAATAGACATACGAATACTGTCACTGCTCCAAGAAACTCACAAAGAAGCCTTCACAAACCCCAAACAGAGGTCAACGGAGTATCGCGAGTGTATGGTCAAAAAAAGTTAGATTTTTTAGCAAAAAATAGCGCCAACATCTTGATAATATTGTCTAGAAAAGGAATTGGAACAATGCAGAGAAAGAAAAAAGGAAATAGGTGGCTCTACCGACATTTGGCCGGTGCGTGGCGGCTCATGGGCACTGTTCTAGCGTTGGGGTTTTGTGAGGTTAGGCAGCTTAGGCTTCGAATGATTTTGTGCTTGGGTATATGGTTGGTTTTGTGAAATAATGAGGGGTTTGGGTGGATCTGAGAAGGGCAGCGATGGGAATGGCTTTTCCAGCGACAGCTGAGAAGAATATGATTTATGTTGGATCATGCTCTGATATCATGCTGAGATCTTGATTAAAATGAATGACCTAACTTGAAGATAGATCTCTCCCTCTATTTATAATACAAATAAATACATTCTAATGACAATAATACCCTTACTAACTCTCACTAATTAACATATTAACACAATCATTATAATACTAAAAAACATAAAAATAACCTCTAACAGTTTGTTTCTTACTCTTCCAATAAACCAAATTACCACCAACAAATATACAGTACCAAGTTGTGAATCTTCTATTTGAAGGTGATCCAGCCCAATCTACATCGGTATATCCCTAAATACAATGTTTTCAAAACCAAACCCAACTATCAAGTTCAAATGGTTGAACTAGGAATTGGACCCCTCTCTGGTTTGGTTTGAACATATTTTTTTACAAATATAATACCCAAAAAAAAAATCCCAATTAAAACCAGAGCCAACCCAAATGAACCGAACCGAACCGAACTTGGTTCACTATGTTCTGGGAGATCTGGGACTCAAATCTTTTAATACTCTGTAGATATAGACAAGATTAACTAACAAGAAGCAAGGACAAGCGACGCTCATGGACGAGAGAGACGGAAATGAATACTCAAAACACCAAACAAAAATTTCAAAAACAAATTTTAGAGAGATGAACAGATGTGTGAGAAAACAAAAGAGATGCCATGAATGAACATAACAAATATGCCCATGCTTTAGGAACAAATTTTATATAGTGCCTTCGTCTTGGTAGTTATTTGCAGGTTGTAAAGGAGAATGGGGAGAGTGATGCCTTCTTCTTGGTAGTGTATTGCAAGTTGTAATGGAGAATGTGGAGAGAATCACCAACAAGGTGCAACAACAAAAGAGGATCAAAATCATTTAGTAACCCTACAAAATATCTTGACAAGGTAAATTACCAAATGCCATTGTGTGTGGCAATTATTAAAAAAAAAAAAAAAGTTGAAGGCGTATACAAAAGGGATCGAACCCTCAACCTAAAACAAGGAATGGGAAGGAGTCACCACTGGACCAAAATTTATTTGTGCGTCTAAGTACCTAATATTTCACATGTAACTATAAACATTTCAAATTTCTTAAAATATATATATACACAAACGGTCTGACTGGGCGTTCAACTAAACTAACCAGAAGAACCAAGAATTGGATGGCCTTCCGATTTGCTATCCAGTCCGGTTTTAAAAACATTGCCTAAATATATGCGTGACCCTGATCTTGATATAAGGGACCTCTCCTATGGGGACCTTTGAGATATCACCAAATGCAAATTACTGCAACCAAATGACTTGTCCTTGGAAAATCCAAAAATTCACTCGCAACGCTTGTTGCGAAAGATAAATTCAGTCAACTGACTATAAGATAATTCAACTTTCCAACAAGTCTCTAATATCAACCTGGATCAGGCATCAAATCACCCATACCCGGCACAAACTTGCTGTTAGGATCCATGGGTGAATCAACGGGCTTGGATCCAATAGCACTGTCTCACCCAAAAGATCAAGAACATACTTCCTCAATGACAAAATAGTTTGCATAGGACATCTAGACATTTCTATACCCAAAGTATTTCAATGTCCCAAATCTTTGGTCTGAAACTCAATTTGTAGAAAATGTTTGAAGCCCTAAACATCCTAATCATCATTACCTGTAATTACAATATCATCCGCATACACAATAAGAAGAATCCTACCCAATGAAGTATGAGATAGAACACAAAGTGATCCACTACACGCTGTTGAAGGCCAAACTCAAGTACTACAACACTAAATTGACCAAATCGTGCTCTAGGAGGCTGTTTTAAACCATATAATGCCTTCTTGAGCCAACACATAAAAATTGACTCCTCCTGAGCAACAAACTCAAGTAGTTGCTCCATATAGACTTCCTTCTCAAGATCACCATGCAAGAAGGCATTCTTCACATCAAACTAATGCAGAGGCCAGTGATAAGTGGTGGCTAAGGATATGAACAAACATACTGAGGTAAGTTTCGCAACCGGAAAAAAGTGTCTGAATAATCCAAATCATACACCTAAATAAATCCCTTAGCAACAAGACATGCCTTCAGATGAGCCACAAAACCATTAGGATTGACTTTCACAGTATATACCTAGTGACAACCAACCATAGATTTTTCAAGAGGATGAGATATCAATTCCCAAGTATCATTGTCCTGTAATGCACTCATCTCTTCAAACAATGCATTCCTCCCCCCAAAGTGGGCTAAGGCTTCAAAAACAAATTTACGAAGGTAGTATAGGATAAATTAGTAACAAAACAATAATAGTAGGGTGATTAAAGTCATAGCAAACAAAGTTGCACATAGGATGTTATGTATATGTTTGCTTAACTTTCCAGATAGCAATCGGAGGATCAACATTGTGGGAAATATGATCATCAAATAAGGAATCCAAAGGTGTATAGTAGGGGCTAGAAGGGATTCTCTTCCCTAAAGCCACCATTGTGAATATACTTGCAAATTAAAACAATTGAGACGATGAAAAGACTCAAACTACATGGAGACAAAGGTGGATGACTAGGTCAAGGATAACAAACTAGAATCTGGAAGATTAGGCAGAGGAAAAAACTCATTGAAGTCAGAAGCACTCAAAGGCTAAGAATAGTAAGGTGTAGACTCAATGAAGGTAACATTGGCAGAAACAAAAAACCAATATAGAGTAGGACCATAACAACGACATCCCTTTTGAGTGCACAAGTAGTCCAAAAAGACACATTTTATAGCATAAGGATCCAACTTATCTGCCCCAAGGGTTAGCTGATTAACAAAGAACACACACCCAAATATACAAGGAGGTAAAGAGAACAAAAATGAATTAGGAAGGAGAACACAGTAGGGTATTTTACCACTAAGCAAAAAGGATGGCATCCTTATAAGATGGGAATCAATAAGCATAACATCATTCCAAAACACTTAAAAAAAACATTTGACAAATTAAGGCGGGAGAAACATCAAGGATACGTCTATTTTTCCTCTCTGCAATCCAATTTAGTGGAGGAGTGTGGACTCAAGATGACTAATGAACAATATCAAACTGAGTCATGTAAGTATTGAATTGAGTATTGAAATACTCTTTAGCATTATCATTCTAAAGTACCCGAACTGGCAAACCAAATTGAGTCTTTATCTCAGAGGAAAAGGCACAAAATATATGAAAAAACTCGAAACAAACTTTTATTAAATAAAGTCAAGTCATCCTTGAATAATCATCAACAAAGGTTACAAAATATTGGAAACCCAACTTGGACACAACCCAACTAAGACCCCAAACATCATAATACTAACATGAAAGTGCTTGCTGTCCATTTATTGGTTAGAGAAGCAAAAAGGACACAATGATGCTTTCCCAATGACAAGACACACTCAAGACTAGAGATAAGACTCAAATCAAGAACTAGTAGCTTCAACTTTTCCAACGAAGGATGACCAAGGTGACAATGGATTTGGAGTGGTGTGGTAGCAACACTGCAGGCGGTAGAAGGACATGGCGGCTCAAGGTGATAAAGTCCACTAGCTTCACACCCTCCGTTGATTGTCTTCCTCGTCTTCAAATCCTAAAAAACCACAGAATCAGGGAAGAATGTAATTGAACAATTCATGGATTTGCCAATCTTGCTAGCTGATATAAGATTGAAAGGAAACTAGGGAATACACAAAACCAAAGGAAGAGAAATAGAGGAAGTGGGATTTGCAATCCCAATTCCCTTAATAGTAGTGATGGAGCAAGCTTTCACGATATTGGAGAGTAGAGAAGAAATTAGGAATACTTGTGATATGATCAATGGCAATGGAATCTATAACCCAAGTACTAGGCAAGAAGTACTAGATGACAAGCAAGTTGTAGGGTTATCTATCTGGACAACGGATGCAATGAGAAAAGAAGCTTGTTGGGACACTTGATACTACTAGAATTTGGAAAACTCTTCCTCTAACATAGATATAGTATGTTGGTTCCCACTTGGGACCAAAGGTGTGGAGTTTGCAGTGGTTGCATTGGCGACAAAAGAAAGTTTATTGTGGAGATCCCAACACTGCTCAATAGTATGGCCTCCACGTCCACAATGAGTGCATTTGCGAGGAGTGCCTCTACCTCGTCCATCTCTTCCACCACGGACACTCAAACCATCTCGATAATTTCTAAGACTACTTGGTTGAAAACTGGAATCACCTTACACGACAAAGGCTGTCCTCTCAAAGTCAGAGGTTGATCATAGACTCCATCCCAACACTCACAAATTAGACCGGTGTTAAACAAGAGGAACAACTAGACTAAGCAAAACAATCACGAACAAGGTCAACCACCAAAACAACCATGAATAAGTCACCAACAAACTAATATAACACCACCACAGCCCCACAAAATCAACATATGAATGCTGCCACTGCTCCAAGAGACTCACCAATGGCCTTTACAAATACCAAATATCAGATTGCCACGAGTGCATGGTCGAAAAAGATCGGATTTTTTTATCAAAAAACATGTCCAACAGATTGATATTATGGCCTATGGAAGTAATCAAGATGTTTTGCAGAAAAATGCAGCAAAAACTGGCCAGCAAGTGTCTCACGCACTGACATGTGGGGTTGGCACCACCAACAGTTGGCCTGCACGTGGGGACATGTGGGGGGATTCCCAGCAATGGGATTTTACATAACTACAGATCAGAGGGATCTATTGTTGACTGTATCATTGGTTTTGTATAATATGGAAGGGTTTTCAAAATTCTGAGAAAGGCAGGATGGCCAGGATATTTTTCGGCATCAATTGAGTTTTTTGACAAACCCTGGACTGGTTTCTAGGCATACTCTTATGCTGGCTATTTTGCATAGGATGGCTAGTTTTAGGGTTTGGTTTGGTGGTGGTGGTAGGGCTTAGGTTGGATGTTGTTTTGATACCATGTCGGAATTTGGGAAAACAAAAGACCCAACACAGTGATAGGTCTCTGCCCCTATTTATAATACATAACAAGTACATTATAATGATCATAATAGCCTTACTAACTCTCACTTATTAACGTAATACTAACACAATAATAATGCTAAAAGACTAAAATAACCATTAACATCCCCCAAGACTATTATAGATCTATAGCAAGAACAATTGACAGGATTTTGAATAAGCTAATAACTAGGCTAATCAGTTTAAAGTCCTCAACTCTTTTGGCTCTTTCCTTTCTAGGAATGAGGGTGATAAAAGTGGAATTCACACTAGTATTCACCACACCTTTATGATGGAATTCATCAAATAGGATATCAACTTCCAATGTTCCCCAATTATACTCAAAGAATGCCATCAAGAAACCATCTGGACTGGGGGCTTTGTCTCTACACATGACAAATACCATTTTTCTAATTTCGTCAGCCTCAAAAGATCTTTCTAGCCGCTGAGCAGAACTGTCCTGGATGGGACTCTAGTCCAAGCCTTCCACCATCAACCTGTTTGGAATCTCCTCAAAAAAGGGAATTTTAAAGAAATTAGTGATCTCAATTCCGATCTATAATTGACCCCTCACCACCTGGCCAAAGTCTAATATCAGCTCCTTGATGTAACCTCTTCTTCTTCTCTGATTTGCCACCTAGAGGAAAGAGCCCCCTTCCTTAACCCATTTTGCCCTTTACTTCTAATACCAACACATGTCCTTTCTCAATAAGAGAATTTCTAACTCATTAACGAGATTGGCCCTCATGCTCCTATCTTTCTTCTCGAGAAGGTTGCACCCTTCTAACCTATCCAATCCTACAATTTCAGAAGGATACTGTTTTTTTACAACTGTGACCTCTTTATTCCAATCTTTAAGCTAAGATTTCAAGCATTCAGCTTCTTCATGAATTTAAAACCCTCCCACCCCTTCACCTGATGCTCTCTCCACCAACCTGTGACCCTCGCTCCCTAAAGGAAGGATGAGTTCACCATATGTTGTCGAAATGGAAAGGGGTGGGCCCCCATGTCATAGGGTTAGACTCTAAAAGAAGCAGGCAGTGATTATATTCTAGGGAGGATTTGCTAAACGAGATGTGCAAACACATCCTCCCACTCATTTGTGAACAGAAATTTGTCAATACATGAGCGAGCCTGTCCCAAAGAAGTCAAACTTTCTCATGCTCATGGAGATCCTAAACCAAAAACATCTTTTAATTCCTCAAGGAATTGACTTGTCAAAGAGACTACGTTCAGCCTATGCACAAAAGTAACCCACCATGCCCCTATAGGACCCCACAAGGACTTCCTAAAGGACACTAGTCTAGTATCTAAACAATAATTTGACCCCATGACACCTCCAATGAAGGAAGACGTATCCAATCTTTATGTCTACTGTCTCAGAAACTTCTGATCATGAACAAATCTTACTTGTTAGTCTTACATAATTGTTGTTCTATACTTCTATCAATTTGGTGTCATTTTTCTTCTTAATCCTTTCTAACTTTAGCTACAATGCATTGCCTCCAATAATGAGTCATACTTCTCATTAATTTAATATTAAAATGATGCTAAAATTACATAACAAAACAGTGGATACTTAAACCGAATATTAGATTGTTATATTCACTTGTCTACGTGCACATTGTTTCAGTTTTTTTTTTTTTTTTTTTTTTGGTTGCAGGTTTCATTTATATTTTGCTCAATTAATTTTGACGATTAACTATCTGTACTTTGGACAATGTACACAGAGACCCATGAATAGAATTCTATAATAGATTAATTTTTTTTGACAGCAAAAGTAGAGATTTCATTAGAAGAAGAATAATTTACAAAGAGAAGTAAGACATCTCCCAAAAGAATTCTGGAAAAATCCAGAAAAAGAAAGAACTAGAAATGCAAAAAAACACTTTGAAACATCAAAGCAAAAAATTCCTCCAATCTCACAGAATTTCTAAAAAGCTCACTCGCTTAAAGCAACCAGAAACGCACCATAAAGAAGCCAAATAATGGATCCTCTCCCAAGCCAGTTGGCTGCTCAACTTTACCCCTAAAAAAATCTGAGCATTTCACTTCAACCATAAACCCCACAGCACTGCAAAAACTCCACACTTCCACAGAGAAGTCCTATCCTTTTCCCTTCTGAAGCCCTCAAAAGAGATAGCCAACATTCCATTCAACTGTAACTGGACAAACGCAAGCTTCTCCCAACACACCAAATAAATTATTCTAGATGCTCCAAGCAAAGTCACAATATAAACAAATAAGGGGCCGACTCAGAATTCAAATAACAAAGCACACAAACATCTGGAGATAAGACCTTCAAGGTCTCCTAATTTGCAACAGACTGTTAGTACTGATTCTATTAAGCACAAACAGCCAAATGAAAGCCTTAATCTTTGGGGGAGCTCTAGCCTTCCAGATACGTGAAACTAGAGGCAAACAAGAATTGGAACGGGTCAAAAACTCGAAAATAAGCCCCCCGAAAGATCCAAAGCCTAAGACCAAGTATTTCTCTAAAGAAAGATGTCTATTATTCAATAATGACAACAAGGAGGACAGTTCCATCATCTCCCTATCATTTAGAGATCTTCTAATTAATAACAGATCAATAATAATTACTGACATTCTAATCCAAAAAAACTATTTAATGCTTGCAGCAGAAGCAAAGTCCTTAATCGGGTAGAGGAAACAAATCAAAGTCATGCACAAAATTTTTCAGGTTCAAGCCTTAATCCATCTTCAAAATGTGATTTTATATAGTTCTATACTTCTATTTATACTTAATTTTGTTTAACAATTTTTTTGTTATTTTTAAAAGATACTAATATTTTATCCACAAAATGATTTGCATTTTCATATTATTCATATTTTTATATATATTATAGATATAGATAATAAAAATGCATGTGTGTGCGCCCACACCCACACAAATTGTAATCATGGTATCCAAACTACCTCATCAGTGCTCCCACAGTTTTAATTTTTATTCATATGTAAACACACACACACTGGTGTGGTGGCACCCATGAATCCAGACTGCCTCATTGCTGCCCTTTATTTACAATTTTATAATTTAAATTCCTACTCTTATAATCATATTTCCTAAATGTCGTCATTTCCATCTTCCCCAAGTATGGAAGCTTGTAAACAACATAAAAATAGAAACTCATTTGTTCCTCTTATTTTCAAAATGCATACTCATGCTCCTATATCCATTTCTCTATAATTCCAACTTGTAACATGAGATATGGCTGTTGAGGTTATTTCTAAAAATGACACAAAATAATGTTGATTGCAAATTTACTACGAAATTTAACAATTAAATCCTCATTCTCATTTATTTCTACTTTGTTCATTTACTAATGTTGAATAGATTGTTTGGATTATCTTGTGAGGATTGGGCGTGCCCAAAGACAGTAAAAGATCTATTCGCTATTCGATATTTCTTTTACAGGATTTGGGAGGAGTAAATGAAAGGATTGATTGTGAAAGTGTATGCTGTTTGATGTTATGTGGGGCATTTGATGCACCTATGGTCACAGGAAATTTGGGACAGGATATATGATTTGGCATCTCTTTGGGCTTTTTGTGCATGCTGTTTTAAGGGTACATGCTTTGAGGATTTTGGGCAGGATTGGAATGCTTTGTCTTTTTTGATAGAAAAAGAAATTTATTAAGAAAGAGAGAAGAGAGAATTACATCCTAGAAGAGGACAAGAGATCCTCAAAGCAGGAATTGGAATGCTTTATTAAGTTGATTGCATTTTTTTTTGTTTTCTTCCATTCTGTACAAGGATTTATTGTCCTCCTCATTGTATATTCTTTTTCTCCTAATAATATACTTTCATTTCATATCCACAAAAAAATAAATAAATAAATAAATCCTCATAACTACCTCTTATCTTAAAATAAAATATCAGTTTGTATTCTGTAGTTAAAGGTGCAAACATTTTCCAGTTCATTTTACAAGAATGACATTTCTTTCCTAATGTAAACGACATAGAACTTAGGCAAGCATATGATAAAACTATGAATGCAGAAATCAAGCATCCAATTGCACTGGAGAACAAAGAAAATAAAACAAAGGAAAAATGTGAGGTAAAATTATTGCACTTGTTTAGTAATGTAAAAGTAGTTAGAATATCTGCAAAATTAATCAAGGTCATGTAGCATACATACATAACCTTGGGATTACCAAATTTAAAACAAAAGTTATTTCAACCTGATCAAGCAAAAGAGCCTTAATTGCAATCTCCTTCTTGCTCAGGAAGCTGATGAATTTATCCACTGTCATAGGTTCCAAAAGTGCATCTGGACCAAGCTCAGATATTGGTGGCACAGCAGCTGGCTGTACCAACAAAATCATTAAAATCAGATTCATAGGAGCCATAGGAAAGAAAATACCATAGAAAACTCTGTTTTGATGAATGAATAATTGCGTAAATTATTTACGATACATCTTTGAGCAAGCGGACTTTAGCAAATCGCCTTTTATCAGTGAAAGACAGTTCCAAACCATCCTCCAGCTGTACATTGAGAGTATAAATTTTTGTTATAGTATTTGAAAAGCGACAGATCTATCAAAAATAATAATATGAGAACAATATTAGAGAAAATTAGAGCCACATGAAGATGCTCCTCTCGTCATTACCCAGTTCATGTGCAATATTCAAAAGGATGGCAAGGTAATAAATAAACAAGTCAAAGGCATCAATGAACAACACAGATGGCAAATATTTATTTCTTTTCAGGGAAGGAGGAGCGGGGTTGTACCTATTGACTAACATGCAAACGAAAAAAAATATATCCAATAAAAACTGTTACAACAATTTCATTTGTGGGTAGGTTGAGTAACTAGTGTGTACAATTTATTGCCAAGGTTCTTGCACAGCTTGAGTCTTGTGTCAGAAAGCAGAGTCCTCCACTTTTTACCAAATGATACAGCCATCGTGATTTATTAACGAAGCCAGTACATTAACTAGACAAAAAACAAACAACCTAGACTAGAACTAACCTGCAGTCCCCGTAAACCAGACAGCACATTGTCATTCATCATGAGAGGATCTTATACATGATTCTACCAAAAGGATTAACCTTGTATACACAACAAGTGAAAGCAAAAGCATTAACTCTATTTTTATCACTTTGGTGCTTAACAAGAACCAGTCTCTAAGGTTGCCAATTTTCGACCTATTAGTTTAGCAACTAGTGCGTATAATATAACTGCTAAGGTTCTTGTGCATAGGTTTTGTCTTGTGTTAGAAAGCAAAGTCCTCCATTTTTTAGCAAATAGTAATGAAGGCAGTACATTAACTAGATAAAAAGCAAACAACCTAGACTAGAACTAACCTGAAGCCCCCCCATCCTAGTTGAGCGAACCATGAATCAATCCTACCAACCCAGAAAAAAAAACTACCATGAAATCAAGATCTATACACACACACACACACACATATAAAACCAACCTGTCTTTATTACAAATTATTCCAAACTTCTACTCTGAAATAGCAAAAGAAGATGACTTTATTAGAAAAAGAACATACAAGGAGAACAGGAAATCCTCCAAACAGAAGGGGAAAAAAAAGGAAAATAAAAAATAAAACAAAAACAATAAAGAAAACTTCAAACAAAATAAAAAATAAACAAAAACAGTAAAGCAAACTTCAAACAATCAGGCTAACAAAGCCAACCAATCCCGTCAAATATCAGAAAACCTCACTCCTTTTACACAACCAGCAGAAGCACACCAAAGCGAGGCCAAATAATGAATCTTCTCCCATAACAACTTCCAATCCATAAACCCCACAGAACTGAAAAAACCATACACATCCACAAAGCATGAGCATCCTTCCTTTTACCAAAACCAGCAACAGAAGTGGCCAACAATTCCTCCACTGATTTCCAGCAAACTCAATATTCTCCTAAAAAGATCAAAAAGCTTATTCCATATATTCCAAGAAAACAAGCACTGCAAAAACAAATAAGACACTATTTCAGAACTATCATGACAAAGAAAACATATATCAAGAGAAAGTGCTATGTAGGACAAGAAGTGAGTATTTGGATGGAACTTTTCAACCCAATTTGGAGCCCTACGTCGAAGAATAGGGTCAATTGTTTACTGGGTCCAAAACCCAAATGTGATTAGTTAATTAGTTGTTTAAATATGTGTGCGCGGTTTGTTGTATTAGGATTATGTATGTTGGGGGCTTGTTTGTAGCATTTGTGTATTCTAGGGGTATGTTTGTATTGCAATGTAGTTTTAGGGGCATCTATGCAATTTCATGTGTTTAGAGGCTTTCTTATAAATAGTGCGTGAAAGCCATGTTGTAGGCAGTTGATGTTGAATTTGAATTTAGCTGTGACCGTGAATTCCCCCTGTTATCTCCTCTCCTCCCTTCCTCTTCCTTCCACTCTTCTATTTCTTCTAATCTCTCCCATGGCTCCAGAACCATGATGCTGGCCCTGCATCAAAGTGCCTTTGAAGGTCTCCTACTCCGCAACAGATTGCTGGGGTTAACTCTATTAAAAACAACCAACCAAATAAAAGTCTAGATTTTTTAGAGAACTTTGGTCTTCCAAATAATTCTATGGAGTGGAAAGGAAATGTTAGAATTAATCAAGTATTCAAAAAAGATTTGCAAGAATAAGCCCCCAAAGATTCTACAGACCAAGAACGCCTATCCACCTTATATGTCAATAATCAATAGAGCAGGGCATACAAGTTTTCAAAACCACATGCACATAATTTCACTATAATATTTAGCAATTATCATCAACAAAATATTCAGGTAAATATGTCATAATCCTAGACTTGACCAACAGGGAAGAACCACTATTTATCCTTAGTTCCCAAACTAAAGCACCAACAGAAAACCCATCAAATGCATCAGACCTATACTTAGTGCAACACAAACAATACCGCACCAAATATCTAGAACTAGCTTGCCTGGCATACAGCCTAAACTATAGTGTCCTAATCAAGTGGTGAAGATCCAGATGCCAACAGTAGGGCAGATATGTAGGACCTGTATTACAGAAATAAACCCCACGGGAGATGAGAAGACAGAGAAAAAGATAAAGAGAGAAGTTTTATAATCTACTAATATTTTCAAACATTATGTCATGACTTCAGGAAGAACTCATTGAATGTGCAGAGAAAACGAATAGCAAATCTTAAGCATTTTAACATAATCATGAGCTCTCCTATCTAAGGAACAAGCAGAAATTAGAAGTTCTTATTTTTGCAACACCAACAGTAAGTATTCTTTTTTATAGAAATATCGACCAAGTATTAATGCATTGGTACTCACATAAATGTTTCAGGTATTGTAAAAGAATTAGAGAACAAAATATTTTGTTGTGTATTTCAATTTTTCCAGAATAAGCTTCAGTCGCAAAAATTTTGAAAAAATAGCAGACTACCAACTAGTGCCTAAAAAGCATTTTATCAAGATAACAAGATTAAACTGAACATCGTTTGTCTAGTGCCGCAGAACCTCATCTGATTCACAATCATAGTGAAACTAAAAGGTACATTCACATATATTCATAAAAGAGTCATTACCTCAATAAAAAACTTGGAATATTTGGAAGGCCACTCGTCAGTATCATTTACAGCAGACCTATCAGCAAATTTTATGCCATTAAAATTGAAAATCACATACCGTCCATATGTGCAGAAAATAGTGATCATACAAGAATCAGGCATAACAAATCTTGGCCATTTGACACAAAATCATTTTAACGACAAAGTAGAAGAAGAATATATGTCATAACCATGCAGAGAAATGAAAGTTATTCATTACATGCCACAAGGAAGAAAAACATTCACAACATGGCATGACAAGTTGTGGAGGATGGAAACCTGGGCTGAAAACTTGAATTTAGGAATTAGGTGGAATATTCAATATTTGGCATTTTATGGGGAATTATTGTAATTTATATTTTTGTTGCTTAGGAATCAAATAATGCAAGCACTAGGAATTTGTGTTAGACTGATTTGGTTTCCTATTTTGTATTTTTATTTAGAAATAGATTCCTAACTGATGTTTTAGGAGTCCATGAAGGAGCACTCATGCCACGGTTTTAATTAGAGTTGAATATTTTTTGAAGTGCTTGTGTGCTCTTGATACGATGTCCTATTCTGTTGAATTTTTTTTTTTTCTTTTTAGTGGTGCAGAGAATCAAAATATAAATAGCCTAAAAGATCACTCTTGATCTCATCAAATGTAAAGGAATAAATTTAAACAGACATGTGAATGCATAAGAAACCTACTAGCAAACGAAATCTACATATAGCTAACTCAAATATAAATATTTTCATATGCAATTACGCAATAATTACTAGAAAAAGGAAACAAAAAATCTTATATTGGTTGCAGGATTTTGCTTCATTTGACATTGCTATTAAATGAAGATTATCATTAAACACATGTACTTTTCCAGACAAATACAGCGTCTTATTTGTCAATACAAGAAACATGCAAGAATCTTAAAGAATGTGCAAATTATAGCACCATAACTATATAAGTAAGAAGGTTAATTCAGCTGCATATTCCATATGACAAAGGCATAAAAATCACCTAGTACACAAGGCTGCCACACAATATTGAGGCTTTTTGGGTAGCATAATAATGTATGCAACCTTACCTCCTTATTTTGGAGAGGCACTTTCCATGATTTGAAAATACGGCCTCCAGGTTTGGGTGTAGCAACCTTACTATTAGGCAATAATTAGTTCATATGAAAAGACTTAGTTCATATGAAAAGGATTCATATGATGTTTCATAATAATCATAGTTCTAATTATTATACAAAATCTTTGCTTGATGTTGCAAAGTTATTTACCAGAAAACACTAACACCCCAGCAAACCACAAATTGGTACCAACATTTATAAACATGGGTACATTTTCGTTCTAGAACAAACCTAACTATCCAAAACATAACATAAATTTTTTTAGTCAATGTGGAGAATCAACACATTATAGTTCTATTTCAGTCACTAATATTTTATTTCAAAAGAGAAAATCTCTACTGGATTTAGAAATAACTCAACATCCTCCCCAAAATATACAAGTGCCATTACATAGTTTTCACCAATATATCTGTGTACGTGTATCCCTAGCATTTCACATTTTAGAGTGTGTACTGTACCACAATCCTGTCCCCATTCCCGTTCCCTTTGCATGAATTGGCATTCTGCCTTCTAGGTTAACAGTAGCACTTAGCGCCATCAATCACAATTAGTCCTACTGACAGGTATAGACTCAATTCAACAATTTCTTTCTCTCTTTAGGTTTTTTTTGGGGGGGTTTTTTTAAGAGTCAAAAGAAAATCAATAAGGGAAAACAAGGGGTACAACCCAAGGAACAGACAGAATTTACAACTAATATCTACAAAATAAATGGTAGCCTTGACATTAACAAAATCTTGCCCATCAAACCCAAAAAACAAAGTTTTAAGCCATCTATAGCCCTTCAAATGCTCTGCAATTTCTTTCCTTCCAACTCATCCAAAATGGTTTGGAAGAATCACCCCAACAATATTCTTCCTTGCTTTATACGTTTGAGTGCCCCTCCAAGCTAATATTCTCTTCCAAGCTAATATTCTCCCAAAGAGAACCTGCTGCTACACTACTAGCACCTGTCATAGACAATGCGCTTTCCCACAATTCTCTCCACCACTTACAAGAAACAAGCAGATGATACACTTTCTCAGCTTCTCTTCTCACACAGGTAGCACCTATTTTCTCACCGCAGTAACCTCCTGTGAATTATCAAGCCTCAAAATCCTTTCCATAGCGAAAAAGGACACTATAGTGGGAGTGTCTTGCAAATGGAGTTCCAGTGAACACCACTTCTCCATCCGTCTTGGTTGCTTCTATTAATTACCTGGAAGGAAGATTTGACATCAAAGCAGCCATTTTTCGTACCTCTCACCTCATTACATACTCCCTTTGCGCATTTATGTTATGTCACTCCCATACAAGTTAGTAAAAAGCTCAGCAAAAACTTGAACAAAAATTTTCAGGAGCTTAAATGTGTTTCAATGTATATTCCGAAAGTTGACATTCACACTACTCTTCTAAAATATTTTTGGTTATTGGTATGCATTACCCTTCTAAATATGTACATTTTTAGCGACTTTTATCCATTTTGATCCCCCAGTAAAATGCACCCTAAAGAGAGTCTCCGAAGTAAAGGCATGACAAGCAAACTCAGATCTACTTCGAACTTAAAACATTTATGTGAAAATTCCATTTCATTTAATTTATATCATTCCAAGAGGATCAATAAGTTAATCTAATCACTCAGTTTTCTTGAAGATGCTAAATGAGGCAACTCTCCCACCCATCAAAATATCATAAGAAAATCATTGCAATAATGATTATGACGAACAAATAAGTAAAAGCTAATTTATCTCCGCACAGTTAACTAGAAGATGCAATAAGATATTTGCTTAAATTTTTTAATCAGAAATCCTTCAATAGAATATGTTGTGTTAACTTATTTGATATCAACTGCAGTAGACAATCTACCCAAATTTTGAATTAGATGTACTTTGTAAGTCATTGGTTCAAAAAATCAATGAAAATCATCTACAAATAACAAATATTGATAAACTCAATCTTCCAAAAAACATTAGAGCACATTAAACAAAGCAATCCCAGCCAACCTCAATTATCCTTTTCCCTTATCTTGATACAACAACAGATGGTCCTGCTGCTATTCACTTAGCTTTCCTTAGTCCTTCCTTCTTTTTAGTTGGTCCAGCAGCAAAAAGTCATCCAGCATTAACCTCACATTTTCTAATATTTTTTACTCTATGACAACCATTCACCATATTTGTTTTTCTCTTCTTTATTTTCCCTTTTTGGGTAAAAAGTTACCATCTACCTTCAATACTAGGATCTATATGCTTTTTTTTTTATTTTAAATATATATTAAGAAAGTGAATGTAAAATCAAAGCAAGGATAATAAATCCTCAAAAAGAAAAACAACAAACAAAAGCAGAAATAAAAAATAAAAACTAAAAAACATATCACAAAATAAAAAAAACAGAAATCAGCCAAGAAAACCCCTCTTTTATCCCTTCCCATCATAGTTCACCAAACACTTCAAATTAGCTAATTCCCTCTAACCCTTCTTCCTCTTAGATTTACCACCATCAAGCCTAACTTCATTTCCTCCAAGATCAAACATGAGGCAAAAGTTATCAAACAAACCTGAGAGTTTGAATGTCTTTCTTCGAAATTTGTTGAACTAGAGTGGGCAGAATTCCATCTTATACCTTCAAGCTCTTTTTCAGAAACAGCATCCTTAAAAATATTAATGCCATCTAAACCTTCTGTAAGAAGAGACGGTAGAATCCCAAAGGCAATAAGAAGAAAATTCAGAAGAAAAATCCTTGCTAAGCCCGAATTTGATCCAAAAGTAAACCCATATCACATTCAAAATCACTACCACCTACGCTATCATCTCTGGAACATACCCCCATCTCTCACTATCCTTACTGATATTAGCCCTCTCACAGATTGGCTCCTCCACTATAATTGAAACACCCTTAAAATATCTCTTAAGAATTTTTTTTTCTCACCAGATGAATCTCATTCATCTTCAAAATATTTCCTCCTTTCAAAACCCATTTGCACTTCCTTACAGTGGACGTAAACCTTTAGACTCCTCAAATTATTTGAGTCAACTTCAATACCAGTTGAATACCCTTCGAACCAACAATAAAGTCCTTATTTTCAACCTCACAAGAATTACAACTCTTAGAAGAAGATCCCCCAAACTCAATCCTGCAACCCCACCTACTATCATTCTTCTCTTGAACAGGAGAAGCATCATCCTCCTAGAAAATTAGAGAATTTTTAATAACAACCTTTCAGATTTCACCGCCACCTCTTTTTTGTTTTTGGAGCAGCTACTTCTCTCCTCTTGACCACCATAGATCTTGATAGAAAACAATGGAAGCGCAAAGCAAACACAATTTGCTTATGTTCCAAAGAGAGATTAATACCCTTAGCCTCACAGGTTTGCAAAAGAAGGCCTTCATTTTGATTGGGAACCTAACTAGGCTTTGGGTCTGCCCATTCGATTGGCCCAATAGTGATTTACCATGCTGATTTTTTTCCTCTCTAACCAAGCCCAACATAGAATCAAAAGTCCACTCTTGGGCCACCTTAACCAATAAGCACATCAGAAGTTTTAAAGGCCTTTATTGCTCTCAAACACTTCTTACCAGTTGATAAACTTAAAAGAAGAGTATGGAGAATGGCCAACGATTTTTTTTTTTTTTTTAATGAGTAAGGCAATAGGAGAGCTGTTGCGAGCAACTATTGCACATTTGCACTGCAATTACCGTAGTCTTCTGGAAGCTTGGAAAAAGAAAAACAGAAGAGCTTTCTCCAATGAAGCCTTGTCTGCTAGCGGAGTGTAAGACAGAATCCTGAAACATCTCTTGAGTGTGTGTATAGACGAATTATTTTGCATTCCATATAGAGACTTCTTTTAGCTATTAATTGTTTATAAAGTTGTATCTGCAAATTCCATTTTCCTGCTGCTGCCGTAGGCTTACAACCTATGTCCCTACAGCTAGTACATTCTTCTTCCATTGATAATTTAATGTATTCTACTTCCAAAACAGAAATTATCAAAATAAAATAGCAATAGTTCCCAAGCATGAAGCATAGATAGTTAGAGACATAAAAGAAAACCTCACCTCTTATATTTTGTAACTGCCACTCCCTTAATGTATATAGCACCAGCCATGCCTGAACACATTAAAGACAAAACATTCAAGCAAAAAAGCAATAAATTAGTAATACAATTAAAACCACATTGGGGCTAGGGAATTAAAGGAAAGGGAAAGAAACAAATAATTTGAATACAATCAATCCCGTTTGTAACAAATCCAATTTTGGAAGACTAACCGAACCAGCCAAGTGACCGGTTTGGGTTGAACCTGGTTAGACTGACTAGTCTAGTCTAGGTCTCAAAACCATGGTCCAAACAAACTACTAGTCTAAGATTCACATTCTAGTTTCCCAACTGGTTCAATCTAAAATTAAGGCAATGCTTTCACTTTAAAATAGGAGAAAAGCACCCAAAACCAATCAACACTGTCATGTCCCACCATTAACTAGAAAAGGTAAAGAGATACAAATCTAGTGTGTGGACTACTAAGCCACTCCATATATTGCCACTTGGCTCCAGATAAGATGTCTACCAAACTTGTTACAAATATCTTAATTTCACTTGGGTTTAATTGCATTTTCCCAGTGGCAACATCCCCACTTAAACTTTCCACCCAAGTTGTTAATAATTTAACTTGAGCTTATGGTGCACTTCTACCCACCTATCATCTACATTAAGATTAAAGATGACATCGCAAAACGGCAAAAAATAAGCAGCTCAATGGGTCAATAGAATAATGTGCACTGCACTACATTTTACTATAAAGCATAAAGTAATGCACATTAGTTTTATAGTGCACATTTGTGTATGCCTTGGTACTAAACCCTTGTTATAAATAAGTAGTGCACATTAGTTTGTGCATTTTAAGACAATAAACTCATGCACACTATGACCCCTTGCCCTTCATGCATAGTTGCATGACAAGTATTTTAACTTGGTCAAAGATACTAAGATACAAACCCCACATGCTTCTCAATGCATCTCAACACGTAAATACTAGTGGACTTCACATAAAAATCACCATACTTCTCAAAATGCTACTAACATGCATAAGGGACGAAACATATGTATAGGTACTACTTAATCTTACAAATAAAAGACATAATAATGTAGTACAAAATACAAACAAAATTCTTTGCCAAATCAAATGCTTATTAAGTTGTGTAAATGCATAAAATTACCATTATGGCCTAGATTATGAAATTGATGACCAACATCAACTTTGGATGTGCATATAGTTAAATTAACTATTAATTATATTACATTTTCTTTCTTGTACGAGGTCAAGATTGGCAGTGCACCCTAGGAGTGGGCATATAGACACGTGGTAGGGTCTCTACAAATCCTGGTCTTGGGATGTTCTAAAAAATTTTGGCTTGGTCAACTCAAATCAGGGTTCACTAAAGGGGATCCCTACCCCTCCTAAGCTGCTTAAGCATCCGCATGCTATTTGTGACATCCTTTCATCCTAGCCATGCGTCATAATTGGATTAGCTCAAAAATCTATCTTTTTCATTAATTAAGACATGACATGTCAATTTATTATTGAAGGATCACATATTGCACCATTTTGCCTCTCTCCTATAAATACTCCCAATTATTCTTAAGGGGGACTTTTGGCACACTTGAAAACTCAAGCCCTCTCCCTCTCTCTCTCTCTCTCTCTCTCACACACACACACATCTTGGATTCCCATTAGTTCAGGGAATCCCTTTAGCCACCAAAACGCCTTCACCCACCACAAATCACACTTGAGTTTCCTAGGAATTGTTTGGTTCTCCTCTCTGAGCCCTCTCCAAAGCATCCATTACCCATGTACAACAAAGCCCTCCTCCCTTCTCAGTTCTCAAGAAGCCCTTCCACAAGTTGCTTTGCTTATTTTATTAGTTAAAATAATAGCATAAAATTTTGCATTTCAAGCATGTGATATGTTCAGCATTACTTAAATTTGTTTTACTCTCTTGCTTACTTCTTTCCAAGTCAAATACAATGTCCCCAGACAAGGTTTGAAAAGAAATCAATTGCAACCTGGTGGTTTTGTTCTACCTGCACATGATTTGCAATATGTTCCTGCAGCAGACTCATTTAAGTGGAAGCAAATAATATCTTAAACACAGAGAATTATCCACGCCTCAAAGCCACAGAATTTTGTGAATTTGTACTCATAAAATCATATTTCGTGCTAACATTGTGCACATTGATGTATAGACAGGGAGCAGTTTGATCTATTGAGCAAGTAGGATAACCATGCGCAGCCGCATTTTCCTTTTTAACACGAAACTGAGGCAACAGGCGGTTAACTGGACAATGAACTCAAGTTAGGTGGTTAATTGTTCAATTGAAAAGTTAAGGGGATATTGTCACCAGTGGCATAATTTGAAGTAAAAATAGGTGAGTAAACCTTCATGTTTTAAAAAATTTCCTAATACCTTGTTTTTTAACATTTTTCACCAACATGATCTCAGAAACCAAACGGCACTCGACAACACTAGCAGCCGCAACCCACGCAAAAATCACCATTTCCCAAGGCTTAAAACGTACCGAACTGGAAAGAAGGGAAAGGAGGCGAATCGAGCTCGAGCCACATGTTCTTGCCCTTGCGGCGAGCGGAAACGATAGTTTTGCCGAGAAGGGAGGCCTGGAAGTCTTCGGGGGAGACGCCATCGATGACCTTGGAGTCGTCCGCGACAACCGCTCTCTTGATACTCTTCCCCACGCAGTGCTCCTCCACCGCTCGCCTCGCCGCCTCCACCTCCGGAAGCTCCGGCATGGCGTTCTGCTCTCTTCCTCTGCCAAATGCGTCAGTGGGTAAGTGCCAGTAAGTATGAAAATGCAGGGCCGTCCGAGCGAACTCTGCATTGGGCGTGGTTTTAAAAGAGATTTTTACAGAATTATTAAGGAAAAAAAAAAATACAAGTATGTTTGGATGGGGGATAAATTTACAAAAATATACCCAATGGACTCGGTTGACTATTTAAAAAAAAAAAAAAATACAGAATTGACTTTTGAAAAGTCGATTCTAAGCGAAAGAGATAGGAGACTGGCGCGCTGCCAGTCAGTACATGAAAAACCAAAAAAAAAAATTAAAAGTGAGAGAACTGACTTTTAGAAAGTCGGTTCTCTCGCCGATAAGTGAACATATTCACAGTAAGTTTGGTGTAGTTTTTATAGATAATAAGATAAGGAAAAGATGACTCAGATGGTATGGACACTTGTAACATAGGTCACATAGTGCGCAGTGAGGAAGGGTGAGTTAGTTATTGTCGTGGACAGTAGAAATGATAAGAATAAACATAAAATAACTTAAGAGAAGATAGTGAGTAAGAATTTAATATTCCTAAATCTATCAAAGAAAATGGTTCATAATCGCATAAATTGGCGGAAAATGATTCATATAATTGACCTCACCTAATGGGACTTAAGGCTTGGTTTTGTTGTTGTTGTTGTTGGTTTTCTCGCTAATTAGATCCATCTATAGTCTACGCACACATTAAAAATAAATAAATAAAATGGTAAAATTAACTTTCCAAAAGTTGATTATGTGCCACGTGCCCTTACCCCATCTTCCTCCTATGCATGTATAATTAATTTAAGTCAAAATTGACTCTTCAAAAGTCAGTTTTGACATGCATGTACCAAACCATACACGTTTTTTTTACCCGCTCATGTTTGTTTTCCCCCTCCCCCTTAGCTACCCATCTAGCCCCACACCATCTCTTATTTATTCCCCTTCATCACCCCACTTTCCACTCATCCTTTCTCCTTCTTTCATTTCATTCTTCTTCCTTTCTCCTTATTTCATTTCATATTTTTTTTCCTTTCTCCTCCAACCTTGTTCGCCACCTTCAAGTGTTGTGTGAACTTGTTGGAGATTTACTCTTAGAACTACTCTATTTCAAGGGTTAATAACAATGATGTCAGTGACGGTTTAACTAAATTTCAGTTTTACTTTTATTTTGTACATTAATTTCATTTAATATTGAGGTATGTTTATGTGTGTGTGTGTGTGTGTATATATATTTCTGGGATAAGTGCTTATGTATATGAAAAAACTTGTTCTATGTTATCATGATTTACTCAAAATATTTTTTATTGTGATAAAAAAAAAAAATTATGTTGCAGATAAACTTTGTTTTTGAAAATTCAGGATAGCGTCAAGCTTGTTAGCTAACAAAGTTACGATCTTATTTTATGTTGACAATGAGATTATACATGGATCGACCGACATTGAATACAGCACCAGGCCAACGAAGGTGGTTCGAGTTAAAAGGAGGATTAAGTTAGAAAGTTTGAAATGGAAAATATATTAAGGATTATATTAATCTAAATGAGTACATGTTAGAATTGACATCGAGATATCCGCAACGAGGGGGTGGTGGAAATTTTTTACATATCGACTTCCCAATAAAAGACGATACAGATGTCATAATTGTGTTGGACCCGCAAAGTTCTTGCCCTAACATGTATATAGTTGAAATTTTTTTTAAACACATTCTTCAAAGCAGGAGTATGGGTGGAACTCCAACTATGCTGGGGGAAGTATTTCTCCATCATTAATTATATAACGAATATGATACTGCTAAGACGAGCATATTATTTGATCACCTTTCACAAGTAACAACAACTTTAGATTTGAATGAAGTTCCCAGTACATCATTTCATCCAGAATTTTTGTCACCATAGCTTGGACATGAGGAGGCTAATTTGCAAGTATTCAATGTGAGAAGCAATTTTTATCATGAACCACAACCATCAACTAAGTATAGGTATGACCAAAGTTTAGTTGGAGTTGCGTCTATACCATACTTTCAAATGGTTCCATCTATTGTCATGAATAAGAGGGGGGCATACATAGTCCAACCAATGCAACCTGATATGGACTGTAACCGTGAATAGAGGAAGAAGATGATTTACAAAAGGACTTTGAAAGGCAAACGTAGTGGTAGATGAGGTCGGTAGATGGAATGATTATGGGGTTCAACATGAAGAAGCTGTCATGCCTCCTCAAAACACAGTTATGGGTCAGAGACGAGTATGTGACGTGCCACCATTAGCGTATATGATCGATGTCAAAGCCAGTCATATCATAACTGAATTTGAAAGTTCCCTTGATGGCACTTGATGGGATGGTGTCTCGAAATTTGGTAAGGGTATGATTTTTGACACAAAGGATGATCTTATCCACTTTGTGGACGTCCACCATGCGCAAACATACCACAACTTCAATATAGTGCAATCCAACCCAACAACATGGGTGGCTAGGTGCAATGCATACGAGAGTTGTGCTTGGAGGTTGTGTGCTTGTCAACATAGAAAGCATGAGCTCTTTGAAATTACACAATACAGAAGGTCACATATATTCATAAATGAGACTCTCTTGCAAGACCACCCGCAATTGAAGTTGAGCTTAGTTGTAAATGAAATCATTGAAATTATCAAGAGTGATGTTGGTGTTTCAATTGTAGCTTTGCAAGCACACTTGAGGTCAAAGTACTAATACCATGTATCGTATAAAAAGGTATGGCTCGGGAAGCAAATGACAGTTGCAATGGTTTTTTAAGACTGAGATATTTCATATCAAATGCTTCCAAAGTGGAAGCATGCTATGTATGAATCAAATCCTAGTACAAAGGTGAAGTGGGTATGGATAGAAATTCATGATGCTAACAACACTGCTATTTTGACATATGCATTTTGGTCATTTGCAACATCAATAGAGGGATTTTGCATTGTTCCCCAGTTCTTTGTGTGGATGAAATGTACTTATACGAGAAGTATAAAGGTAAATTGCTAATTGTAATGGTCCCTAATCCAAACCAACAAATATTTTGTGTAGTGTTCATAATTGTTGAGGAGAAGAGTCTGTGAACATAGACCTGGTTTGTTCAATACATTTGGGATGAAGTGACTAATTGCGATAATTTATGTCTTATATTATACAAACATCCCAATATTATTGGTGTTGTTTGTTAGAATGTTGACTAGCAACCGCAGCGTGCACATCATAGATTTTGCTTACGTCATGTTTTTCGTAACTTCAACAAGAGGGTGCACAATACCTTGCTAAAGTGTATGGTTGAAATAGCTAATAGGGAACACCAAGTTAGGAAATTCAATAGTATGGTGGAAAGAATCCTAACAAAAGGATGGCTAACTACGAAATATTTTTTTGAAGAAATCCCTCTTCACATGTAAATGCAATGCCATAGGTGGTCGAAGGTAGGGAAACATGACCACAAATATGGTTGAATATTTTAATGTCGTCTTGAAAGGAACTCACAGTTTAACAATAACGGCCATTTTCCAAATGAAATTTTATAACGTTGCCCAGTACTTTAGTGCCCAACTAGAGGCATTTCTCCAAGCAGTGGAATCAGGGAATGATTACACCCCACATTTGTTATTGCAAATGCAGAGGAGGGAAATGACATATGCAGGACATGAGGTTATTAACTTCAATATTGAAAAGGGATTGTTTAGTATTCAAACTACACCATGCCAGCCAAATCAAGGTCCAAATATTCAAATCGTTGAGATAAAAGTGATGTCAGTGTACATGAGGGAAGTGGCAGAATCTACACTACCCTTGTTCACACTTGTTAGCTGTCTGCGGCTCAAGGAGATTCGGGTGCAGTCGCTACGTTGACCCTTGTTTCATGACAACTAATCATTATTCTACTTATGTGATGGACTTCATCTCTGTCCTCTATGAAGAATATTGAACATATCCAGTTACACCAACACTATACAAAAATCGACATTTGCTTAGGCAAAAAAAAACCAAATTGTTCTAGACTCCATAACAAAATGGATGTACTAGAGGGGAGTAGGAGGATGCAGTTCGGTTTTTTCCACAAAGAATGTGTCGACCACAATCAGTGTCCAATGCGAACTAGAAGTCGTGACAGAGCTAGACCATCATATATTTGTGCTTAATGTGTATAGTATGTTTGATTTTGCATGTCCATGTTAGTAACATGTTGTTTGTATATGATTTCCGATGCATTGATCTGCGTGATGTACTATTTGTCTTCTTTTGATTTCTAAATTCATTGTAGTTAAATAAATGAGGCAAGCATAAATTCTAAAACAAAGAACAAAAACTAGTTTTATTTACTTTACTTTACGTTTATTTTGTAAAAAAATGGAAAAAAATCATAAATGGTCAAATTTTATTTTTATCTAAAAATGCGCGCGCGCGACACACACACACACACACACACACACATATATATATACATATCCATAAAACAAAAATTTTGACTTTTAAATTTGAATTATTGTAAATTTAGAAAAATCAGAATCTAATTTTATATACATTTTGTTCATATATTATGCTAGACATCCTAAATACCTTAGACATGTAAGATGCTCATGGGTTATTCAATACTCACCTCCACATAGATAATGTTGATTCCCATGAAATAATTTTTTAAAAATCTAAATTAAGAAAATGTACATGTCCAAAAGTGTTAAGTGTTCAATATTCATGTCCACTTAGATAAGATAATGTTGGATTCTCATGGAATGACTTGGAAATCTAAGTTGAGAATATAGGAAAGTCTTTATAATTCGTTGCTTTTATACGAAATTGTTTTTCATTTTGACTCTAATAATAAAATATTATTTAAAATATGTTATTATTAGCAACATGAAGTAATTGTTAATGATGTTTTTTATTATAATTACTATCATTAAAGCATAATAAATAGTATTAAAAATATTATTTAGGTACAAATGCACATCACTTGTATTTACCCATAATGGTATCATCATCAATAGGGATTCCAATAATATTGCGTTTCTCATTACAACTTGTTAGAATTGGTGTATTCCCAAGAGGGGGTTGAATTGGATATTTAAAATTTCTTCCTAGGTATGTTCAAATAAGCAACAGTACTATTAAACCTAGGGTCTGTCTATATTCTCACAAACCCAAATGCGCAGATAAATGAAATATGCGGAAATTAAATCATGCGCAGCATTCACACAATAACATACACGTGTAGGAATATAAATTGCAGAAATATAAACAGACACACGATATGTTATCGGGGTTCGGCCAACTGTGCCTACATCCCCCGCCTTAGCTCACCAGCACAAGGATTACACTATAGGCTCACTTAATGAGTGGAGCAACACCTAATACAACCAGGTCAATTAGAACAGGACTGACATCAACCTTGACAACTAGGTCAATTAACACAGGACTGACCTCAACCTTTACAACCAATCCTTATCGGACTGGATTACCGCGCTCTCAGGCCACGCTTGGAATATAACAGATTTCACAATAAAACAGGTACAGTGATTATGCTTCTTACTAAAGCAGATTTGTACCAAATGTAATAAATCACATGCACATCAACTATATAGGAAAATGTAAGCTCGGTGATGTGAATATTTGTGCAAACAACACTCAACAAGATGCAATCACTATAATGTTCAAAAGTATTCTAAACAAGCTATATCTTTGAAACAAGTTATATCAAATCTCAATAACAAACCAGGGTTTCAAGGATGCTAATCAAATTATCAAACTATCTTCAAAAGATTTCCTTCAAAGAAATGAGCACCAGAATAGTTTGAAAAATATTATAGCTTGTAGGAAATATTTTTGCACAACAAAAACAAAGCTATAGGAATCTTGCAATGACAATGCAAAGATCCATAAGCTTGCTAGTTTATCCCAACACAAGATTTATAAAGTTCAAATCTATGAGATAAAACTTAGCCAAACTCTCCAAAATCAATATCAAATAATCAATCAATACTATAGGAGTATTAGCAATATCTAGCAATCACAAACACAATTAATAAGCTCTCACCCTACTAAAATGTATTAAGGGAATGAGAATATAAGAGTATTTAAGTAAAGTAGGATTTCAAAAATGAAGAGAATTTTTTGCTAACGATTTTCTTAATTGGTTTCTAATCCACACAAATGAACCCATATATATAGATCAAAGTCAAATTATGACCGTTTAGGATATGTATGGTGTTATTAGGAAAGTTTTAAAACATATTAGGACTTTTAACCTCGGTAAATAATTAAGTAACCCAAGAAGATTCAGGAGGCAGAACTTCAGTTCGATCACCCGAATAGACTTAGTTGAAAAAGGCTTTTTAAATGCTTCGGGTGCTCGAAATTAAACTCGATTGGCTGAACAAAAGTTAAAAAGTTTTGGCGCGCAATTTTGGTGCCCGACCATACGTTCGATTAACCGAACAGAGGGATTCAGTTGACCAAGGCCTATTTTGAACTGAAAAGATCGACAGCCCAAGTTAGTGAAAAGTCACTTTCTAAGGGTTCAGTCACCCGAGGGAGATAAAGTCATTTTAGGTTCGGTCGCCCGAAGCCTGGTCAAACCGTTGAAACCCAACGGTTCGGGCACCTGAGGTGATTTGAACACCTAAGGTTCAGTCACCTCTTTCATTTTATGCCTATTATGTTCAATCCATTTCAATTTGATCCCTTGATTAAACAAGTTATTATGGGGAGTGATTGTGCATTTGTGTTGGGACCTAAGGTCTCACTAGGGTTTTACTAAACTTACAGTATATCCTATATGCATGACATGCAAGTAATTATTACAAATCTTATATCCTAATTACTATTACAAACCTATATTACATAAAATGAATTACAACATGACACTAATCTTCAGGGTCTTCATGTTTTGCTTTCATGTGCCATTACTTGATCTGCTAAAATAAACCTGCACATACACTTGAAAGCCATCAAATACCTGAGTATTTCTCATTATCAAAATCGGGTGTAACCTATAAGGTCAACATTCTCCCCTTTTTTTGATGACAAATACATCGTGCAAAAAATGGGTACAACCTTAAAAGACCCCTCCTAACAATGTGCATAATGTAAAAAATTATCAATGCAAATAATTTTTCATTTAAGTTCAATCCAACCAATTAAGTTCAATTTCAATTCAATCCAATTTTTGCCCTCTCTTATGCATCTCCCCCTTTTGGCAATAGTAAAAAGGGTTATGAAATTAATAGCCTTAGGCAATGGGTATAAATCATTAGTATACAAGATAAGTTTGAGAATTTTAAAAATTTCGGTAGCATGTCATTTGAAAATATGACATTTCCCAAAAAAATCTGTATAAAAATGGCCTGATTGAGTTTAAATTTATAGTTATCCACAATAGCTAACTCAAACAGTCTAATATGGATCAAAATGGGAAGCTTAATCATATCTTGTTGAAAACAGAAACCTTAAAGATCATGCAAGCCATAATTTTCTGCTTTAGCATTTTAAGCATATCCATAATTTAACCAGATAAAAACAACCGTATAAGACCTAGGGATCTCATAAATATAGATTCAAGGATCATATGCCAAACAGATGATAGTGGCAAGATAGTCATATATTAATTTAAGATGTTCAGGAAAACATTTCATTTAAGCACATGCCACAGTGACGTTTAACATACATCTAAGCTGAGAATATTGGAAAGTATAGCATGATAGGAATTTTACGTTTACATACTCCCCCTTTCAATTTGAATTATAGTTTAGATGAAATAAGCCACTTATACTCATCAAAATTGATTTCACAAGGTAAGTCAAGAGTATAAGCCATTCATTCTAAATCCTTTAACCCAACCATACTAATGATTTATCAACTATATTATGATTAGTATGGTCACCCCTATAGGCCACAAATGCATTTTAGAAAATATATTAAGGCATGAACTAATCATAACCTAGAACAATCCATATCTATTCGTAGACCTTTAAGCACTCAATATGATGTTTAGGGTTTTATGAAGAGCCTCAATATTCAAGAGTGTGAATTGATGCATATGAGTTCTTTGAGCCTTTTCTATAGGAATAGAGCTTAGTTCCCCTAATTAGTTCGATGATTATATTAGGATGAAATTTAATTAATCAATTTATTTTCACTCATCCTTTCAAAAATATTTTAACATTTATTTCATCATAATCATCTTTGTACAAGGTTTTATTTTGGGAAAAATCTACCAAAGTTTTGGCAGCATGTCATTTGTAAATTGGACATTTTCCCACAAAACTTGTACCTGATAGATTCAATCAAGCAATTTATAATTCAGTTCAATGCACACGAGAACCTATATCCACTACCAGTATGCAATACACATCACTGCATCCGTCATGCAGGAGGCTTTCAACATAAGCATGCATTCCAGCAATATAAACAACAATCCATATAAAATGTAAACCATTTAACTAGATACCATGAACAATACCATGGATAGTTAGGAATTCAGTGTAGTACTCATATGGACATTTAGGCATGAAATAAAAATATGAGAGTGTTTTAATTTATATAATCATGAAAGAATATATGCTCCCACTAAGTTATGCGCTCAACTCATTTTGTGTCGTTTTCTGATTATTCAAGCTCTTTAGCCAAGTGTTTTAAGTTTTTATGATTATATCTTGGCTTTAAACACTTTTAGCTTAGAGGACCAAAAGGTCACAATAGATATTTTTGTAAGTGAACTAAGCCAAAATTTTGCCTCTTTTCTTATGATTTGTAGTACGTGAGAGGCCTAAGTTCAAATGGCTTGTCTTTCTTATCGTTCATGCATAGGTTTCTCAGTTATTGCATTTTCATATATGTTGAAACCAATAGCAATCATATTAGCCATTCAACTTAATTGACAAAGTTGAAGCTCTAATGGATTTCATTTTAAAACTTGAGAGCTTTATTTGAACTATAGAGAATAAATACTCTTGGATAATAAGATTATCATTAAGCTTAGAAGAGTATTTAGGTGAAGCAGGACATTGTATAGCATAAGCAGGCTGGAAAGTAAGTCCTAGCTATTTAGATAAAGAGCATTTAGGAGTATATAGATATTTGAAGAATGATGCTCTTTGGAGAATAAAAAGTATCCTCTAGATATGATCACAATCAAGAGCAAGGATACGCATCAAGTGATAGGAAGAGTCCGAAAATGATCATGAAAGGGCAAAGAATTCCAATGGAGGAGCTAGTGAACCAAGATTAGAGGATTTTTATATTTTAAGCTCAAGGGGAATATTTTTGAGTTTGATTCCCTTAGTGGACACCTCTAATTTTGATTACAAGGAGGATGTTTTTTAATTTGCACTTGTATAATGGGCATTTATGATCATTAGTTCTTAAACCTAGAGTGATGACTTGATTTTGATTTAGGCTTTTCATATTCAAAAATGAGTTTAGGGTATAATGAAATATGATATAAGATGGATCCCTAAACTCAATATTGTGCAATGGATAATGTTGACTCTATGAGTCCAATTTGGTTTTGATAATGACAAATCACTTGGTATTTGATTTGTGCATTAAGATTGTGAACAAGATCTATATTAAGTATACACGGAAGGATAACAAGTCATGGAAGCCATGAAAATCAAAGCATACATAACTTGGCACAATCCAAGGAACTAAATGAGTACAAGAATAAAAATGCAAGCAATAAGTTCAAGAATGTCATGGGAATGGGTACTTAGAACTAATGTATTTGCATTTCATATGATTTAATTTGAGGCTCAAATCATAATTTAGAATGACCTTAGGACTCATGCATTTCATGAACATCATTAGGGGACATTCATGGACTTAGAAATATTTTCAAAACCCCATAAAATACTTTTATAAAAGAGTCAAGAAAGAGAGCAAAGCAGATTTTTAAACTAGAAAAAAAAAAATTCAGGAAAAGGGCACTTTAGTAGACCGAACTCAAAGTTCAGTCGCCTGAAGTTGCAACTTCAGAAGACCGAAGTTAACCTCAGTCATCAGAAGAATTTCTTTAGAAGACTGAGATTAAGTTTAGTCGCCTGAAGAATTTATGGTGAAACACAGAACCCAACATAAGCACCTCAGAAGACTAAACTCAGACTTCAGTCGTATGAACCCCAACTTCAGTCGTTTGACCCTATGTCCAGGTTATTTTTTTTTCAAAGCTCTAAGGAATTTTAGTAGTCCAGGTGTTTATCCTCAGTCGCCTAAACCTGCGATAAAGTTTAAAAATTTAATTTTTAATGAAAGAACACGCGAGCTAATCGTTGATCCAACGGTTGAGATTTATCCTAAGGGAAAATATTTATATATCATCTAAACCCTAGTGCAAAAGAAGAAAAACTTTTGGAAGAGAAGAGAACATCTTTTTGAAAGAGAATTGAGAAACTTGAACATATTACTTTACGATTGCCTGCACTCCAGCTCACACTCATCAAGCTTGGGCAAATCAACTCAGAAAAACAAAGGGATTTCATATACACATCTTGATTTCATTTTGGTATTGAGGTTTGGTAAATCAATATTCTCATTAAGAGTTATTCTTATAGAGTTTCTTCATCTAAACTGATTTTTTGATTGATATCTATTTTTTCAAAGAGCTCGTCATTGCAAAATCTTTTTTTTTGAATATTGGTTTAGAGTTTGATCTTGAGTGTGCATATATTAAATCATTTTGATAAGATTACCACTTAAGAAAAGATTTGTTATTGTTTAGATATTTTTTATTCAAGTGAGTTTTCATTCAAAGACTTGATATTTTTAATATTCCAAAATCTACTTGATTGAAAAGTCTAAAGGTAATCTATATACACTTGAGAGAAATATTGTTGTGACAAATTGTGTTTCAAATCTTTGCAATGTTCAAAGCTTTTTATGTATTCAAAGATTTAACCTAAGTTCTCTAAAGCATTGACTTATATAAATATTTTTGAGATTTGATAAAAGGGAAAGTTAGAGAATCATACTCTTGTATATAACGATTATATCGTTACATACATTCTGATCTTCTAGTTTCATCATATGATTATGTATTAGGAATTTCAATTGTACTCGCTAGCTTTGTTAAAAGCAACATTGAGTGTTCTGGAGATTTGATATTTGATTGTAATCATGGTTCGGGTTATGAATTGGGTTTGAGGAGAGAGTTGTATCTCTTGTAAGCAGAGGATTAGGAGGAAGTTGTACCTCTTGTAAGCAGCGAATGTGAGGGAAGCTCCATCCCAATTTAAGGAGTAGGGATTTTAGTGGAATCCTTGAGTGGGTTACTCAAGGCGAGGACGTAGGCCGAGTTGGCTGAACCTCGTAAAAACTATGTTTGCATTCTCATGTATTATATGTTATCAAAACCCGGATGATAGTTCAGATCAGATATCACAAGCATGGTACTATAGCTATACAGTTCAGTTTAGTTCAGACTTATGCTAACTGACCCTGATAGTAGAGAGTTTAGGAGATGGATAGACGATGTAACTTTCAATATAGAGTTGTAAACGTCCACTTGACAGTCCAGACCAGGGTATGGCGATCCTATCGTACTTACAAACATTTTTCACTCGACAGTGGTCGACCAGCCATTGTCAGGTCCCGTCTTCGGGCTGTACAACCCGTCATGGGGGGTAATACATGACATAAACTAGCTATTCATCTTGGGTAAACTTTAGAATTACTAGTTATATCAGATTATTTTATGAACAGTTAGATACACAATGATTTAGTAAAATTATGAAATTATATGCTTACTCAGTTATGATATAATCAGTGTTTTCAAGCATGTGACATGTATTGTATATTTATTATAGCACGCAAATATTCATGTTGCCACACAACTGTATTTAGTTTATTTCCCTTACTGAGAGGTGTCTTACCGCAACTTTAACCATTTTAGGGAACCCAGGAAGACAGGCGGACCGAGCCCGTTGTTGAGACAGCCTATACTACCCCACTAGGTGGGTGAGTTTTTGTGAGCTAGGATCAGTAGGTTTTTGTTGTAAGATCCTAGATGTATCTTTTGATGTTTTGGGGATTGTACACATACAGTATTATGGTGGAATGTAGGTAACTCTGGTATAATGTACTTTATGGTTTGGTGAATGAAATTTATTATTGGCCTAACAAGGCTTACAATTCTTATTTTGATGATAACAAATCACGATAAGTTTGATATGGTTTGTTTCAAGTGAAATTCTTTCACGAAGAAGGCAAAGCTTAAAGAAATTCCAAGTTCAAAAGGATGATAAAGCTCATGATGAACATATTATACAAAAGGTTCAAGAAAGAAAAATGATCAAAAGCTCAAAGATGATATATGATCATGGAAGAACAAGGACTTACTTGAAGATCAAAAGAATAGAGTATTAAGGATGTTTTTATGTAAGTACTTCATGTAAACTTCAATATAAACTGAATTGAAACTCTTATGAATCAAAAGAAACTAAGAAATACATTTTTAGAAAAACCTTAAAATATGTTTTGAAATCAAAGCAACCAAGGTCTCAAAGGAAGAAAAGTTTTTCAAATGAATATAAGGGAAAAACTGAGAGCCAAGTGACTGCCTATATAGGCAATAAACTGCGAGATTTTAGAAGAAATAAACTTAGAGGCAGTAGGGTGCCAGGCAACTGCCTGAGCACTGACAGGCGCTTGGATGGTCAAGCCATGCGACTGCTTGAGTTATGGCAGGCAACTGCCAGCCTTCTGGGTTGTTCAGTTTTCTCTATGGCAGACGACTGCTAGGTCGTGGCAGGCGACTGCCACTCGAAACATATTTTAAAGAACTTAATGGGAAGATTTTTTAAATAGATTTCTTGGGCACTACTCTTTTGGAAAACTTGATGTTTACTCCAAGTAATCTTGGGGGGCAAGGAATTATCTTTTAAAACATCTATAAATAGCCCCAAACTTCAAAGATTTTAATACCTAAGAAATTTTCCAACAATCAAAGTTCTCTAAAAGCTCTCAATCTCTCTTGTGTTCATCCTACTTCCACTACTGAATTGGTGCTGATACGAATTCCGAAGTAGAGCCTTCAAAGTCTGAATCTTTCAATACTTGGAAGATATATTTTGTGATCTAAATTCAATTGAACTTCAATCTCTTTATATTGATTTACTTTGAAGTATGTTTGTGTTGAATATTATACTAATCAGCTCTTTATGTGAGCTATTCTTTGTACACAAATATTTGATTTATATCTTGTAGATTGACGAATCCAAGGATTGTTTAGATCGTTGGCTAAGCAAGGGCATATTGCTTAAAGAGGTAGTTTCTAGCCTATTTGAAGGAGTGACTGAATGAGAGTACATTGTTTGGAGAGGCGGACTCTAGCCTACTAAAGGAGTGAGTAAAGGTTTGTTCAGCCCGGTAAAGGAACGGGTTTAGTGAATCCTTTGGTGGTTTGCCAAAGGTGAGGACGTAGTCTAGGTATAAGCCGAACCTCAGAAAAATCTTGATCTCACTCTCTCTTTCCCTTACTCTTTATTTTCAGCAAAGTTAAATTGCATGGATGGTTTAATTGGTAATCATACAAGCTACGTAATTTGGAAGTTAAATAAAATTAAGGTTTAATTTTTGATTTGGGATTGCGGAAACCGAAAGGGAGTACGTTGGTTAAACCATTCTTTGCGGAAACCATATGGAAGTACATTACTTGGTTAAACACCCAAAGACAAATTAACTAAAGAGTTTATTTAAATTCTATGTTGTTTGGAAATTAAGTTAAGGTTTGCATTGAAGGAACAATTCACATTCACTATAAGGATTGGTTCAAATTCATATCCACGGGACTTATATAAACAAAAAAACCATCTCAAGTTCTTATATTACCAAAGTGCTGTATATTTGAATCTTGGTTGTTTGCTTTCAAATTGTGGATGATTGGTTTGGTTACTTGGATGTTTACATAGTTGTATTGTTGATTGTATAAAAGAAACTAAGTTCTTGTGTGATTGACAAATTAAACAAACAAGTCAAGAATTGGTTAAAAGAAATAAAAGAAGTTCAAAGATTCTTAAAAGGAATTAAAAGAAAATTTTAAAATTCAATTCACCCCCCCCTCTTGGGACTACACCTTACTTTTCATTTATGTTTACTGCTGCCTAGGTTTCCGCTGCGTATGACAGATGTGTCCTCGTCACCCACGGGTTCGTGTTGACGTTGTTATCTCATTAGTTAATGGTATTAGGGTATTTAATGATGATTAATGTGATTAATTATGTAGTAAGTTCAGCAGGTCGTTACACTTCCAATAAGAACTCCATGGCTTAGCTTGGAGTAATCTTGGGATGGGTGACCTTCTGGGAAGTTTTCTGAAGCAAAGTGTTTGAGTGAAGAAAAAACACACTGAAAAGGACACGTGTTGGTCTGTGGGGCCATTCATTAGTTCGATAACGCCCACCCCTTGTTGTCTACTCTAGGTTAAGGAGGAGAGACACAGTGCTCCTTGGCAGACCTAGGCTAGGGCGTTACATTTATTGGTTGGTTTGACCCAGTTAGCAGGTTGTTAACTAGGTTCATGGATTGCTTGACTTGGGTAGTTGGGCCAAGTGGACTAGGGTATTTGGGTAACGGTTCACCCAAGTTTGTGTCAAGTTGACCTAGGTTGTTGGGTTGGTTTCGTTAACCGTATTTTGGGTATCAGTTGACTTGGGTGGACAAAATCATATCCTTAAGTGGATTCGAATGTATATGGCATTTGAGGCAAGATATGCGGGTACACTCGAATAGCTTGATTCAAACAAATCTATTACTTCATTAATGGTCTAAAGTAACATTGTAACCAATTAATCCACACACTCAAGATATTACAATTCATAAATTAACCATGATCCAAATAGCATAGTTTTGAACTTAGTCCACCCCAGTTTCCAAAATTTTGCAATTTAAAATCAAAATCTCATTTGTACATATTCAACACTATCCAATCATGCCCATAACACTAAAATTGACACTACAGTTTATAATTTTACCGTTAAGCCTGATTTTAATTCCATCTACCTAGTATAACACCCATCATATTACAAAACTGGTTGTTTGCTCGTACCATAGACCTTGCACATCCAACCAAAACCCAAGTCAGAACCAAAGAATCTATAAGACACACTGAACATTCCACAAAGATGTAGAAGATACTACAAACCTATTATAAACTTTAAACCTTCTCTTTTTCTTCCTCTACTTGATTACGTCTCTCCGCTCTCACTCTCTTTGTCTTATATGTGTTTTGTAGGTGCTTCTCAGTGCTTTTCTTCTCTACTCTTAGTCAACTCCTTCGAGCTTTCTCAACCTTTTGAGATGCTTTCCTCTCTGACTCTCTCTCTCTAACTCTCTCTACCATCCTTTACTTTCTGAGAATTGAATTCTCTCTCTAAAAGATGGCCTCCTCCTCTTAGATTGCTCCTTCATCACTCTCTCTCTCTCTCACTTTCTCTCTCTCTCTCTCTCTCTCTCTCTCTCTCTCTCTATATATATATATATATATATATATATATCCTCTGAATATTGAATGCTCTCTAAAAAATGGCACCCCCTCAATTTTCTCCACTCAACCTCCTATTTATAGCCTAAAAAGGAATGATATATATAACATCTGCCAAACAGTTAGGAGAGAATCTCCTATTTCCCCCTTTTTTTTTTTTAATTTTCCTTTAATTTCTTGAACCAATAAAAGGCTGCTAGTTGTCTAGAGCCATTAGAATCAGCTAAAAGGAGGGAGCAATCTTTCCTGCACAAGAGAGAAGGGATTTGGAAGTTAGGAATTGATTTTGAACTAAGGGGACCAATTTTGTCCTAGCGTGGGGCTTTAGGTTGTAATTAAGCATGATCCCTTGTGGGCCTTAAATCACAAATTAGCCCAAATTGGGATGCAATTAAGCAAAGTCCCACAATGGGCCCTAACAAATTGAAATGCCTTAGTTGCATGATTGACACAAACTCTCCTTATAATGACCTTGAATAAAGCTATGTATCCAGGTGAATGCATTCGAAAAGGATTATTGCAAAGTGCCTGAGGATGGAGCTCAAGGCTTTTTTTTTTTTTTTTTTTTTTGTGGTTGTGGATTATGTTTTTTCAGTAAAACAGTGCATATTGATGATTGTAAACAAAATTATGTGATATAAATATAGTGGATGAATTCTTATTTCATGGTAATGGAGTGGGAGGATCTAAACATTGATAATGAGAGTTCCTACTAGGCAAAGACCTTAAAAGGCACTCCCTTTGTTTTAAAAACATTTTTCTCAAAAACTTAATTCAATGATTTTTCTTTTTTTTTTTTTTAAAAAAAATGAATTAAACTTATTTCAAAAGGAACAAAGTCAATCATGCTTATTTGAAAAATCTCTGAAAATTGCACGAAACCAAACATGTAAATAAGTTTTCTATAATATGGTCAGACAAAATAAGGTCTATATAGCTACCCCTTTTTATAGGTTTATTACTTAGGATTATGGGAAGACATTGTTTTTGATATCATAAGGTAAGAAACATGTAATAGCTAAGACACAAGTTTTAGAATGGACATTATATAGCAAGACATCAAAAGGAATATGTGTGCTTGCAAAGGTGTGTCATTTATTTTTTGTGTGCTCACTTTGTTTGTTGTTTCTATTTTTTTTCTTTGTTTGGGGTCAAAGGATGTGATACTTTTTATCAAAATAAATGAAAATAATTCTTATTGATAGTTAAGTGAACTTCAAAAACTATCAATTAAAGGAGGAAGTCATTTAGATAACGATATGGAAAAGTAACCTCTAATGGGTGCTTAGCTGCATCGTTTGGGGTCTAGGACCAAGATTGAACTCGTAGTGGGAGCATAGTTGAACCGCATTAAGTAAAATAGACAACTTAAGATATGAGTCTAACTGTACCACCTAAAGGTAGGAAAAAAAAAAGACATTGTTAGGAGCATAGTTGCACCAACTTAGTGAAGAAAGATAACCTTAGATAGGAGTTTAACTGCACCGTTTAAGCTTCGATGGGAGCCTAGTTGCACTAGATTAGTGAGGATAAGTTACCTAATATGGGAGTCTAGCTGCACCACCAAAAGGTAGGAAAAAGAATTTTTGTTAGGAGTATAGTTGCACCAAATTAGCAAGTAAAGATAACCTTAGACAAGAGTTTAATTGCACCGTCAAGAGGTAGGGAAGGAGAAACTTTACTTGGAGCTTAGCTACACCAGCTCAATGATGAAAGGTTACCTAATACCTAAAGGCTAGGAAACAGCTTTACTGGAAGCTTGGCTGCACCAACTCAATAGAGAAAGGTTACCTAAGATAAGATTCCAACTGCACCACTTAAAAGTAGGAAAAAGAAGCTTCATTGGGAGCTTGGCTACACCAAATAATGAATGAAATATAACCTTAGATAGTATTTTAATTGCACTATATAAAGGTTAGGAAAGAGCTTTACTAGGAATCTAGCTACACTAGCTCAACAAGGAAAGGTTACCTAAGATGGGAGTCTAACTACACCACCTAAAGATAGGGAAAAAAAAAAAAAAAGCTTCATTGGTAGAATAGTTGCACCAACTTGGCAAGGAAAGATAACCTTGGACAAGAGTTTGACTGCACCATCTAAATATTCGGAAAGAGCTTCATTGGGAGCCTAGCTACACTAGCTGAGTGAGGAAAGGTTACCTAAGATGGGAGTATAACTACACCACCTAAATTTTAAGAAAAAAGAATCTCCATTGAGAGCAGTGTTGCACCAATTTGGTGAGGAAAGATAGCCTGAGACGAAAATTTAACTACACCATCAAACAACTAAGAAAGAAGAACCTCCGTTGAGAGCGGTGCTGCACTGACTTGGCGAGGAAAGGTAACTTGAGATGAGCATTTAGATCCCCCATAAAATGGTTAAAGAAGAAGAACCTCCATCAAAAGTGACGTTGCACTACTTGGCAAGGAAAGATAACCTCACATGGGAATTTAATTGCACCATCAAACGGTTAAGGAAGAAGAATCTCTATTAGGAGAGGAGCTGCACTAACTTGGCGAGGATAGATAACCTCAAATGGGAGTTTAACTGAACCATCAAATGGTTAAGGAAGAAAAATCTCCATCTGGAGCGGATTTGCACCAACTTGGCGAGGAAAAATAACCTAAAACAAGAGTTTAATTACACCATCAAACGGTGAAAGAAGAAGAACCTCTATCAGTAGTGGAGCTGCACCGACTTGATGAGGACAGATAACCTTAGACAAGAGTTTAACTATGTCGTCTAAAGGTTACGAAAGAAAAAAAGATTTTTCAAAAGTGTAGTTGCACCATCTTGGGTAGAAGAAGTAAATAACAAATTATCTTCTTGAAAAGGTGTTTTTGAATCAATAAGAGGCCAAAGATATACTAAGATTATTACAAGAAAACTAAAAAATGCAAATGAAATGCTATTTGAAAATGTAACTCCATATGCCAATGTCATGCAAAATGCAAACGTAATGCAAAATGCGAATCTAACATCATTTTGAGAATGAAACGCTAGATGCAAATGATAAACTAGTTTTTCTTTTGTGTTTTTCTTACCCTTGACGAATGATGTGACACTCCTAGACCAAACTTGATGAGAAGGAAAATGCTAAATGTATATTTTTGCTTTTTATTTGAATTTGACGCCTTGCTTACGCTACACCTAATTCAAATGAAATGTTCATTCAAAGTAGGTTAAATGAGACTCTATTAGAAATTAGATATTGATGCTCCAATTTTTTGATTATGTTAAGAACATATATGTAAATGATGATGTAAATGAAGCATTTTGAGTAAATCTAGATGCAAAGTGAATGTTTATTTGATGGAAATGTCATGTAAATGCTTTTAATGCAAATGAAAATGCAAATGTACAGCATGATGCAAATGCAAATGTCAAACAAAATGCAAATGATCTACTAAATGCTAATAAGGTAAGTACGAACTAAAAATGCAATGTCAATTTTTGAATGGGCTTTTCTAAGGCCTCATAAGAAGACCCTACTTATTCAAGTGTCATGCCTCATACTGAAATATGGAGACACAGTGGTCTCAAATTTTGGATTTGGATTATTTTATTTTCTTGAAAATTAGAGTTTTGGTTTGAAAGCTAGGATCCCACTTAATGCAATGCATGCATGCTAACAATTTAATGAAGACACGAGTCTTCTTACTTAAAGGACAAAGTAAGTGATCAAATAGAATAATTTGAACTTGATTAAATATTCCTATATATTGATCCAACATTCTTCTAGTAGAAGGTATGCTATCGACTGATCTTCAAGTCTTTGTCACTCTGCTTTCACCCATCTTCTTCGTGACTTTAGGAGCATCATTGTCTTTTGAATATTAGATTGATCACATATGTCAATAATGAGTTCCTACCAATATGCACTTTGTTAGCCTAAGTGGCTACATGGTCCTAATTGTCGTATTTTGATGATAACAACCCATTAGTGGTTCTTAGTTAAACTAATTTTGCATACTAAGTTGTGGCTGGTATAAGTGGCAAAATCACACAGATACAAGTTTTGTGCAAAGATTAAGTGATCATTCTTATAGGCAAAGATCGAGTGGACTCAAATAGGAAAAAATGAAGAGGACACTCATCGGAAGAGCTTAAGCACATACCAACAGAAGCTAAGGTAGAAACATATGTAATGGGGAGTGTTTGAGGTGGTATTTGTGGTAACTCTTGTAGTTTTTTTTTCACACATGTTTATTGACTAAGAGTTAAGCAAATTGCATGTGCATTCTAGGACATAAAGAGTATATAGGATTTCACAAAGTCATAAGTTTTATACTCATAGTTTTCAAAGACAAAATAAAGAGTTTAAGAAGAATATCCTATACTCAAATGTATTTTTTATATGGGACAAGTTTTAAATCATATTTATCACGCCCCGAACCCATGAATGGGCCCTAGGTGTGAATTTAGTAACCTAACATGTCTCTGTATCAATTAAAATATACATGATACTACACTGAATGAGGGTTCAACCCCGTGGGGTACACGTATACCCTATACACTTTCACATACACATACAAACACATCACATACGCAATGAAAATATTTTTTCTATACATACATCATACCATACCAGAGTCTATACATAACTAGAGTCTACACTCTAAAATACAGTATGTATCTCGAGCGTCTACAAAACCCAACAATGAAAACCCGGTTACTAAATCTGTACTTACACAAGTACTATACGCAACTAACCAACAACCATGCTCCCGTTATGCTAGGATGCTAGTGACGGCTACTTGAAGGACCTGAAAAATATTTGTATAATCGGGCTGAGACACCTCTCAGTAAGGAAGAAACAGGTTATATCAGTTTGTGGCACACAAGTGTTATTTCGACATAAAACATTGTTGGCCTTACAAGACTTAATATCCCTTAATATCCTGTTTTGATGCTAACAAACAAGTAGAACTTAAAATGCTTTGTTTAGTGATGTATTTTCAGGACTTAATGATGAATGCAAGATTAAAGAATTCATGAAAGTTTGAACTTCAAATAAGGATGATTATATCAAGCTTGAGGCATGGATTAAAACTTGGAGATCATGAAAGCATTGATATTAAAGAAAAAAAGCTTCCAGAATAAAAGCTCAAGTGATCAACATGGAAAGCTCAAAGATCATTGAAGCTCGGAAATAAAGAGAACTCAAAGTAAAGAAGAATCAAATGAGTCTTTAGGACAAACTTTGTAAGTACTTCAAATATGATTTTTCATTTTGAAGCTCATTGGGCAAAGAGACTTAGAGACCTGATTTTTAAAGTCTTAGAACATATTTTTCAAAGTTAAACAAGTTAATATTCTAAGATAAAATAAGAAATGAAGAGAAGATAAAAAAATGTTTTAAACTCAGAA
Source organism: Malania oleifera (assembly GCF_029873635.1). Classification (NCBI taxonomy): domain Eukaryota; kingdom Viridiplantae; phylum Streptophyta; class Magnoliopsida; order Santalales; family Ximeniaceae; genus Malania; species Malania oleifera. The sequence continues at coordinate 26,939,315 of NC_080422.1, forward strand.
AAACTAGTTGACAGACGACTGACTGCCATTGGACAGTCATCTGCCATATTAAAAAGTTTTAAGGAAGAAGACAGAAGCATGATAGTCAGTTGTTTGATGTTGACAGGCGACAGCCATGGTAAATTAAGACAACTGTAAGTGTTTTTCCAGTCGTTTGCCACCTCTCTGTATGTTTTAAAAAATCAAGTTGTTTAGTGACAGACGTCTGACTGGCTGGTGACAGACAACTGCCACCTTACTATTTGTAAAGTTTATACTTGAAATGCATGGACAACTGACTGCCAAAGACCACACAGTCATCAGTATCGTGAAAATTTTAAAATACTCAATGGACATATTTTTAAAATTTCAATTACTTGAGGCTCAAACTAATATAAAACTTGGACCCTACTCCAAGTAAACTTGGTGAACAAGTTAAATACCTTTCTACATCTATAAATACCCTTAAGTTACATTGATTTGATAACCAAGAACCAAGAATTCAATTCAGCAATCAAATTTCTCTCAAGCATTCTGAAATTGAAAAAGCTCTCTATTGCTCACATCTTGCATGAAATATGCTGAAGTCTTGCTGATTCTCTCACTGATATTGTGCTTCAACTATCAATTCTTTCATCCATTGAAAGAATCATATGGTGAAAAATTCCTAGAGTTTCAATCTGAATTTCATATTGTGAATTTTATTGAAGTATATAGTTTTGAACTGTACTAATCAGCTCTTTGAGAAGCAATTCTTTGTACATCTATTTGATTTGTATCTTGTAGATTGACGATTCCAAGGATTGTTTGGATTGTTGGCTAAGCAAGGGGATATTGTTTAGAGAGGTGGGCTTTAGCCTATTTGAAGGAGTGACCGAACGAGGGTACATCGTTTGGAGAGGCGGGCTCTAGCCTATTTGAAGGAGTGAGTGGTTTGCCAAAGGAGAGGACGTAGGCTGGGTATAAGCCAAACCTCGTAAAAATCCCGGTCTCACTCTCTCTTTCCCTTACTCTTTATTTTTAGCACATTTAAATTACGTGGATGGTTTAAATGGTAATCATACAAATTACGTAATTTGGAAGTTAAATAAACTTAAGGTTCAATTTTGATTTGAGATTGCAGAAACCGAAAGGGAGTACGTTGGTTAAACCATATTTTGCGGAAATCATAAGGAAGTACGTTATTTGGTTAAACACCCTAAAATAAATTAACTAAGAGTTTATTTGAATTCTGAATTTGGGGAAAAGTGTGAATGTTGTGTTGATTGAGAAAGCTGTTTCATTATCAAAGGGATTGCATTAACAACAGGGCTGCACACAAGCTGAGAATTTTTATTAAGTTGCAACGTATATCTTGATTGAATGTTTTATGATTGGTTTGGTTGAATAATTGATTACTTGTTTGGTTAAACAATAGTGTTGTGGATAAAAAGAACTAAGTTCTTGTGTGATTGGTAAATTAAACAAACAAGTCAAGAATTGGTTAAGAGAAATAAAAAAAGAAGTCTCCAAAGGAGTTAAAATAAATTTTTAAAATTCAATTCACCCACCTCTTAGGACTACACCTTACTTTTCAATTGGTATCAGAGCGGGGTTATAGCAAATCTCATTTAGTAGCTATAAAAAATCAAAATGGCTCACTTAGGCGTAGCTCACTTTGGAGAGGGGCAATCTTCAACTAGGCCTCCTATCTTTTGTGGTTTGAACTATACTTTTTGGAAACAACGTATGAGAATATATCTTCAAACTATGAATTGGAAAATTTGAGAGGTTGTTATGGATGGTGACCAAATTCCCTTTAAACTAGTCGATGGAAAACAAGTTCCCAAGGAGAAAAATGATATGACAGACTTAGATTATAAGATGTTGCAAGTTAACTCTAGTGTTATGAATGCTTTATATTGTGCTTTAGATACTAATGAATTTAATAGAGTAAAGGCTTGCAAATCAATTAAGGAAATATGGGACAAGTTGGAAGTCACTTACAAAGGCACTATAGATGTTAGGGATAATAGGATCGATATGCTTACAAGTGAATATGAAGCTTTTAAAATGAACTCAGATGAATCTATAACTAGCATGTTCACTAAGTTCACTCACATAATAAATTCTCTAAATGCCTTAGGAAAAACCTACACTACTTTAAGATGATAAGGAAAATTCTTAGAGGGCTACCACCTATATGGGAATCAAAAGCCACTGCGATAACTGAAGGAAGAAACCTTAAAAACACTTCTTTAGATGAGCTAATAGGTTCTCTCCTCACATACAAAATGACAATGAATGAAATGAGTGGAAAAACCAAAGCCCAAGAAATAATAGCCTTCAAAGCCTCAAAAGAGAACTCTAGTAGTGAAAAAGAGATGGATGAAGATGAAGTAGCCTTTATATCTAAGAAGCTAGCGAAAAGTCTAAGAAGGAAAAATAAATTCAAAAGAAGAAACCATGACTCCAAATCAGAAGAAGAAGAAATTAGCAAAAAGAAATCAAAGAATAAAACTCATACATGTTATAATTGTAACAAAACTAGACATATAAAACCGAAATGTCCATTACTAAAGAAAGAGTCTAAGAATAAAGACAAAAAGGCCATGAAAGCCACTACTTGGGATAACATGAGTACAAGTAGTTCGGAAAATGAATCAAGTGACCAAGAGGTTGCCTATATGTGCTTTATGGCTTGGGACAATGAGGAAATCTCCTCATCTAAATCTTTAAATAATTCTTGTAGTGATGAATCCAATGATAAGTGTATGTCATCTTATGATGAATTACAAAATGATTTATTCAAAGTTCATAAGATGCAAATTAAAGTAACTAAACAAAACACATCATTGAAAAATAAGAATAAATGTATAATAAAAGAGTTAGAATCCCTTAGAACTGCTGAAAGAGAAAAGGATTCAAGAATCAAGAAAATAGAAAGTAAGAATGAAACTATGACAAAGGAGTTAGAATATAAAAATCTTGCTAAAAAAGAAAAAGACTTAAAAATTAAATAATTAGAAAGTAAGAATGAAAAGATGATAGAAGACCTTCGATCCCTATCCTCTATAGAATATAACAAAGATATATATATATATATATATATATATATATATATATTTCTGAATTAGAGGATAAAGTAAGAAAATTATCTCAAGAATTATAGAAATCACTAAAGAAGGTTGACAACAAGAAAGAGCTAAAAGATCTCAAAAATCAGATTGAAGATAAAGAAAAAATCATTTATAACTTCACAAAAGAAAAGACAAACTTTGACAAAATGATAGGCTCACAAAGGATGACCTTAAACAAAGAAGGCATTAGATTTAATGGGGTTGAAAATATAAGGAAAAAGAGTCTTTACATGGGATATTTTTCTAAAGCATCCAAAAATTATGCTAGCACATCCTCTAATGCCTACACTAACACTATATGTTACAAATGTAAGAAAAAGGGACACATAAAGTTTGAATGTCCATTTAAAAGAAAGGGTGTGAAGACTAAACAAATTTGGAGAATTAAGGAAACATCATTTATTAAACCAACCGGACCCAAAATGGTATGGGTACCTAGATAAAAAGCCTTGAAAAACTCAAAGTGTTTATTGAAATACATAAAAAAAATTAAATAACATTGTTGGCCAAAATCATAGGATGATTTTTTACAAGGCTTAACTTAAGAAAAATATTAAGAAATATCAAATTGAGCTTATTACATAAGTGCCTTGATTAAGAAAAAGATATTTGATAATGACTTTGGTATCTATAAAGTACTTTGAATTCAGGGGGAGTGTTATGACTTATTGCTTATATTATGTTTGTTTCCCTATTAATCAATTGGTATCATGAATTAATAAAATTTTAAATTGATATAATGAATAAAATTATAAATTGGTATGATAAAATCAACAATTGATATCTTGAATGAAAAGCGAAAAAGTTGTTAGTAAAAATATGACCATTAAAACAAACTACACATACTATATTGAAAAATAATAAATTGAGTGTGTACATATGTTTGATATGCATATTTGATGATATGCTCAAAATGTGATTTTATTTGAACTTAATCAATTTTTTTTCTATTTCTGATTGATGTTAAAAGGGGGAGAAGTTTTAAGCAAAAATTGAGCATGGTATTTCAAAAATTGAGCATGAACATTATATATCAAAAGGAGGAGAAGTACTTAATATTGATTGAAAAACTTAATGACGTGATGAGCATGATTGTAAAAGAGTTTTTGAAATTGATATTAATCTTGCAAATATTGTTAAGATGGTGCTTATTGAAAAGGGGAGTCTTTTTAAAGCTCACTCTAATTTTTACTTCTTATTTGTCATCATAAAAAAGGGGGAGATTGTTGGCTTTACAATACTTAATATCCCTTAATATCCTGTTTTGATACTAACAAACAAGTAGAACTTAACATGCTTTGTTTAGTGATGTATTTCAGGACTCAATGATGAATGCAAGGTTAAAGAATTCATGAAAGCTTGTACTTCAAATAAGGATGATTATATCAAGCTTGAGGCATGGATTAAAACTTGGAGATCATGAGAGCATTGATATTAAAGAAAAAAAGCTTCCGGAATAAACGCTCAAGTGATCAACATGGAAAGCTCAAAGATCATTGAAGCTCAGAAATAAAGAGAACTCAAAGCAAAGAATAATCAAATGAGTCAAATGAGTCTTTAGGACAAACTTTGTAAGTACTTCAAATATGATTCAAATATGATTTTTCATTTTGAAGCTCATTAGGCAAAGAGACATAGAGACCCGATTTTTAAATTCTTGGAACATATTTTTCGAAGTTAAACAAGTTAATATTCCAAGATAAATTAAGAAATGAAGAGAGAGATCAAAAATGTTTTTAAACTAAGAAAAACTGGTTGATAGACGACTGACTGCCATTGGACAGTCATCTGCCATATTAAAGAGTTTTAAGGAAAAAGACATAAGCATGACAGTCAGCTGTCTGATGTTGACAGGTGACTGCCATGGTAAATTGAGACGACTGTAAGTGTTTTGCCAGTCGTCTGCCACCTCTCTGTATGTTTTGAAAAATCAAGTTGTTCAGTGACAGACGCCTGACTGGCTGGTGACAGACGACTGCCACCTTACTGTTTGTAAAGTTTATACTTGAAATGCATGCACAACCGATTGCCAAAGACCACATAGTCATCTGTCTCGCGAAAATTTTAAAATACTCAATGGACATATTTTTAAAATTTCAATTACTTGAGGCTCAAACTAATATAAAACTTGGACCCTACTCCAAGTAGACTTGGTTAACAAGTTAAATACCTTTCTACATCTATAAATACCCTTAAGTTACGTTGATTTGATAACCAAGAACGAAGAATTCAATTCAGCAATCAAATTTCTCTCAAGCATTTTGAAACTGCAAAAGCTCTCTATTGCTCACATCTTGCACGAAATATACTAAAGTCTTGCTGATTCTCTCATAGATATTGTGCTTCAACTATCAATTCTTTCCTCCATTGAAAGAATCATATGGTAAAAAATTCCTAGAGCTTCAATCTAAATTCCATATTGTGAATTTTATTGAAGTGTATAGTTTTGAATTGGACTAATCAGCTCTTTGAGGAGCAATTCTTTGTACATCTATTTGATTTGTATCTTGTAGATTGACGATTCTAAGGATTGTTTGGATCGTTGGCTAAGCAAGGGAATATTGCTTAGAGAGGCAAGCTTTAGCCTATTTGAAGGAGTGAGTGGTTTGCCAAAGGCGAGAACGTAGGCTAGATATAAGTCGAACCTCGTAAAAATCCTAGTCTCACTCTCTCTTTCCTTTACTCTTTATTTTCAGCACATTTAAATTGCGTGGATAGTTTAAATGGTAATTATACAAACTACGTAATTTGGAAGTTAAATAAACTTAAGGTTCAATTTTGATTTGGGATTGCGGAAACCGAAAGGGAGTACGTTAGTTAAACCATATTTTTCGGAAACCATAAGAGAGTACGTTATTTGATTAAACAGCCTAAAATAAATTAACTAAGAGTTTATTTGAATTCTAAATTTGGGGAAGAGTGTGAATGTTGTGTTGATTGAGAAAGTTAATTCATTATCAAAGGGATTGCATTATAAACAGGGCTGCACACAAGCTGAGAATTTTTATTAAGTTGCAACGTATATCTTGATTGAATGTTTTATGATTGGTTTGGTTGAATAATTGATTACTTGTTTGGTTAAGCAATAGTGTTGTGGATAAAAAGAACTAAGTTCTTGTGTGATTGGTAAATTAAACAAACAAGTCAAGAATTGGTTAAGAGAAATAAAAAAAGAAGTCTCCAAAGGAGTTAAAAGAAAATTTTAAAATCCAATTCACACCCCCCCTCTTGGGACTAAACCTTGCTTTTCAAACATAATGCGATGCAGTTCCAATATTTTCACAATCCAGTTTCAGTACATACGATACAAAACATACGGTCAGTGTCGTCACACTCTTCGGCCAAAACCAGCCGCATTGCACGGAGCACCCGGTAACTTGGCATTAGTTGAAGCCCCATAGAGATATCGTTGCTAATACGGTGTCCACTCATACCCATCGGTGACCAACCGGAACAAACAGGTGATATTTCACACCCTCAAATATAGAGCCGGACACTCTCGCCCACGGTATTTAGTCGAGACATGGTGCTTGCCCACGGTAATTAGCTGAGACGTGTTAAATTTCACAAAACCTGGATCAATTTTGGAACTCATGTTCTTATACCTCTCATCTTACGATAATTAGCCGTCATGTCTGTTTTCACACACATGGAACATTTTACATACAATGGTTCATTCCACCCTTATTTGGTATACAACTATTAGCTTTGTTGTATTCCCAAGAGGGGAGATGAATTCGATATTTAAAAATTTCCTCTTAAGTTCAACTAATCTAGCAATAGTTTTACTCAACCTAGGGTCTGTCTATGCAATTATAAACCCAATCATTCACAATAGTAAGATACTAACATTCATGTGCTGGAATTTAAAATGCGGAAATTAAAAGCACGCACAAGAAATGTTATCGGGGTTCTGCCAACAGTGCCTACATCCTCGCTTCTAGCTCGCAAGCCCGAGGATTCCACTAATGCTTACTTAACGGGTGGAGCGGCACCGGTTACAACCAGGTCAATTCAAGGGGTTGACCTCAACCAACACGCCTTATTAGGATGATACACCTAGCTTTCCTAACCGGGTCTAATCCAATTCGGGACTATTCCACAGGGCTAGTCTCCCTCTTCAGGCCCACGCCTGGAATAAAACAAATGGTATAAAATTTTTGTATACAAAAATGTGCTTTTCAACTAAGCAAGTATGTACTACAATATGCATAGTATATTCAATCAACCACACATCAACAATATAGGAAATGTAAGCTCAGTGATGTGATTTTGTACAAGCAACACTTAACAAGGTATTATCTCTAATATGCTCAAGAGTGTTCTAATCAAGCTATTTCTTTGAAATAGTATATATCAAATCTCAATAATAAATTGGGGTTTCAAAGATGCTGCATATATCCAAAACAACTCAAAATATTTTCTTCAAGGAAGTAGACTCAAGAGTTGTTTGAAAAACAAAATAATAGCTTGTTAAAAATATTTTGCACAACAAAAATCAAGCTATAGGAATCTTTGCAATGACAATGCAAAGATCCTTAAGCTAATGAGTTTTTCCCAACATTAGATTTATCAAATAAAAATCTGTGGGAAAACTCTTCCTTGACTCCCCAAAAACAATAACAATCAATCAAGAAAAACAATGGGGGTATAACCAACCTCTAATAAGCACTAGCTCACTCAATAAGCTCTCACAATGCTAAGATGTATCAAGAGAAAAAGTATTTGAGAGTATTTTGGGCAATATGAGTTTTTGAAAAAGAGAAGACTTTGCACTAATGATTTTTTGCTAATTGTTAGTAATACTCACAAATGAGCCTATATTTATAGGTAAGGGAAAAATTATAACCGTTTGGGACTTGTTGGGAATTATTAGAAAAGTTTCAAAATGTTAAACACAATTAACCCAAAATAACTTGTATTTACCACAGTTAAAATATTTTTAACCCGGCAAGGTTCGGGTGGCTGGACTGTGGTTCCGTCACCCGAACAGAGACAATCAAAAAAGCCCTTTAAATCAGTTCGGTAGCCTGAGTTTCCCGTTCGGTGGCCCGAATCAAAGTGAGAAACATTTCTTTGAATTTTCGGGTGCCCGATCATAGGTTTGGTAGCTCGAACTCATGTGTTCAGTTGCCCGGGGCTTAATTTGAACTAAATCTCTCAATAGCTCGAGTTGGTGAGAGGTCCTTTTCAGGTGGTTCAAGCACACATGTAAGGTGTGCACAAAAATGTTCGGTCACCTGAGAGCCTAAGTCAATTGTTGACTTCTTAACAGTTCGAGCGCCCAAGGTGAAATGAACCCTTGGGGTTCGGTTGCCCGAACTCTCGCAATTTTTGCGTATTAAGTCCAATTTTTGTATCAATTATTTCCCCTAATAATATATGTGATATGGGGACTTTGTGCACAATGTGTAGGAACCTATGATCTTTTCAAGTACGCCCAAAAACCCGGTGTCACTCAACCGAAGGGTGCCCTAGGGTCATTCGGTCCCTATGGTCAATCTACAGTCATGTTGAGCTTACAGATCCTATATGCATGATATGCAAATAAATATTAGAAACCTTATATCCTAATTACTATTACAGACCCATATTTCATAAAATGAATTACAACATGAAATTAATCTTCAGGGTCTTTATGCTTTGCTTTCATGTGCCATTACTTGATCTACTAAAATGAACCTGCACATACACTTGAAAGTCATCAAATACAACAAGTATTTGTCATTATCAAAATTGGGTGTGACTTATAAGGTCAACAACAACAAATCATATAATTTTCTGTTCAAGAATACAATTTAATACAAAAATAGGTATGGTCATCTCAATATCACAATTTTATACAACATACAATTTTCCAACAGAAATAGAGATGATACCCAAAACCCCCAAATTTTTCCAAAATAGTAACCCGAAAAACCTGTATTTTCACCTAATAGATTTTCCCAAATAAGTAGCCAAATCATACATACAACCGTAAACTACATGTTTACCGATTCCAATTTAAAAAATAACTGATATAAATAGAATCCCCTTACCTTTAACCTAAAAACCAAAACACGAACTCTATGGCTCCAAAACTACGAACTGAGTTCCCAAAACCTAAACAACAAAGAACAATACTTCCTTATAGTCATATTCCCTACATATCTACAGAAACGAAAATGGATTCAGAGCTTTACCTCGGTTTTGGGTCAAAACCTGAAAATCTTTGAAATGAAGATCCGATCCGCTATCCTCAAAGAGATTCTCCTCTTGATCCATGTAGCAATGTCGGATCGTTGATTCTAGTAACAGACGGCTCGAAATCCGAGAGAGAGAGAGAGAGAGAGAGAGAGAGAGTGTGTGTGTGTGTGTGTGTTCGAGTTCTAGAAAGAGAGAGAGAGGGGGGATTTTGATTTCTAAACTCTTAAGCAAGTGATTTTGATATTTATAACTTGGTTGACCCAACCAGACTCGTCGACGAGACGGTGTCCTCATTGATGGGCCGTAGAAAGAAGTTCGTCGACGCCAAGGTGGACTCATCAACGAGTCTGAGATTTCAAGATTTCCCAAAATCCCTCGGTATCTCCTCGTCGACGGGCTACTGAATCTCGTTGACGAGCTGCACAAGAGACTTCGTCGATGAGAAAAGAAGCCTCGTCGATGAGCCCTACTAATTTTTACCATTTTTATTTTCCTTCTTTTTTTTTTTATTTATGTAATAGACCTATCTCGGGTCGGGTTCTTACAACCTCCCCTCTTTACAAAAATTTCGTCCTCGAAATTTGTAATCTCTCATATACCAACTCAATAACATACCCAAACGCATACCCGACTCTAGAAAGAGCCAGTGGCCACCCACATAGCAGCCCCATCCCAAATACATACCTACCCTCACTTATGGCAAAGGAATACCATGGTTACATACATACCATCTCAGGAGCTCACAATATTACAAAACTCTCCCAAAACTAACCACACACCATTACTACGATAATAGAATATTACATACATACCCATATCAATCCTACTACCAAAGCTACTACTTAGAAGAACTGTGGATATTTTTGGCGTATTTCCGTCTCCAATTCCCAAGAAGCTTCCTCAACTACGTGATTCCGCCATAGTACCTTCACTAACGGTATCTCCTTGGTACGCAACTTCTGAACTTTATGGTCCAGAATCTGAATGGGTGCCTTCTCATATGCTAAAGCATACCCAATCTCTAAGGATTCATAACTAATCATATGTGACGGATCCGGCATGTACCTTCTCAACATTGATACGTGGAACACATCGTGGATCTGAGAGTGCGCTGGAGGTAGTGCAATCCTATAGGCTACTGGACCCACTCGTTCAAGTATCTTGAATGGCCCAATATACCTCAGGCTCAGCTTGCCCTTCTTTTCGAATCTCATCACCCCTTTCATCGGAGCGATTCTCAGAAATATCTTACCCCCTACCTCGAATTCCAACTCACTGTGGCGAATATCCACGTAACTCTTCCGCCGGCTCTAAACCAATTTAATCCTATCCCTAATCAAACCAACCTTCTCAGAAGCCTGTTGTACAAGTTCGGGTCCCAATACCTATCGTTCACCAACTTTATCCCAATAGAGAGGAGACTAACACCTCCGACCATACAATGCTTCGAATGGTGTCATCCTGATACTAGCCTGAAAGCTGTTGTTATAGGCGAATTCCACTAATGGTAGAAACTGAATCCAACTACCGCTGAAATCTAACACGCAAGCCTGTAACATATCCTCCAAGATCTGTATCGTCCTTTTTGACTGTCCATCAGTCTGGGGGTGAAATGTTGAACAGAAAGTAAGTTTCGTCCCCATTACTTCCTGTAAGCTCTTCCAGAATCGAGAAGTGAACCTCAAGTCTCGATCTGAAACAATGGACACTGGTACCCCGTGCATTCTGACTATCTCCTACATGTATAGATCTGCTAGCCTACTTAGGGAGTAGCTACCTTCATCAGTACAAAGTGAACAGATTTAGTCAACCTGTCCATAATTACCCAGATTGCATTCTACCCGTGAACTGTTGATGGTAACTCGGTGAGAAAGTCCATAAAGATATGCTCCCATTTCCACTTTGGAATACTCAATACTGCAACGGCCCTGCCGACCTCTGATGTTCAGCTTTCACCTTTTGAAACGTCAGGCATTGCTCCAAAAATTGAGCAATCTCCCTTTTCATGCCACTCCACCAGAAAGATTCACCCAAATCCTAATACATCTTCGTACTACCCGAATGTACCATATACAAGGAACGATGCGCCTCCTCTAGGATCGTCCTCTTTATACCTTCGTTGTTTGGAACACACAACCTCATCCCAAATCTCAGTACACCTCCCTTGGAGATGTTAAAATCCGCAGCCAACCCTTGCTGCACTTTCTCCATGGTCTTAACTAACTCCACATCACTAGCCTGCACGGCTTTAATCCTCTCAAATAACGTTGACTAGATCACCAAGCTAGCTATGAAAGCTTGATGATTACCATCCACCAACTTCATGCCAAGACTTTCCAAATCCCATCTTATATGATGTTGACCTACTACTACAGCTACTGACGCGTGCTTTGACTTCCGACTCAACACATCAGTTACCATATTAGCCTTCCCTGGGTTATAGCTAATAGTGCTGTCGTAGTCCTTAATCAGTTCCAACCACCTTCTCTGCCTCTTGTTCAACTCCTTCTATGTGAAAAAGTATTTAAGGCTCTTGTGTTCTGTAAAGATCTCACACTGTTCAGTGTATAAGTAGTGTCTCTAGATCTTCAGTGCGTATACCACTACTGCCAATTCCAGATCATGTGTAGGGTAATTCTTCTCGTACTCCTTGAGTTTTCGAGAAGCATAAGCAATTACTTTCCCTTGTTGCATCAGCACACATCCCAAACCCTTCAGCGATGCGTCGCTGTAAATCACAAAACCACCGTCCCTAGATAAAATGGTTAAAATCAGAGCGGTGACCAGTCAATGTTTCATCTCCTGGAAACTCTGCTCACATTCGTCAGCCCAATCAAATCTCACACCCTTCCTTGTCAACCGTGTCAGAGGGTCAGATAACTTAGAGAATCCCTCCACGAACCACCAGTAATACCTAGCCAGTCCTAGGAAACTTAGAACATCCTGCACGCTCTTCAATTTCACCCAGTCAACCACTACTTCTATCTTACTTGGATCAACTGAGATACCACCTCCAAACACGACTTGGCCAAGAAATGTGACCTGCTTCAACCAGAACTCACATTTCTTTAACTTGGCATGCAACTTCTTCTCTCGTAGAACCTAAAGTACCAACCTCAAATGGTTTTCGTACTCTTCCGAACTCTTAGAGTATACTAGAATATCGATAATAAACACCACTGCTAACTAATCCAGGTATTCATGGAAAACCTGGTTCATTTGGTCCATAAATACCACCGGAGCGTTAGTCAACCCTGTTCATCAGGCCCCTTTACTCTGCATGGAAAAATCACTATCATGTAGAGTAAAGGGAAAATATTGAAAGGACTTAGGCTTGCCCTCCAAAGAAGTAGATAAGGATAACAATGATGCTTAAATGGTGTGTAAATGTAAAGATTGCTCATGCATTAAAAGGTTAAAGGGATAATTTACCTAGACAGTACTCAAATGAGAACTTAATAAGAAAGCCTCAATAGAGATTTGAGCAAAGTGAATGGATAGGTAAACTTTCACAAGTATGACAATTAGGTAAATTAATGGAAATTTGCTGCATCAAGGCTCATCTGCAAGGGAAAAGGTAGCATGGAGAGAAAGGAAGAGAGAGTCGTTCTTGCGGATGCAATAAGTGGGAAATCATTTTCATAAAAAGAATCTCAATAATGAAATTGCCACAATGAGGAATAAAGGTTATTTAGTGAACTGGAAGGGGAACTCAAGTAAAGAAGTATGTATAGGAATTTTTTTGGCAAATGGATGCACTAATGAAAAAGGTCACTTAAGGACAAGGTTACAAAAGAGAAAAAGCTGATAAAAGGCAATGGAAATAAGGTCATCTATATGGATAAAAAAAGGCAAGAAAAAAGGCAAGCTTAAAAAACTAAACTCAAATCTTTTTTTAGGAGATGAAATGAAATATGCTAAGATACAAGTAGCCAAAACTATACAAAAGAGGGACACTAGTGATAAAAACTGTGCAAAAGGGTCTATAGTGAAGCATGGAGGCTCTTGTCCCGAAATAGTAGGTCCCTAGGTATGTAGGGGAATGCTCTGAGGCTCTATCTAAGGCTCACTATATGAAGTTCAGCTCTAGTCGTAAGGATAAATAGTTCCCAGTTTGTTTCTACATAACCAAAAGGCTAACAAAGCTCATATCCTTAGCCATTATATGCAATAATGGATAGGATACATGTTTACTTCGGTGTATTCCAAAGAGGGGGGGTGAATTGGAATTTAAAACTTTTTCTCCTAGGTTAAACTAGTTTAGCAACAGTACATTCACAACCTAGGTCTATCTACCCAAATGCGCAGATAAGTATAATATGCAGAATTTAAATCATGCGCATCATTCACACAATAACATACATGTGCAGCAAATATGAAGTGCGGAAATATAAACAGACACACGATATGTTATCGGGGTTCAGCCAACTATGCCTACGTCCCTGCCTTTAGCTTGCAAGCCCGAGGATTCCACTAATGGCTCACTTAATGGGTGGAGCGGCACCTAATACAACCAGGTCAATTAGCACAGGGCTAACCTCAACCTTTACAAACTCTCTTTACGGGGCAGAGAAGGCCCTAGGTCAAATTCACAGGATTGACCCCAACCTGATCCTTCTGGGCTAGATAAAACCCCCTCAAGCCACGCCTAGAATTACAATAGTATTTTTCACAAAGTAATCAATACAGTGATTATGCTTCTCAAGTAAACTAGATATGTACCCAATTGTAGGTAAATGTAAGCTCAGTGATGTGTATATATGTGCAAATAACACTCAACAAGATATGATCACAATAATGTTCAAGAGTGTTCTAAGACAAGTTATATCTTTGAAACAATTTATATCAAATCTCAATAACAAACTAGGGTTTCAAAGATTCTGATCAAATAATCAAACTATCTTTAAAAGATTTCCTTCAATGAAATGAGCACAAGAATAGTTTGAAAAAGTATCATAGCTTGTAGAAAATGTTTTTGCACAACAAAAACAAGGTATAGGAATCTTTGCAATTACAATGCAAAGATCCTTAAGCTAATGAGTTTTTCCCAACAATAGATTTATCAAATAAAAATCTGTTGGAAAACTCTTACTTGACTCCCCAAAAATAATGTCAAACAATCAAGTAAAGCAATAGGAGTATGAGCAATCCTACTATACACTAGCACAACCAATATACTCTCACACTATCAAGATGTATCAAGGGAGTGAATATTTGAGAGTATTTTGGGCAAGTATAATTATGCGAAGGGAAGCTACTAGCACCCCTTCGCACCTTTCCAATGGACGGTACCCTAAGTAACCTATGATTACCTTCAAAATCAACTATTCAACACTCAATTTTTTCTATTTTATGCGATTACTGAACTATTAAATATTGAATAGCCCTGTAAAAATTAGAGACTACCGTTTCCTTAGGATCCCCAAAGGTATGTGAAAGACATAACCCCTAACAATCCCCACGAGGATTGGTTATTTATTGTGTTTTCTCCATTTTATGTGCCTTAGTTACCCGAACTTTAGATATGAGGGGGCTTTGCACAAGACGAAATCCCTTTCACATCTAGTTCTCAAAGGCATGCAAAGACATAACCCCTAAGACTAGAAGAGGGTTCATTATGGAGTTAGTTTATTTGACAGCACAAAGCATATGCAAGGATAAAAGAGACATGTAAACTAGCTAAACTACCACACATACATACATAACTATAGGTAAACATGTTTCAAACATATATACAAACATGCACACAATCATATATGCAAACATCTATGCAAGATTCATATGAAAGATGTGCACCAAAATCAAAGAGTCTAATAGAATTACCATCAAGTATGATCAAAGTAATTTTGTTGGAATCTCCGCTCATCAGGAGATGATTGAGGAATATATAACCCTATTTTAGTGAATTCATCCTCATAGAGGTGAATTTCTCATCATAGGAGTGGTGCACACATGCACATAAGCACAAAAGCACACATACACATGAAGGAAAAGGGCCCACACATGCATCATGCAATATCATACAATGAACAAGCCACATAAGAATCAAAATATATTGGAAAATGATACAAAATAAGTAAAAATGGTTTAATAATTTTCTCTATTTTTAGTATTTTTTTTCTACAAGTTTTTAAATATTTTTAAAGGATTTTCCAAAATTTTCTCTATTTTTTGTGATTTTTTAATTTTAAATTTTTTTGTGTTTTTTTGGGTTCAATGACTTCTAGAAATTTTATTAATTCTTTGAAATAGTTTGTTATTTTTATGCATTTTTATCATTTTTTATTTTTATGAATTGAAATTGAATTTTAAAGCATGTTTAATTAAAATAAAAGGGGATGGTTTAGACCAGTTAAATCGAGTCAGACTTATATATCTAATCCAATAGGCCAATGAGAATTGACCTAATCAACCTAAGTCGGATCGAATCAAACAAGGTTAACCCGAGCAATAGAGGAGAGGCATGAACGGAGCCCAAGCTCACACATGGCATTAGGTCAGCATGACGTTAGGCCAAACTTCCTTCAAGCACTACATGGTGCACCTCCAATGATAGTTTCCCTTTCACTTATATCATGTGACATGGCCTAATCTAGATCACCCAAAGAAAACACAACATAGATAGTTATGATTTTGCCTTATGTTACCACAAATTAGGGACACTTGGCACGTGATATAATGGATCAGAATTATTTTTTTTTCCCTTTTATTATTTGTCTTTCTCATTTCTTTTCCTTTCCTTGCTTTCCCTTCTATCCTTTTTATAGAGACCCATGGATTATAGCAATTAAATAATAAAGAAAAAGAGAGAAAAAAAAAAAAAAGGATTTTCCAATGGGGGCTCAGTAGGATCTCGTTGACGAACGCGAAATATTCGTCGACGAATGGCCTTCTTGGGAATGTCGACGAGGACATATGTCACGCCAACGAAGAGATACCTAGAGCAGATTTCAGGACTTTCAAGCTCGCCAACGAATCTGTGACTTTCGTCAACTAACTCCCTTCTTGGACTCGCCGATGAGGTGACCTGGCTCGTCAACGAGGCCACATAGCCAGCACTCTATAAATATGCTCAAATCACATTTCCAATGAGCAAACTGCATGCAAAACCCTTTCTCTCTCTAAAATTTGTCTCTCTCACCTTCTCTCTTCAATTTTGAGTTCAATTCTCTCTGATTTGATAATCAGAAGCCACCATGTTACTCCCAGGAAGATTCTCAACAATATTGCCGGATCAGAATTTTGATTTGGAGCATTTGGACACCATCCCAAAATCTGGATAAGTTGGTTATTTTAAGATTTATAAGTTATTAGGTATTTCTGGACTGAGGGGAATGTTTATGAAGGTATTATACTGGTGATTGTTGATTTGTTGGGAAATGTAAATTTTAGGGTGTTGAGCTGGGAATACACAAGAGTAGGTTTGGTTAGATTTGTGAGCTTCTCAGTAAGTCAAGTAAGGGGATAAATTAAGTCAGCATTTTTTTTTATGAAATTATTGATGATTATACAACATTTATTTTCAGAAATTACGTATGTTATAGTATAGTGCTTGAGAATACTACTGTTGAATAGAAAAATAGATTTAATACTTTTTACCAGAAAATATGGCTTCAGGTCGAATATAATGTTTAGAATATTACTCACATTTGTGTGGCACGAGTACAAATTTCCATGAAAATTATGTTATATCAGCATAATATGATTTTCCAAAATAAGCATGTTACCACAGTTTTCAGATAAACCATAAAAACGGTACAAGAACTATGGTTTTAGAATATTATGTTAAACAATACAGAAATTTCATGTTCATAATGTTAGGATATAGCCGACAGATATGTCGTAATTTGCAGTCAGTGTAGATGCCGAGAAACTCAGACGGCACAAATGCCATAATTATGCATGTTATATCAAAATTTAGGAAAATATTATCATGTCAAATATTATTCGGAAATACGAAACAACTATGCATCAGTAATATGAAATGTACTATATGTTATCAGAACTCAGATGACCTAGTTTAAAATTTCAGAGCACGGTACCGTAGGTATCAGTTCAAGTTCATGTTAGTGCTACCACACATCTTAGATAGAGTGTGGCAGATGGCAGTCGATGTGGTTTCAGTGTAACGCAGCTGCTCCCCTAGCAGTCTGGACCAGGTGGGATAAGCCCATCATTCTTACAGACCCATGTTTGACTTAGCGTGGTCGGCCAGCCATTCCTAAGTCCCGTCTATGAGCCACATAACCCAATCATGTGGGGGTAATACATGACATCAGTTAGCTATCCATCTTGACTAATATATCAGTATTGTACACCTCTAGAAGATTATTTACATGTTACATAAAATTAGTATGATATATTATGTTACGACGAATCATGTTTTATTCAGAAATTATACATTCAGTTTTACCTGATATATTATGCACAGTTCGTGTTTATAACATGATAAAATTCTTGTTGCCACACATTGATATTAATTTATCTCCCTTATTGAGAGGTGTCTCATCCCAGCATTATAAACATTTTAGGAAATCCAGATAG
This sequence comes from Malania oleifera, assembly GCF_029873635.1. Classification (NCBI taxonomy): domain Eukaryota; kingdom Viridiplantae; phylum Streptophyta; class Magnoliopsida; order Santalales; family Ximeniaceae; genus Malania; species Malania oleifera. The sequence continues at coordinate 26,957,143 of NC_080422.1, forward strand.
AAGGGCGGATAGAGCTCCGCAGCAGTAGAGTTTGACCGAACTACCCTGTCAGAAGGGTAAGTTGTTGAGCTGGCGTCAGTTTGGTTTTGATTTATAACCCTAGGATACTTTTTGGTTCTTTTGTGGGTGTTTGTATATATAGATGGCAGATTCAAGAAAACTCTGGTATTGTGCCCAGTGTTGTATGGCATGTATGTAATTTATGTTTTCTGGTGCTTAGGTATCAGATATGTATGACAGGTATATCCCCGATACCCATGGGTCCAGGTTGATCATGACTACATCAGTTTAGCAGGATATCAGAGTTATAATGAATGTTGTTATGTGGGGAAAAAATATATATAAATGTATATAGCAAAAATAGCAGGTCGTTACAATTTGGAATAAGAGCCTAGGCTGTTAGGTTCTGTAGACTTTAGAGTGTAACAGAAGCAAACTATAGTATAAGAAAAAATTTGAGGTTTTGTTCGGTAGTCTGGAGGCAGGACTTCCGTAGTGGTTTCTGTATCTTTCCTAGGGTGACGATTTCAGGAAAGCCATAATAAACTACTATCGGGTTGTGTTTCTAAAGTGTAGGACTAAATCTTGAATTAAAATTAGGATGTCAAGGAAGAGAGATAATATGAGATTTTGGTTAGATACGTAAATTATAAGGATAGGGTTCCTAAGTCATGTTTATTGTTTTTCAGGATGGACCTTGGTTGTGGCAGTGCTTATGCGAGCGGTAGTGAGGGAGCAGGGCCCTCAAGTGCAGGCGAAGGTGATTAAAATGCAGTATTACACAGTGTAGCTCAGTGGGTCATGGGTGAGATTGCACGGAGCTCTAGGTAACAAAGAGGTCTGTCTACAAGCCACAGATGTATGATAAAGAAATTCACCAAGATGAATCCCCCGACATTTTTAGGAGGAGCTGATCCTGTCGTGGTCGAAAACTGGATGTAGGAAATTGAGAAAGTATTGGCGGTGCCATAGTGCACGGAGGAGCAAAGGATCTTATTTGCCACCTATAAGCTGACATGAGTGGATGAGAGATGGTGGATTAGTGTAAAACTATTGGAGGAACAGAAGTCAGTACCTATAGCTATGACTTGGTGTCGGTTTAGAGATGTGTTCTTCGACAGATACTTTCCGACCACTACCAGAGAGGCCAAAGTAGAGGAATTTTTGAATTTGAAGCAGGGACAGAAAACAATATAGCAGTATGCGGCAAGGTTCATAGAGTTGTCCCGCTTCACCTCGTATATCATTCCTGATGAGGCAAAGAAGGCAAGACAGTTTGAAAGAGGTTTAAGGCGGGAAATATATAAACAGGTAGCAGTGTTGAAAGTGCAGGACTTTGCTGAGTTGGTAGACAGAGCAGCTGTGGTAGAGGCCAGTGAGCGGATGGGTGCAGAGGAGTAGGGATAGAAGAAGAGGTCTATGTCTTCAGGCTTTCAGCAAGGATCTAGTCGAGGCTCGTGGAGGAGAGGTAATTATGGCAAGGGTCAAAGGCAAGAGACGAGGGGTCGTGAGGTTTAGGGTATGCAGACCTACCATGTCTGTCTGACATGTGGCAAGAGACACTTAGGGGATTGTTAAGCAAGGAGAGGTGTTTGCTATCGCTGCGAAGGACCAGCACATTTAGTACGAGATTGCCCTACACCACCTGGTACCGCTCCTACTCCTAGACCTTACTGGGGAGGTTATCAAGCGCCTCGTGATTACGTGCATAAATTGCATAATTAGGTGGTTTAATTCATGCAATGAGACTTACATTTTTAATTAAATACCTAATTACTCTCAATATTTTAACACGGTATCCTATTTATAATATTTGGATTTTATTGAGTAATTTATGAATTTTTGGTATTTTTTATTGCAGGGCGATTATTAGAACCTAAAATCGACGCTACTTTACAATTTGTGCGTAATTTTCTCCTTCGAGCTCCAATTAAGATGATTCGAGACGCTGTGAAAAGATAATAAGATTATATACAACTTTTGTGTTTTAAGTTTTGAGAGATATGAGACTCTAAGATGATCAAAATCACCTTTTTTCTCTAAGAAACAAAAAGAAGAAAAAAAAAAAGAAATAAGAAATAGAGAAAAGAAAAAAATATTTTATGATTTGACCAACTATGCAGCAGGGTCCGAGTCCTCCGTGCGCTGGGCATAGGGCAGTAGCTCCCCCCTTTCCCTTTATAATTTTCTTTTCTCCTCTCTTCTTCCTCACGACACTCGCCACTCTCCTCTCTTCTCCTAACTCTCCCTCTCTTCCCTTTCCTCCCATTGTCTCTTTTCTCTTCCCTTCTCTCCTCTCTTCTCTCTCCCAATCCTCTTCTCCTCTCTCTCTCTCTCTCCTTTCCTCCTGTTTCCCTGCTCCCCTGCTGCAAACTCCCTCTGTCCATGAACTCTCTGTTGCTACCCTGTTTCAGCACCCTCTCCCCTTTCCATTCATCCTTCTCTCTTACCCTCTCAACTCTCCTCTCTTCTCTTTTTTCATCTCAATTTTTTTTTCTTCCCTTTTCCTTGGCAGAACTCTTCCCTTCTCTTCCCTCTCCTATCTTCTCTCGCCCTCTCCTCTCTCCCTCTTTTCCTTCTCTTTTTCTTCATCTGTGTGTTGCTGCCATCGCGGCTATTGCCCATGTGTATCCCCGCTGCTGTTGCTGTCAAGAACCACCCGAGCCACCCACTTCTACCTGCTGCTGCTAAACCCAAAGCCTTCCCTCTCAGCTCTGCCATGCCAGCCCCTACTTCTGCCCAAGAAGCTACTCAATGTGACACACCGAACCCGCCAAGTGGGGCCCGAGTGCCACGTGTTCCAATCACCTGTATCTAATACCATAATTAACATGCATGCAGCGGAATGTAAATAAATAACCTCAAATAAATACCAAAGTTCTATATAACAACCCAAAAACAAATACTACAACATCCAGATATCTATATTCACAACCAGTATTTAAAACATAATTCCGTACAAATATATGTATACATATATCAGTATCTCACAATATCCTAAAAAGAAACCACCAAAAATAATCCCAGCCTAAGCCTTCAAACCGGTCTCCAGAAAAAACTTGAAAAATTGTTAATCCACTAGGGTGAGACACTTCTCAGTAAGGGTGGAATAAATTATAACAGTGTGTGAAAAATGAGTTTTAATATTTACATATCAAAATAAATTGTTTCTCACATAATATCAATAATAACTGAGAAAATGTATCATTAATAACATTCCCGACATCTAATGTCATACACACATCCAATATGCACAAGTACATAATTTTTATGCAGGCGAAAGTCCCCAAGGATACGGAAGATTACCCGCCCATACAAGTAGCTTCCCTCTGCTCTAGTACTAAAAACTACCTATCAGAGCACTCACATTACTTAGTAAGCCCTTAGGTGAAGTATTACCTCGTCGCCAGTACACACATCTTTATTATTTTAAAGGCGAAGGTTTCTGAGGATCGGGATGTCTACCCGCCCATACAAGTAGCATCCCTTTGCACTGATACCAAGAAACTACCTAGCAGAGCACTCGCCTTTCTCAACAAGCCCCCGGTGGTATGTTTACCTCGTCGCATACATACACATGCATTCACAATATGCTATATCATTATTATTATGCTATAATAAAATTCACATGCGTACAACACATCCACATAGGAATCATTCAACTTATACTTCATCTTCAATGTCCTCAATACGTGGCCCACACAAAGAAACTGCGTATATGTCAGTACGTGGCCCACACAGGCACCTACGTACTTCTTATCTACACGTGACCCACACATGCACTACTACCCACATAGAGTACATAACATGGCCCACACAAGTGCCATTATCCACACAGTATATAACGTGGCCCACAAAGACACCACTCCAGCTTCCGCAACACGTGGCCCACATAAGCACCATTATTCACCAGTATCCAATCCCCATGACCTACCTGTCATACATCGGTAGAACAAGCTCCTCGACCTTCCAATGTCCTACCCCATATAAATGACAATATGACAAGCTCCTCGACCTGCCAACGTCATATCGTGATTTATATCTAGGCAATATAACAATCCCCTTATGCCAACGTTATATTGAGATGCATACGAATAACCAAACCAGTTAGTTCACACAGACGCATCAATGCATTTCCACATAGGAATCCAACAGATCAATTCATTTCCCACACAGTATCCCAACATATCAATACATTTGCATACAGGAGTCAAACATAACAATTCATTCATTATGTCATAATCATTCCAAACACCCCCATATGCAAACCCAAATACCGCAGTAATTCATATTCAATTTATTAGGAAAAATTACTCCCATGTCACACGAATTTAATATCATATGCAATTATCCCAAATATAAATCTTAAACAAAATTATCATTTTCTAGTACTAAGAAGGTTTTAAAAATTATATAGATAAATAATAAATTCCATACGCTCATAAATAACCGATTCACCTTAATAAAATATTGATATAATTTTATTCCCCCTTACCTGATTCCCTGAATCATACTTGCAAGGCTCCCAAACTTATACCTGCAGCGCTCACCCAAACCCTGATTCAATCATATCAACCCCAATAAAATATTATTTTAACATTTCCTAATTTACAATAATTAAATACCAATTCATTTCTAAATAACTCATTTATCCTAGTTTTAGGGCTATTTCCATAACCACCCCACGAGTAATTCGCTCCATTAGATTTGTAGAGAATCATCTCTAGATTCTCGTAGTGGTGTCTGATCGCCCGTTTGGCTTAAAATTTAGGAAAAATTGAGACAAGAATGAGAATTTGGCTTACCCCAAGAGATATACCCACGTTACTCCTACGATAAATCCACTTCGATAGATATGTCGGTGGCGGAGAATGGAGTTCGGTGGTATTTTTGGATTTTTAATTGGGCGAGAATCCGCCGCGAAATCATAGAAAGAAGAGGAGTGGAGAACGTGAGCCGAGAGATTTTTTTTTTTTCTTCCTATCTTTCCCTACTGTTCAGCGTGAATCCCCTTTTCTTTTTCTTTCTTCTCCTCTTCCTGCTTGCTGCAGGAAACTTAAGAATTAAGTTTTCCTTTTTTTTTTTTTTTCTTTCTTTCCTTTATCCTTTAAACTTTATTATATATACTTATATATATATATATATATATATATATATATATATATATACTTATATACTTTTATACACACACACACACACACACACATATATATATATATATACCCAAAATCCTCAAATTTTCTAATTTAATTAATTTTATTAATAATAATTAATTAATAATAATAATAATTTTTTAATTAAATTTTATTTATTTATTATTATTATTTTTTGGGTCGTTACATTCTCCCCTCCTTAAAAGAATTTCGTCCTCGAAATTCGCTAATAAATTATAAAATAACGAATCAATTTAACATTTAAATCCTCAATTGAAACATCAAACAACTAGTTTATCCCCAAATCAACCTAACCCTCAAGTTCTAATTTTGAGTTCCAGTCTCTCTACTCAGAAATATCACCGTCAACGGATTTACCGTGGTTTTCTGAAACTGGCCGGATTCAGAAACTCACAGAAGTCCATCAAGGGATTTCTGCCTCTAAGCTATGAAACAAAACTCAAAATCTCCTATCAATATAGTAATCTACCCATTCCTATCCTTATCCTTATTGGTACCTATACTATGGTATTAATCAATCCTAAAGTCTACAGAATCTATAACCTAATGCTCTGATACCACAATATGACGCCTCGAACCCACCAAGTGGGGCCCGTGTGCCACATGTTCCAATCACCTGTATCTGATACTATAATTAACATGCACGCAGTGGAACATAAATAAATAACCTCAAATAAATACCAGAGTTCTATATAACAACCTAAAAACAAATACTACAACATCCAGATATCTATATCCACAACCAGTATTTAAAACATAATCCCGTACAAATATATGTATGTATATATATCAGTATCTCACAATATCCCAAAAAGAAAACACCAAAAATAATCCCAGCCTAAGCCTTCAAACCCAATCTCCAGAAGAACCTGAAAAATTGTTAATCCACAAGGGTGAGACACTTCTCAGTAAGGGTGGAATAAATTATAATAGTGTGTGACAAATGAGTTTTAATATTTATATATCAAAATAAACTGCTTCTCACATAATATCAATAACAATTGAAAAAATGTATCATTAATAACATTTTCGACATCTAATGTCATACACACATCCAATATGCACAAGTACATAATTTTTATGCAAGCGAAAGTCCCTAAGGATACGGAAGATTACCCGCCTATACAAGTAGCTTCCCTCTGCTCTAGTACTAAAAACTACCTACCAGAGCACTCACCTTACTCAGTAAGCCCTTAGGTGAAGTATTACCTCGTCGCCAGTACACACATCTTTATTATTTTAAAGGCGAAGGTTTTCGAGGATCGAGATGTCTACCTGCCCATACAAGTAGCACCCCTTTACACTGATACCAAGAAACTACCTAGCAGAGCACTCGCCTTTCTCAACAAGCCCCCGGTGGTATGTTTACCTCGCCGCATCCATACACATGCATTCACAATATGCTATATCATTATTATTATGCTATAATAAAATTCACAGCGCACAACACATCCACACAGGAATCATGCAACTTATACTTCATCTTCCAATGTCCTCAGTACGTGGCCCACACAGAGCAACTGCGTACATGTCAGTATGTGGCCCACACAGGCACCTACGTACTTCTTATCTACACGTGGCCCACACAAGCACCACTACCCACACAGGGTACATAACGTGGCCAATACAGGTGCCATTATCCACACAGGATATAATGTGGCCAACAAAGGCACCACTACCCACACAGGGTACATAACATGGCCCACACAGGTACCATTATCCACACAGGATATAACGTGGCCCACACAGGCACCACTCCAACTTCCGCAACACGTGGCCCACACAAGCACCACTATTCACCAGTATCCAATCCCCATGACCTACCTGTTATACATCGGTAGAACAAGCTCCTCGACCTTCCAATGTCCTACCCCATATAAATGACAATATGACAAGCTCCTCGACCTGCCAACGTCATATCATGATTTATATCTAGGCAATATAACAACCTCCTCATGCCAACATTATTTTGAGATGCATACGAATAACCAAACCAGTTAGTTCACACAGACGCATCAATGCATTTCCACATAGGAATCCAACAGATCAATTCATTTCCCACACAGTATCCCAACATATCAATACATTTGCATACAGGAGTCAAACATAACAATTCATTCATTATGTCATAATCATTCCAAACACCCCCATATGCAAACCCAAATACCGCAGTAATTCATATTCAATTTATTAGGAAAAATTACTCCCATGTCACACGAATTTAATATCATATGCAATTATCCCAAATATAAATCTTAAACAAAATTATCATTTTCTAATACTAAGACGGTTCTAAAAATCATATAGATAAATAATAAATTTTATATGCTCATAAATAACCGATTCACCTTAATAAAATACTGATATAATTTTATTCCCCCTTACCTGATTCCCTGAATCACGCCTGCAGGGCTCCCAAACTTATACCCACGGTGCTCACCCGAACCCTGATTCAATCATATCAACCCCAAGAAAATATTATTTTAACATTTCCTAATTTACAATAATTAAATACCAATTATTTTCTAAATAACTCATTTATCCTAGTTTTAGGGCTATTTTCATAACGACCTCACGAGTAATTCGCTCCACTAGATTTGTAGAGAATCATCTCTAGATTCTTGTGGTAGTGTCCGATCGCTCATTTGGCTTAAAATTTAGGAAAAATTGAGACAAGAATGAGAATTTGGCTTACCCCAAGAGATATGCCCACGTTACTCCTACGACAAATCCACTTTGGTAGATATATCAGTGGCGGAGAATTGAGTTCGGTGGTATTTTCGGATTTTTAATTGGGCGAGAATCTGCCGCGAAATCGTAGAAAGAAGAGGAGTGGAAAACGTGAGTTAAGAGAATTTTTTTTTTTTTCCTATCTTTCCATACTGTTCTGCGTGAATCCCTTTTTCTTTTTCTTTTTTCTCCTCTTCCTGCTTGCTACAGGAAACTTAAGAATTAAGTTTTCCTTTTCCTTTTTTTTTCTTTCTTTCCTTTATTCTTTAAACTTTATTATATATACTTATGTGTATATATATATATATATATATATATATATATATATATATCTATATATATATAATTTATCCTTATATGCAATTAAATATACATATGTACCCAAAATCCTCAAATTTTCTAATTTAATTAATTTTCTTAATGATAATTAATTAATAATAATAATTTTTTAATTAATTTTATTTATTTATTATTATTATTTGGGTTGTTACATCTTTGTTGCTGCTGCTGTTTGAACTCCTCCATGCCCTGCTGCTGTTGCCCCAACTCCTCCACAGCCATGACTTGCTCTTTACCCATCTCTCCCATCTCTCTCTCATTTTTATTCATGTTTTAATTTATTTTAATATTCCTTGTTGAAACTTTACTTGGATTTGAGTTTATTTATTTTTAATTTAAGATTTTGTTTAAGTTATTTATATTGTTGATTTTAATTTCTTTTTTATAAAAGGTTTCATTGTTGAAATTTAAATACTTGTTTTATTTAAGTTGGTTGTTCAAGTGTGAGTTATTTTTTTTTAAATCGTTCTAGAGAATTTAAATAATTGTTGGGTTCCAATTGTCTTATTTATTATTGTGTTCTAGTTTATTACTTAAGTTGTTAAAGAGTTGATTTTGATTTCAGTGAAATTATTGTTAGGTTGAGCTTAATTATTGTTTAGTGGTTAAAGTTCTAATTTTGGTTTGAGTGCTTAAATGCGTTACAATTTTGATATTTGTTGAATTTGAGTTTGAGTGAGTTTATTTTAATTGTGTCCTTAAATTAAATAGGAAGTTATTGTCTTTAGTTTTTATTCGGAAGTTTAAATGCATGTTTCAATTCTGGCCTGATTAAGTGTAGGATTTCCATTTCTCAATGTTAATTTCGTGTGCGTTAGGATTTAGAATTTAAATTGCATGTTACTTTATTTTGTCAAAAGAAAATCTCAAACAAACCAGAAAACCCGAATCTGAACTATGTTAAGTGCCCTTTTGTTTCTTATTTTCTGATTGAAATTACGTAAAATTTGGAGTTAAATTGCATTCCTTGAGGAAACGATCTAATCTTTGGGCTAAATATTACACAACGGAACTCCTATACTTGGGATAGCTTCCGAACTACTCATTTTTCAAGTGAGTCAAGTTTTTGGCGCCGTTGCCAGGGAATGTCAATTTTAGTTTCAAACTAGTGTTTTTTCCATTATTTTAATTTTTCTCATGAAAAAAAAAATTAAGTTTTGAAAAAAAAATATATATGGCTGCACCTACACCACACACGCTTATGGATTTTTTGCAGCCCACACGAACCACACAACCATCTTGCATTATATTTCCTGAGAGTGCACAAAACTTTAACATTAAACCTGAAATGATATCTATGATACCTCAATTTTATGGGATGGAGTGTGAAAATTTGTATCAACATTTAACTAATTTTAAGTTTGCATGTGTTACATTTATAAATGGGGCTTCTTCTAATCAAGCAATTAGATTGCATCTATTTCTTCTTTTCATTAAAAGACAAGGCTAAGACGTGGTTTAATTCTCTTAGGCCTAATTCTATCTCTAGTTAGGCTGATATGCAAAACGAATTTCTGCATAAAAATTTTCCCTTATAGAGAACTCAATTTTTGCAGGAATAGATCAGTCGATTCATGCAAGGAGTTGATGAGACATTTCATGAAAGCTGGGAGAGATTTAGAGATTTGGTTAAAATGTGTCCCCACCATGGATTTGAATAATGGCGCCTGGTCAACTATTTCTACACTGCGTTGACTCCTAAATCGAAATAGTTCATTTATACTATGTATTCAAGATATTTCTTCGATAAGGAACCTGATGAGGCATGATATTTTTTGGATCATTCAGCTTGCTATGCTCAGCAGTGGAACACTAGGATTGACAAAAGACTAATTGCATCTTAACCATTAAAAGCAATACATGGTAGAGAGTGGTATGAACTGAAAGTTGATTTTTATGTTGAGACACGTATGGCTAAACTCACTAGAAGAGTGGAGGCTATGGAAATGGAAAAAGAGAATAGTACAGAGCAAATTTGGAATCAACCTTCTCAGTCCTATGCACCCCCTTATCAGTCGTCATATCATCACCCTGCCTTTCAGCATCAATATCAACCATAACAGATCTCTCAAAGCTATGCACCTTTAGGATTTCAATCTAATGCAGCACCTGCTGCACCGGAGAAGTTTCTTGAGGATGCCTTTCAATAGTTCATGCAGATTTAAGTCATAACTAACAATCAGTACACTCAGGCCATAAATGAATTGCGGGACACCATTAATGTGATGAGCACGTAGTTGAATATCTTAGAAAAAAGGAAATTTTTGGTAGAACCTCAACGTAATCCTCAAGAATACCAGCACCAACAACAACAAATACATAATATTTCTCTTGAGATAGCGGAGGCCATCACTACTTCGAGAAGTCGAAAAGAAGTTCCCCAACCTGAGATACTGAGAGACCAACAGTTATCCTGACACCTAAAGTTACAACTAAGATAGATGAGGTCAAAGAAAAATCAAAGGAAGCAAGCCTAGAATTGAAGAAGTCAGTTAACGTGGAGACCGAGACCCGTAAGGAGTACCAACCTGTAGTACCTTACCCTCATAAATTGACAGCCGTAGAACCATCATTCCCTACTGGATTAAATATTAAGGAGTGCAATGCTGAATCAAATCCCCGTAGTGGTAAGGTGATGGGTACACCCGATAAAGAGGGTGAGCAGACTGGTGAGAATTTAACTTTCAAGGAACTAGGTAAAATTTTTAATATTGATGCTTCTAAAGAACCAAAGGTAACTGCTCTGACAACTTTGCCTCAAAGACTAGTTCTTAAAGAAGTGACTTTCCTAGAAAATATACTGAATAAAGATCCTTTCTTGTTAAAATAAGGAAGGCAGTCTACACATGTTTTGTCTGGTACCTTAGAACATATTGATTTATTTGAGGCTAACTTTTGTGTAGGTAACAAGATAGATTCATTTTGGTGGCTCAAATTTGGAGAACCGCCAGTTCAATTTATAAAGCTACACCCACTAGATGAAATTCCTCTAGAGCCTCCTCTAGACAGACTATGATGTTTTTCTTTCCCTTCTTTTCATTTTGTTTTACCTTGCTTTATTTTTAATTTATTTTCAAGTGCATTTTTCTGTAGTTTCAATTTTTCTTTTCCTTTACTTATCCACCTAGGTACGCTCTATTTCCCTCATGCACAATTTTTCTTTTCCCCCTATGTTTTCACGTTGAGGACAATGTTCCACTTTAGTTGGGGGGGTGGGGTGAGAATTTGCATATGACACTGTGCATATCTACTTGCTGGGTTTTGTATTAATTAATAAAAAAAATAGAAAAGAAAGAAAGAGTATTGAGGGATTACACTGACTTATGCCATGATTAACACTGACTTATACCCTTCACATACTTGCATATAACCTAAGAATTACACACTCGAGTCATTTATGTGTAGTCTCTCTGTATATGACTCCATGAAGAATTGATTAGTAGTACACTCGTGTTAATTTGGCTATATAAAATATTGTATTTGCACGGCATCTCATGAGGCTGAATAGATACATTCACGTGATTCATTGCATTTAGGGTTCCTTGTGAGCACTGAGAGAACACCTGTGGCGACTATGATACCTTGTGAGGTATTCTTGAACTATTTATCATACTTTTGAGTGTTTATATCAAATCAGAGTTCATGAAACTCAGTTCTCCTTTCTTTTGGATGACCCTTTGTACACTAGTATCTATTTTTGACTTACTAGCCTAAAGGTGACATCTAGTGGGGAGATAGAAACCTAGATCTTGTAGTCTACTCAAGATGTGAAGGCTGAACCACCCCTAGAAATAGACTTAGTTCATGGACTACTATTCGAGCTTAATTCTCATTGGTGGTATGGAGACAATAAAAAAAGTGTAATGATTGTCCTAATTGACAATGAAAAGACAGAAATTGAAGAATGAGCATAAGAAAGAATAAGAAAAAATGCAAATGAAATGAAAGGCTAATACCTGCTCCACATAAATACCACAAAAGTTCAGGGACACGATATATGTTCTCCACATATAAAGACTCTTCAACCGCTTAATGCTTCAGATGTATTCACACCAAGTTTGTGAATAAGTTGATTTAGGGTGGTCTTGGTTGGATATGGTGAGTAGGTGAGAAGATGTTAGGGTGAAGGACCCGACACCTCATAAATAGGCTAGACTCTTTTCAAACTAGTCCACTCCATACATTTAGCGTTTGTTCCTTACAATATGCGGGATGTTTGATTGCGACAGTCCTTGCATATGATGAGTGAACCCATTCTTTTTTAGCATTTTTGAGGGTATACTAGTTAGGCCGAGTCAAAACGACCGTTTTGTAGGTGTCCACTGGTATCTTAGGTGTAACGAGTCATACACATTACACATACCTCGAGATTTCACCTGTTCATACTCGGATTTGTGTGACTACATTAACTCTGAATTGTACTACTAGTTAACTTCATGTGAGTATACTATTCTTAACAGTCATATAACGATGAGACTTGCATGAATGACTTACTTTGAAGTTGCGTGCATTGTATACGATGAGCTTGTGTGAAAATTGGTTATATTACTGTATGTGAAATGGTATGATTATGTTGCATGTGCAGTCATTTCATGTTTATTGGAGTTAGTATTTATGAGTACCGCCCTGGAATTTATTCACGTTATTTGCTAGAGACTAGTAAAACATTAGTTGGGGGGTATGATTACGTGCTTAAATTGAGTAATTAGGTAGTTTAATTCATGCATTAAGGCTTACATTTTTAATTAAATAACTAACTACTTTCAATATTTTAACACGGTGTCCTATTTATAATATTTGGGTTTTATTGAGTAATTTATGAATTTTTAGTATTTTTTATCGCATGGCGATTATTGGAAGCTAAAACCGATGCTACTTCGTAATTTATGCATAATTTTATCGTACGAGCTCTGATTAAGACGATTCAAGATGCTATGAGAAGATTATCTACAACTTTTGTATTTTAAGTTTCAAGAGATACAGGCTCTAGGATGGTTAAAATCACCATTGTTAACTGAGAAACAAAAAGAAGGAAAAAAAAAAAGAAATAAGAAATAGAGAAAAGAAAAAAAAAAAGAAAAAAAAATATTTTTTGATTTGACCCAGCCATGTAGCCGGGTCCGGGTCCTCTGTGCACTGGGCATAGGGCAATGGCTCCCCCCTCTCCCTTTATATTTTTCTTTTCTCCTCTATTCTTCCTTACGGCACCTGCCCCTCTCCTCTCATCTCCTAACTCTCCCTCTCTTCCCTTTCCTTCCCTTATCTCTCTTTTCTTCCCTTCTCTCCTCTCTTCTCTCTCCCTATCCTCTTCTCTCTCTCTCTCTCTCTCTCTCTCTCTCTCTCTCTCTCTCTCTCTCTCTCTCTCTCCTTTCCTCTTGTTTCCTTGCTCCCCCACTGCAAACTCCCTCTGTCCGTGAACTCTCTATTGCTGCCCTATTTCAGCAACCTCTCCCCTCTCCCCTCTCCATTCCTCCTTCTCTCTTACTCTCTCAACTCTCCTCTCTTCTCTTTTTTCATCTCGATTTTTTTTCTTCCCTTTTCCTTGGCAGAACACTCTTCCCTCTCCTCTCTTCTCTCTCCCTCTCTTCCTTCTCTTTTTCTTCATCTATGTGTTGCTGCCATCACGGTTGTTGCCCCTGTGTACCCCCGCTGTTGTTGCTGTCAAGAACCACCTAAGCCACCCACTTCTACCTACTGCTGCTGAAGCCGAAGCCTTCCCTCTCAACTCTACTAGGCCAACCCCTGCTTCTGCCCAAGAAGCTGCTCTTTGCTGCTGTTCAAACTCCTCCACGGCCTGCTGCTGCTGCCCCAACTCCTCCACAACCATGACTTGCTCTTCTCCCATCTCTCCCATCTCTCTCTCATTTTTTTTTTCATGTTTTAAATTATTTTAATATACCTTGTTGGAACTTACTTGGATTTGAGTTTATTTATTTTTAATTTAAGATTTTGTTTAAGTTATTTATATTGTTGATTTTAATTTCGTTTTTATTTAAGGTTCCATTGTTGAAATTTAAATACTTGTTTTATTTAAGTTGGTTGTTCAAGTGTGAGTTATTTTTCGTTTTATAGAATTTAAATAATCGTTGGGTTCCAATTGTCTTAGTTATTATTGTGTTCTAGTTTATTACTTAAGTTGTTAAAGAGTCGATTTTGATTTCGGTGAAATTTTTGTTAGGTTGAGCTTAATTATTGTTTAGTGGTTAAAGTTCTAATTTTGGTTTGAGTGCTTAAATGTGTTACAATTTTGATATTTATTGAATTTGAGTTTGAGTGAGTTTATTTTAATTATGTGCTTAAATTAAATAGGAAAGTTATCGTCTTTAGTTTTTATTTCGAAATTTAAATGCATGTTTCAATTCTGGCCTGATTAAGTGTAGGATTTCTATTTCTCGGTGTTAATTTTGTGTGCGTTAGGATTTAGAATTTAAATTGCATGTTACTTTAATTCGTCAAAATAAAATCTCAAACAAACCAGAAAACCTGAATCTGATTTATGTTCAATACCCTTTTGTTTCTTATTTTCTGATTGGAATTATACAAAATTTGGAGTTAAAAGTGCATTCCCCGAGGAGACAATCTGGCTTTTGGGCTAAATATTATACAATAAAACTCCTATACTTGGGATAACTTCTGAGTTGCTCATTTTTTGAGTAAGTCATCCCGCGGAGGCCAGTAGAGGAATACAACCCCAACAAGGGTTTATGCATTGACGTCAGTAGACGCTGAGACTGCAGGCAATGTTGTGACGGGTACCCTTACTACTTTATCATATCAAGCTATAGTTTTGTTTGATTCGGGTGCCGCCCATTCCTTTATGTCTACAGGATATGTTAGACTGTCTGGAGTCAAGACACAATTATTAGATGTTGAATTGTCAGTAACTACACCGATAGGGTTAGTGGTGAAGTGTCGTAGGGTGCTCAGAGGCTATCTAGTAGATATTCAGGGGAGAGTATTACCAGCTGACCTAATTGTACTAGACATGCATGGATTCGATGTAATACTGGGTATGGACTAGTTGACAGCTAACTATGCTAGTATCGACTGTCATTTGAAAGAGTTGATATTCATACCACTGGGAAAGCTAGAATTTAGATTTGTTGGGTCGCGAGTGTATTCCCCGCCTCAGTTATTGTCAGTCATACAGGCGAGATGACTACTCCTGGATGGATGTTAGGGGTTATGGCCTATGTAAAGGAGGTGATAGAAAATGAATTGAAGTTTGTTAGTACACCAGTGGCAAAGGAGTTTCCAGACATTTTTCTAGAGGAACTACCCAGGTTGCCTCCTGACCGCTAGGTAGATTTTGCTATCAATTTACTTCCAGGGATGGAACTGATCTATAAAGCTCCTTACCGAATGGCTCCAACAAAATTGGTAGAATTAAAGGATCAGTTGCAGGATTTATTGAATAAAAGGTTAATCAGACCTAGTGTATCGCCCTGGGGAGCTCTAGTTTTATTCATGAAAAAGAAAGACCGGATTATGAGGATGTGCATAGATTATAGGGAAATAAACAAAGTAACAGTTAACAACAAGTATCCTCTACCTCGTATAGATGATTTATTTGATTAGCTTCAGGGTACACGAGTTTATTCAAAGATTGATCTGTGCTCTGGGTACCACGAGGTAAAATTCAGGGCAGAGGACATCTCTAAGACAACGTTTTGGACTTGGTATAGACATTATGAATTTTTTGTCATGTCATTCAAACTGAGGAATGCTCCTACTATATTTATGAATTTGATGAACAGAGTCGTTCATCAGTATTTAGACCAGTTTGTTGCGGTTTTCATTGATAATATATTGGTCTACTCGAGGAGTTTTGAGGAGCATGAGATACATTTAAGGCTAGTACTTCAGATGTTCGAGGAAAAGAAATTGTATGTCAAGTTTAGCAAATGTGAATTTTGGTTAAACAAAGTTGCGTTTCTAGGGCATGTTATATTTGGGGATGGAATTTCAGTAGATCCCAACAAGATAGAGGCAGTAGTAAATTGGACCAGGCCGAGGGACGCTCAAGAAATTAGGAGTTTCTTGGGACTGGCTATATATTACCGTTGGTTGTAGAGGGATTCTCAGAATTATTAGGGCCTATGATGCAACTAACCAAGAAGAATTTCATATTTGAATGGATCGATGATTGTGAGCAAAGCTTCCAGGAATTAAAGTAGACGCTCGTCACTACGTCAGTATTGACCATTCCATCAGGAGGTGATGGTTATGTGATCTAGAGTGACGCATCCTTGAAAGTGCTCGGATTTGTGTTGATGCAGCAGGGTAGAGTTATAGCGTATACCTCCATACAATTAAAAGAATATGAAAAGAATTATCCTACCCATGATCTAGAATTGGCTGCAGTGGTTTATGCATTGAAAATTTGGAGGCATTATCTATACGGAGAGAGATGTGAAATATTTTTAGACCATAAAAGTTTAAAGCACTTCTTCACATAGAATAAGTTGAATATGAGGCATAGGAGATGGTTTGAACTTATTAAGGATTACGACTGCACCATCAATTACCACCCAAGGAGGGCAAATGTGGTGGCTGATGCTCTTAGTCGGAAATCAGGGGGAGCAGCACAATTAACAGCAATAATTCAGTACTCAATCTAGATGGATTTGGAGAGGCTCGGTGTGGAGCTAGTAGAGAGTGATCATCAGGCATTTATTACCAATTTGGTGGTGTAGCCTACCCTACAGGAAAGGATTAAAGCTGCTCAGAAGGATGACGCCGAATTAGCAAAGCTGATAGCTAAAGTGCAAGATGGATAGGGAGAAGAATTTAGTATTTCAGATAACGGAGCTCTAAGGTTCTGTACCAAGCTGTGCGTTCCTATAGATATGGATATCAAAAGGACAATTTTAGAGGAGGCTCACAGGTCCCTATACACGGTACATCCAAGTAGCACTAAAAATGTATAGGGATCTTCGGGAGTTTTTCTAGTAGAGCGGCAGGAAAAGGGAGGTTGCTGAATTTGTGTAGCAGTGCTTGACGTGCCAACAGGTGAAGGCTGAGCACCGGAGGCTGGCAAGACAATTGCTGCCACTCCACATTCCCGAGTGGAAGTGGGACCATATAGCCATGGATTTCGTTACAAGATTACTCGGTGTCACGTGGACAAAATACCATTTGGATGATTGTTGACTGGCTAATGAAGACTGCCCACTTCCTACCTATTAAAGTTAGTTACTCTATGAATAGACTGGAAGAGATATATATTCAGGAAATAGTTTGACCTCATGGAGTTCCAGTATCTATAGTTTCTGACCCAGACCCATATTTCACATCCCGATTTTGGAGGAATTTGCAGGAAGCTATGGGGTCTCAGTTATCATTCAGCACAACATTTCATTCTTAGACCGATGGGTAGACGGAGAGGATGATTCAGATCCTTGAAGATATGCTACGCGCATGTGTCCTGGACTTCGAGAGTAGTTGGACCCAGTATATGCTGCTGGTGGAGTTCGCGTATAATAACAGCTATCAAGCTAGAATCGAGATTACACCTTATGATGCATTATATGGTAGAAGGTACCGTTCACCACTATACTGGGATGAGATAGGTGAAAGACGAGTTTTGGGACCAAAGTTAGAGTAGTAGGTGTACAATAAAGTCTGGCTTATTAGAGATAGAATCAGTGCAGCTCAGAGTCGGCAAAAAAGTTATGTAGATACTCGCCGCCGAAAATTAGAATTTGATGTAGGAGATCGTGTGTTTCTGAAAATAGCACCGCTAAAAAAAGCCATGAGATTTGGAAAGAAGGGTAAGCTGAGCCTTAGGTTTATTGGTCCATTCAAGATACTTGAGAGAGTAAGGTTAGTTGCCTACCGGCTAGCTTTACCACCAGCTTTATCCAGAATACACGACGTATTTCATGTTTCCATGTTAATGAGATACGTCCTAGATCCCTCCCACGTGATCAACTATGTAGGGATAGAACTCACTAGTACTTTGGCATATAAGGAAACACCAATGCACATTCTGGATAGAAAAGAACAGAAATTGTGTAGAAAGAAAATTTCATTAGTAAAAATCCTGTGGAGGAATCACGCAGTGGAAGAAGCTTCATGGGAGCTCAAGGAGCAAATACGACAAAAATACCCATATCTATTCAGGTAAGTAAGTAATGTTTCTTTTGCAGGTTAATCAGTACATATATATTAGTTTCTATTTTGGTTTGTTATAGGAAATTTTGTTTAGTTATTGTAATCTCCCAGAACCGTATATGTAACAACGGTATTCCTCCTCCATAAGTGAGGGTAAGTAATAAAATAAGTAGCTAATTTTTTTTTCCTCGGTGGATGGTGTATAACACAAATAGAAAATTCGTGGACGAAATTTTTTAAGAAGGGGAGAATATAGAGACTCAAAGAATTATAGCAATTAAATAATAAAAGAAAAAAGAGAAAAAGGATTTTCCAAGGGGGCTGAGCAGGATCTCGTCAATGAACGCAGAACATTCGTCGACGAATGACCTTCTTGGGAATGTCGATGAGAACACGTGTCTCGCCGGCCAAGAGATATTGAGAGAAGATTTTAGGACTTTCAAGCTCGCCGACGATTCTGTGACCTTCGTCGACTAACTCCCTTTTTGGACTCATCGACGAGGCCACATGGTCAGCACTCTATAAATATGCTCAAATCACATTTCTAGAGAGCAAACTGCATGCAAAACCCTTTCTCTATCTAAAATTCGTCTCTCTCCCCTTCTCTTTTCAATTCCAGCTTCTATTCTCTCCGGTTTGATGATCGGAAGCTGTCACGTTACTCCTGGGAAGATTCTCTACGATATTGCCGAATTAGAATTTTGATTTGGAGCATTTGGGCACCATCCCAAAATCTGGATAAGTTGGTTATTTTAAGTTTTATAAGTTATTGGGTATTTTTGGACTGAGGGGAATGTGTAGGAAGGTATTATACTAGTGATTGTTGATTTGTTGGGAAATGTAGATTTTAGGGTGTTGAGCTGGGAACACACAGGAGTAGGTTTGATTAGATTTGTGAACTTCTCAGTAAGTCAAGTAAGGGGAAAATTTAAGTCAGCATTTTTCATGAAATTATTGATTATTATATAGCATTTATTTTTAGAAATTATGTATGTTATAGTATGGTGCTTGAGAATACTAATGTTGAACAGGAAAATATATTTAATACTTTTTACCAGAAAATATGATTTCAGATCGGATATTATGTTTAGAATATTACTCACATTTGTGTGGCACGAGTATAAATTTCCATAAAAACTATGTTATATCAGCATAATATGATTTTTCAGAATAAGCATGTTACCACAATTTTTAATAAACCATAAAAACAGTACAGGAACTTTGGTTTTAGAATATTATGTTAAATAGTACTGAAATTTCATGTTCAGTATGTTATGATATAGCCGGCGCAGATGTCGTAATTCACAGTTGGCATAGATGCCAAGAGATTTAGACGGCGCAGATATCGTAATTATGCATGTTATATTAGAATTCAGGAAAATATTATCATGTCAAATATTATTTAGAAATACGAAACAGCTATGCATCAGTAATATGAAATGTACTTTATGTTATCAGAACCTAGATGGCTTAGTTTAGATTTTCAGAGCACGATACCATAGCTATCAGTTCAAGTTCAAGTTCATGTTAGTGCTACCACACATCTTAGATAGAGTGAGGGAGATGGCAGTTGATGTGGTTTCAGTGTAGTGCAGGTGTTCTCCTGGCAGTCCAGACTAGGTGGAACAAGCCCATCGTACTTACAAACCCATGTTTGACTTAGCGTGGTCAGCCAGTCATTGCTAGGTCCCGCCTATGAGCCTCACAACCCAATCATATGAAGGTAATACATGATATCAACTAGCTATCCATCTTGGGCAATATATCAGTATTGTACAACTAGAGAAGATGATTTACATGTTACAGAAATTTAGTATGATATATTATGTTACGACGAATCATGTTTTATTCAGAAATTATACATTCAGTTTTACCTGATATATTATGTATAGTTCATGTTTATAACACGATAAAACTCTTGTTGCCACACACTAATATTAGTTTATCTCCCTTACTGAGAGGTGTCTCATCCCAACATTACAAACATTTCAGGAAATTTAGATAGAAGGGCGGATAGAGCTCAGCAACAATAGAGGTTGACCAAACTACCCTGTCAAAAGGGTAAGTTGTTGAGCTGGCGTCAATTTGGTTTTTGAGTTATGACCCTATGATACTCTTTGGTTCTTTTGTGGGGTGGTTTGTATATATATATATATATATATGGCAGATTCAGTAAAACTCTGGTATTGTGCTTGGTGTTGTATGGCATTTATGTAATTTATGCTTTTCGCTGCTTAGGTAGTAGATATGTATGACAAGTATATCCCCGGTACCCATGGGTTCGGGTTGATCATGACTATATCTGTTTAATAGGATATCAAAGTTATAATGAATGTTGCTAATAAATAAATAAATAATGTATATAGCAAAAATAGGCAGGTCGTCACACCTTTCCTCTCTATTCAAGCCTTATACTAGAGAATCCCTAAGGGTTCTTTGCAGCCTCCATCTCAATCAAGGGAATTTTGAGCTTTGCTATTGCTAGAGCTACTCCAACGAGTGATGACTCTAGCCAACACCCACCTTTAGGTATGAGCCAGATTCTCTCTCTCTCTCTCTCTCTCTCTCTCTCTCTCTCTCTCTATATCTCTCTCTCTCTCTCTCTCTCTCTCTCTCTCTCTCTCTCTCTCTCTCCTCCCATTTTTTTGTTTCTTTTCTTCTCTTTTCAAACTTCAATAGGGAGTGAAAAACTATTTATGCTTCACCACAGCCACCCACCACTAGATCTCCTTCTAACTGATGTAGGTAAATAACTAGAGCCCAAGTGAAAATCAAACCCAACCAAGGTATGCCCTATCTCACTCAAGCTTCCTTGTTTCTAGTCTTTAATCTTGCTCTTTCTAGGTTACCAAAAAAGATTTCAACCCTCTTATACTCTAATTGCTTTGTTCTTCTCACTGATATTTTGTTTTTTTTTTTGTTCTTCTCTTTTCATTTTCCCATTAAAAAAAAAAAACAAGACTTGAGCCCCAAACTCAAACCCTCTCTACTCTCTCTGTTTTCTTGCTTTTTTTTCATCACCAAACAGACAACCTGACCCCCTGTATTCCCTGCTATCTTTTTTTTCCTTCATTTTTGTTTCTTTTCATTTTCTCACCCTAAAATAGGTCATGGGCTCAGGTAGACCTTACTAGAGTTTAGTCTTACTCCAATTTGGTTAGAGTTGGGTTAGGGTTAAAGTTTGACTTGGGTTAGGGTCAATTTGACTTAGGCATGGACCAGGTTTGGGTTTAGGTTTTGGGTTGACCCAAATGATGTTAGGGTTTTGGTTTCGAGTTAGATTTGACCAGGTTGATGGGTTGGTTTGATTGGGTTGACGAGTTGTTGACAAGGTTTATGGATTGGTTGACTCAGGATGTTGGGCCAAAAGGATTAGGATATTTGGGCATAGTTGAAACAAGTTCAAGTCAAGTTGACCTAGGTTATTGGGTTAGTTGACTTGGGGTTTTGGGTTAGATTGGTTAACTAGATTTTGGGTTTGGGTTGACCTAGGTGAACGAATTTGGATCCTCAAGTGGATCCAAATGCATATGGTATTTGAGAGCCGGAGATATGGTCCCATTTGAATAGTTTTATTCAAACAAATCAATTACTCCATTAATGGTTTAAAATAAAATTGCAACCAATTAATCCGCACACTCAAGACATTACAATTCACAACTTTATCCATGTTCCAATTAACATAGTTTTGAATTCTGTGCACCCCAATTTAAAATACGAATCTCATCCGTATATATTTTAGTACTATCTAATCACGCACATAACACTGAAACTGACACTACAATTCATAATTTTACCATTAAACCTGATTTTAACTCCATCTACCTAGTATAACACCCGTTATATTACAAAATCAATTATTTGCTCGATACCATGCATTTTGCTCATTCACCCAGAACCTAGTTTAGACCCAAACAATATATAAGGCACATAGATCACATTCCACTGATATGGAGAAAAGACCATATAGCTATTATAAACTCTGAACCTACTTTTTCCTCTATCTAATTACTTCTCTCCTTTTTCATCTCTTTTTTTCTTACGTGGGTTCTATAGGTGCTCCTGCCTATGCTCTTCTTCTTTACTCTCTATTACCTCCTACGGGCTTCCTTAACATTCTATGATGCTTCCTCTATGATTCTCTCTCACTCTACCATTCTTTGCTCTCCGAGAATTGAATTCTCTCTCCAAAAGATGGCCTCATCCTCTCTGTAGATTGCTCCTTCTCCACACTCTCTAATTCTATCCTATGATTACTAAATGCTCACTTTGAAAAATTCCCCCATTTTCCCCACTTGGGCTCCTATTTCTAGCCTAAAAAGGTACGATGTCCTTGTTGCTAAATAAAAAAGTCGGATGACCTTCGAGAGACTTTCCGATCACAATCACCTGAAAAAGAAGGAAAACATGAACGACTTGGAGGACCCGGGATGTACTCCGGGAGACCACTCTGATGCCTTAGTAAGGGATTTGCTAGAGAGGTTGTAAGCAATGGTATAATAGGTTAGTATGAGATGGTCTACCTCTTCATGGCATCCCCTTTTATACTGGCGGAGTTTGACCCTAGGTGACACACCATTTATAAGTGTGTTTATGGCACTTGGCGTGGATCACTTCATTCTTTATAGTCATTATAGTACTGGCGTCAATTGACTTGGATGGTAATTGCTCTCATCAACGCAATGCTAGTCTTCTCTTGATTTATGGTAGGCTAGTTTTATGGTGATATTTGGGGTATATCAATCCTTCATCATATGATTAGGAGAGAATCTCCTATTTTCCTTTTTTTTTTTTTTCTTTTAGTTTCTTGAACTATCAAAAGGCTGCCTACTATATGGAGCCATGTGAGTTTGTTAGAGGGAGGGAACAATGTTTCTTGCATATGAGAGGATGGACTAGGGAGTTGGCAATTAATTTTGACCTAGGCAGGGGCTTTGAGTTATAATTAAGCAAAGGAGCAAAGGCAGTGAGTCTTGAATTACAAATTGAAATGTCTTAGTTGCATAATTGACAAGAACTCTCCTTATATTGACCTTGAATTATGCTATGTATGCAAGTGAATGCGACCGAAGAGGATTAATGCAAGTGGACTTAGGATGGAGCTCGTGACTTTTTTTGGTGGTTATGGATTATTTTTTATTAGAAAATTAGTGCAGATTGATGATTATAAACAAAATTTTGTAGTATAAATCTAGTGGATGAATGCTTATTTTAGGGCAATGGAGTGGGAGAATTGAAATATTAATGATGAGAGTTTTCTCTAGGTAAAGACCTTAAAAGCTCAATTTGATGATTTTTTTTAAAAAAAAATTGAATTTAAATTCATTTCAAAAGAAACAAATTTAACCATGCTTATTTGAAAATATCCAAAAATTGCACGAAATCTAACAAGTAAATAATTTTATTATATAAGGGTCAAACAAAATGGGATGTCTACAGTCCCCCAGTAGTACTTGTTACCCCATACAGGATGGAAAAATTCAGTCTTTCTTGAATGCATTCTTTATCCCCAAAAAATTGGAAAAACAAGGATTCAATTGTATCTTAGATCTAAAACATTAACCTTAAAAATCTCAAAAAAATTTTTCTTTTCTTAAAAATTACAGTAGTATGGTTATTTTGGAATTAAAAATATTATTTGTCATGAATACTAACGGTTCTTGATAGAAGGAGAATTTGTGTATCTTATAAATACTTTGAGCGGGTTATGTGATGGTTATTTTAGTTTAAGAAGGGTTTTGTGCAATAGGCATTTAGTACAAAGGAGTTTTATGCATTTTAGTTTTTGGTTTTATATCATTTTTGTTATTTTCAATTATGATTATGATGAATGAATTCTCTATTTTTCAGTACTTTGGAAGCAAAATATTAAAAGAGGGCTAAATTTATTTATTACAAATAAAGAATTCATATTTCTCAAGAAAGTCACTAAGTCCATTTATTATCATATCAAAGTTTTACTAGGTGGTTTGTACGCTAATTGCTTTTAATGAGGATATGTTTCAAATCTAAATCTAATCCTAAAACTTAAGATGTTTAATGTCTACTATAAAGTAGGGTTGAATACTATTTAGTATATACCAAGTTAACCTATCGAATCAATTGAATTTGGCTAAATGATTCAGTTAATTTTACATTTTTGGTCAGTTCAGGATGAATTTTCTAAAATTTTTGGTTTTAGGCTCTCAATTTGGTAGAGCCCTTAAGAAATTTGGTTAGTTGAATTAACCCAACAACCATGGCTCCTTTACTCATAATTCAATTTGGAATGAAGTACATTCAATTCAACTCAATTAATCGATTTAACCAAATTATGTTTCGATAGGTATCTAATTCGATATTTGGAAGAGTTCACTTCAACTTGGTTTTATAGAAGAACATTTTAGGTTAAAATTTTCATTTAATTTGATTAATTAAATTAAGCAAATTAGCCATATCAATGAGTGTTTTCCCCTACTATAAGGTTGCATATAGATGAGCTCGATACACACAATTTTCAATGAGATGTAGTGCTTCAAGAAAACTATATTCAAGAACAACTTGATAAAATCCTTTTCTCCAAGCCAAGTTTATTGTTTTTTTTTAAGGAATAGTAGATGCAATGGGGATGATGGGAGTTCTTTGAGATTTAAAATTAAAAATTATTTTCTTGAATTAATCATATACTTTTGGTTTCTAATATTATGATTAAATGACAACTTGTCATGTTGAGGGCATTTTAGAATAATGAATGTAATTAAAAATTATCTCATGTTCTCTTAACTTTAAATGTAAATATTTTTTCATAATATAAATTAAAAATAATTTAAGAATCATGAGAATAGAAAAGTATTTACATAGTTGACTAAATTTTAAAATAGTTTGGGTATTTTATGCAAGAGCAATAGTATTGGCATGCACTAGATGATTTTGAAAGTATATTAATTCTAAAACATTTAATTTTAAGTGATTGTTTTGTTCTAAAAAAATTATTTTTTTATTTTTAGTTTTCAAATAATTACAAAAATGCTATTCTATTTTTCTACTTTTAACATTTGAATAGGAAATTCAAAAAATATCGTATTATTTTTAAGTTCAAAAAATAGAAAAAGGTGTAAATTTTAAAAATATTTTAAAATTCAAAAAAGGAAAAATATAAATAATTTTCCACAACCAAACAATCCCAAATATTTAAATTAACATTTCAATCAAGCATCCTTAAATTTAATGGCAAGGCCAAAATGGATCAATACATTGTGTTTGTATATATATATATATATTAATTTATTTATTTATGTTCAATTGGAGGAGATCAGGTTAGAATTGAAGCTTGTGGAAGTTGATTTGTAACTTGGTTGTGTTGGTTGTAAATGTCAGGGCACCCACGTGTGCCCTAGATGACAATCAAAATATATTAATTTTAAATGTACGTCAAATTGAGCAAGATACTACTCTTGATTTACTTATCAATTTATTGGGCCAAGTGAATACATGAAATCCAACTAGTGGTCAATTTCTTGGACAAAGAGAAGTACTTAGAGCCCTTAAGATAAAGGGCGAGGGACAATATATTGCCTCATCCTACTTCTTAAAGAGTCGCTCAAGTAACAAATTCAAGATTTCTAATTAAATTTTAACGGTTCAAATTTTTTAAATACACTTTACGTTTGAGATAATATATTATTATTTAAGCGGAGAAGGGTAGAGGGGCAAATTTATTATTTCAGTGATTTAGTTGTGTGCTTGAAGAGTCTCTCAACCACTATCATTCCAAAAGAGAAAAAAAAAAAAAAAACCATATTGCATTACCCTAACTGATGACTTCAATATAGTAAAGGAGAAAGCTAGGTAAAGTTTGATCATGAAACAGATTTAGCCATGATATCAAAATATACAAGACCTAGACAAGAGTAATCTTAAGAGCATTGAGCATTTAACTTGCAATAAGCAGAAATAAGATTGGTCATAAACTCTAAAGCTCTAGTGTGACAGTGCAGTTCTATTAGGAGCATTGCAAGGATGATCTTGATTGCCTATAAATATGTTCCAAGCAAATTTGTTAAAGCTGAATCCCACCTCAAAATTTTCCCCGTGTTTTTCCCTCTCCTTGTATTCACTTGCACTTTCTCAGGGTTTCTAACTAGCCAAACAAACTAAAATTCGTCTTCTTTTTACTTTTTCTGTCATGTTCAGCAGGCAAGCCATCTCTTCCATGCCTTCAAACATCCTCCTTCAATCCCTTCTCCGAGCATATCAATCTAAAATTTCTATGATGATGTTGATGACTATGTAACTCGATAGAAATTCTCAGTTATTCCTCTCTTTTTATCTCTTTTAAATGTCAACTCTTGGATCTATTGAATAAATCATAATATCCACGTACTGCATGGTTTCTCAAATCTAGTCATGATAGACCCAAGTTTGCACTCGCCCTGTATTTTAGTAGGGATAAAAGTGCCACAGCACTCGATCTCAAGTCAGATTTGTAAGGGAGGAACTTGGCTTAAACCCAAATAATTTGATCTACACAAATTATAACACAAATTATAAGGCTAATAAGCTCTCGAGCGTTCGCTATGTTAAGATTAGATGCTAAAGAAACTAGTTACCAAAATTACGCAAGGTTCAGTTAACACTCTGCAGCCACTAAACATAGAAGCCAAAAGCAAATAAGCAATGCAGATAAAAATGATTTATAACCCATTAAAATACAGCAGTTCAGCTCAAACACAGCCATATAGATTACAGAGTGTCACATGGAAGGTATGAAGGGGAACTACGACTAAGAAGCTTTTGTGGATTCATCTCCAGGTAAATCATCTTCATCGTGGTAGATGTTCTCTGCCATCTGCCAGATTTGAAGTATGTTGTCTTCAGCTACACTAGCAATGACCCAATCTTCACAAGGGTTCCATGAAAAATCTGAAATTTTACTTGTGTGGCCACCGTGAATGAAAAGCAGCTCTGGAGGTCCATCTTCTCCGTCCTCTGGGGTCTGTTCTTCGTCAATCCTGAAAATGAAAAACAACCCAAATCAAGTCAACCAGACACTGTTCTCACCCACACATTATTGTGTATGTTGGCGAGGCCTGAACACATATATAGCACTAAATGCATGTCAAAAATTCTCATTGATGAATATTATGGAGTCATGTTTACCGTGGCCTTTTCAAAAACTTTCTTAAGAACAGCTCAGGATAAAGTTTTACTAAAAAATAATAATAAAATGATATGAAAATTATGGATACCATTTGGACACACCTAATATCTCCCTCACACTTGTCACCCATTAAAATAAAAGATGCAAGGAATCAACATAATGAGCAAGTTTCTGCCCTCAATATCAAATAGTGAACAACTCGAATGGCGTACACCATAGATGACTTTGGCATCAACTGAAGTCAACACCAAATTGAAGAACCTTCTCAACTTCAGTCCTTGGGTCTTACTTGCAAAATAAAAGGACAAGAAACAGTTCTTTTCCATTTTCAATTTTCCAAAAAGAACTACGAAAGTGCCACCTTAAGTAAAGAAAAGTTGGTTAACATCTTCTTTATTACCAAGCCCTCCATATAAATGTTGGAAAACAAAGCGACATCATTGTAATTTTTTTGGAAAATTAAAAAATGAAAAACCATCCAGTCACTTGAGGCATAAATCATACTATAACTGACACCAAAAGTTAAGCCATTAATTTCTGATTCGGCTAGACTAAGATTTGTGCAACTATCATCTTCATCTTAAGATACCTCACCCTAAAAGATAAGCTGTGCTGTCACTCAGATACAGCAATATCATTCTTTTGAGTTAACACTGTTAGGTAGGAGAATAAGAGGAAGGAAAGTTGAGCACGAAGTCCATTTTCCTTTTTTCAGTATCATGGAATGATAGACAATTTAGGAAAATGGATCCAAAGAGACTTGTCCATTAAATTGAATGGTAACTATTCCATTTTCTTTTGTTTCAAACAGATGATTCAAAGGAAATGAAAGTGCACTGTTCTTTCTTCCCCTTTCCCTTCTTTCTCCCTTCCCCTTTCCCTTATCTTCCTCCCTACCAACTACGAAGCATCAACACAAAAATAGGGCAAAGACAAGATATAATACAGAAACGGAAATACAACTCTAAAATAGGGCACGCATGGCAGAAACATGTCAATTAGTTAATGTAAAAATTGATATTGAGGCATACAAAATTACTATTTTCTTCTTTTTGATGTAATTATGTAATCAGCATGCACACATGAAAATTTATAGACATGATCTGATGCATATCCTACAAACAGATTTTCTATGGGCAAGCATTCATAATTTGATATGACATATTCACAGTTTAATTGAGTGATGCTACAGTAATATAGAGTCATGTAGATATTCAGGCTTTTTGGAGCTCTATTCGTATGCACGGACAATGAGGGAGAATAGAGAGGCATGGTATTGGGATGTCATGATTGAAGGCGTAATAGTAGTTTATGAAACACTTCCTCTCCACCTCCAAAAAAATGATGGCCAAAGGAAGGAACCCAAAATGCATCATCTTACAGGAATACACATCCCAATGTGTCTCAGGCTTGTCCTCAAGGTGGCTGACAGTGTTTAAGATGAGCAAGAAAAATGACAACTACTTTTTAAAAAAAATTTCAACATGTGCAGGCTACCAAACAAAGTGAGATTATTCTAGGCAACATTTTGTTTAGCAATTTAGAAATCAAGGATTTTATTTTAAATTTGTAATTAGATATTTTCTTTCTGTCTCTTTTGCCTGTCTGTTTCTATGGATGTCTTCCCCCCCCCCCCCCCCCCGGCGGAAGAAGAAGAAATGACAAATTCCACTGATGTTTTATCTTGTTCCAGCACTCAACATCCATCATTAAATCAGATATTAGAACTCACAATGGATTTGCAATGAAATCTGAAAATGGGTCATGCAGTAAGCCTAGTGTGCAAAAGGTAAGCATTCCAGCTCTTCCCCAATTTTGTGAACCTGACATAGAAAAAATGACAAATTCCACAATCCGCTGATGCTTTATCTTGTTCCAGCACTCAACATCCATCATTAAATCAGATCTTAGAACTCACAATGGATGTGTAATGGAATCCGTAAATGGGTCATGCAGTAAGCCTAGTGCACAAATGGTGAGCATTCCAGCTCTTCCCCAATTTTGTAGGTACATGCAAGTAAAAATTTCACACACAAGGCAAAGAAATGCCTCCCTATGCCCCTAAAAAAAAAGGAAAAGAAAAGAAAAGACAAGAAAATACCAACGGTCACAGTTTTCTCCCAAACTGCATTTGAATTTAAAAAAAGTAACTCCAGATGAGATCTGGCAGAGAACCTATAGCCTTATCTCTTCCCATCAAAGAAACCGGAATGAAGATGAAGCAAAAGACCTTTGACAACATCAAATCAAATCATTTACGAGTAAAAGCCATAGGCTCTCAGGCTCTCAGCCAACCAAAATAGCCAAACCTTTAGAACAATTCATTGCAAATTACATACTTCCACAGCAAAACATGAGAGAATCCTAAATACATAGAAAAGAAGCACTTCATATCTCCCTTGTAAGCAAGCTAAGGAAAATTAGAGAGCATCTAAGATCACAACAAAACCAGCAGAGTAGCCTACTTTACTCTTTCTTACGAAAAAGACCACTTACAAGTACAATGGTGTTGTGTGGGAATAAACCTAGTTCAGACAAATACTTATCAAACCTTGCTACTCATTCTGAAGCTACTAACTACATTTCCAATTTGTATTTAATATACCACAAATTTTGTTCAAATACCCAAATCGTTGCAGCCAACTGTGAACATACCTTCTTGGTACCAACCTAGGTAGAATGTGAAAAGGCAAAATCAAAAGGATTGACAGAAATCAGGAAAGTTGTTGGATAAAAAAACCTTTTCAACCTACATTTGTTACCTATGATGTTTAACTATAAAATTGCAACAGAACTTTTGGTAAAATAATGCACTTACCAAAAAGTCAACTAATCTCATAAATCAAAAATAGGGACAAATAAATGACAAAAGTCAGCTTAGTTTACTAATTATGGAGATGCATGTCATATTACAAGTTTCCTTAATGAAAATTGATGGTCAAGGGACGCTTTGAAACAATTTAAAAAGTTCAAGTGGGGTGCTGGAATAAATTTTAAAAATCCAAGGAGGCAATTGAAACAATTGAAAGTTAACGGACATTGAAAACTACTTAAATTTTAGGGGCAGAAAATGCATGTTGCCCCATATATTGGGTCATTGATCCCATTACACAAGTAAACCATTCATGCGAACCAAGAACTTGCCGTTACCACCCGCCAAAAAACCACACAGATTGTTCACTTCACTGTTAAAATATTATCCTGCCAAATGTGAACCATTTTTATTTATAAACAAAAGAATTTTATTAGAAGGGAGAAGAAATTATGACAAAAAAATGAAAAAAATAAAGAAAGAAAGAACGAGGACGATAAGAAATCCTCCCTTCACATCAATAGCAACTAGCCAACTAGTTGCTAAGAAACACAACATAAACCCAAAATCAACTCAATGAAACAGAGCCAAACAATCCTGCTGCAGGTCTTCCAAAGACATGTGATGAAAAAAGCCATTAGCCGACATCTACAGCAACACAAGATAAACCACTCTACTCCAAAGCAAGTTTTCAGCAGTAGCCACACCTTCAAAAATTCAAGCACTCCTGTCCAACAAAACGCACCAAATACTAGCTACAACAGTGAAACAATACAAGGCTTTCCTATCCTTTCCCTCACCAAAACCCCTAAAAGTGATAGTACAGAAGGCCTTCAGAGTAGAGGAAAACCCAGTTTTTGGCAAATATACCAAATAATTTATTCCAAACAACCAAAGTGAAAGAGCAGCGAAGAAACAGATGTAAGCAAGTCTCTCCACTCCGCAAAGGACACAAACATCAAGTGACAGGACTTGTTAAAGCTTGATATGCATTGTGGGCCAACAACCTAACAGTTTAAGCTTTTAGGTAAAGTGGTGATCTAACAGGACCTTATTAGGCTTTCTCTTCTAAAGCAAATCATTGAGGTTGATTCTTTCAAGTTTCGAAGTCTAAATAAAAGCTTTGGTTTTTGAAGGAGCTTTAGCTCTGTAGATTAAAGAGCACAAGCAAAAGGACTGCATGGATCCGCATTAAAGTCATAAGCCAAGTAGGAGAAAAAGGATTTACTAGAGAATTCCACAGAAGGATGTAACCACCAAACCCTTTTATCACTCCCCAAATGAACATGAATGAGTTGAGCAAACTGATTAAGAAGGCAACCTCATTGATCTCTCTCATATTAATATTCCTCCCAAAATGGAAGTTCCAAGAAAGACCATCCACTTGCAAACAAAGAAAAGCATAGGTTTGCCGCCCCCCCCCCCCCACCCCCACCCCCCAAATGAAGATTCGATAACTGAAAAAAGACGAGGAAAAGTAATAGCTCAAAGGCATCTCCCCCATGGTCCTCCCAAAAGCAAATTCACTCTCTGTTACCCACAAATATATTGGATTTTTGTAAGGAAAAAGTCATAAATCTGAGAAACAAACTTCCAAGGACTCTCATAAGTAATATTAACCCCCACTTTTGCATCCCATCATTTTGTAGTAGACCAAACTTACAGTGAATTACCTTATGCCAAAGAGGATGAGGTTCAACAGGAACCATTTCCCCACCAAAGAAAGGTTTTTGGACACCAAATTACAAGACCCAAGCCTCCCTCCCTTTTAGACCTACATGCAGTCTCCCAACCTATAAGATGATCTCAACTACCCCCACTCAACCACAAGAAATCCCTCATTAGTTTCTCAAGGCTCAGCCCCAATTCTAAAAAGAGAAAGATAATACAAAGAGATGGAGGACAGACACGCGTGAATAAGAGTAATATAACACCCTCAGATGAACGCTCCTTTCCACCCATCCAATCTCCTAGACACACTCAAAAACAGGATCCTAAAGAGTAAACCTTAGGATTACCACCTAGGGGGGCACCTAAATATGTAATAAGCCAAGTCAAAACAGCACAACCAGCTATCCTAACAAAAGCGTCCACATTAGTGCTCAGACCCACCAAACAACTCTTAGAGAAATTAATCTTCAACCAGGATGCTTTAAACACCTACTGGATGGTCAAAAAATTCCAACCAGGATGTTTTAAACACCTACTGGATGGTTAAAAAATTAGATTAGCAACCCATGTTTGCTGGGAGGAAGAGAATAGTATCATCTATGACCTAATAAAGATGCAATATGATACAATCCTCATACCCTACCTTGATCCCTCCACTAATCCTCTATCAACTCCTAGTCTGAATTTTTCATGGAAGCCGGCTCGAAATATTTGATCTTAGGTACATTTCCCTCTGTAATATTATTGTTAATCTCTCAATCATCCAACCAGATTAGAAGCTGCATCTAAATTAATTCCATCATCAATAAAAACAGGAACCCTTTCAAATCCACTATAGGAGCCTCAGACACATAAGAGACATCATCACTAGAAGAATTCAAATCACACCCATACTACTCTCGAATTTCATCCAATAATAATCCACCACAATACTCTAAAGTACTATCACATTCATTACCCACCTAAGATTCCTATTCCCATTTTTCATCTTTAATTACTTTAACTGAAGTACTGAACACCTGCCTTTACAGTTCTTTTCCCAGATCCACTTGTTGAATATAATTTGCACCCGATGAACAAGTGTTTTAAAAGGCTCAATTGAGGCTTGCCTCAAGGCAAGGCATGCCTAAAATGCCTTGAGGCTCAATCTAAAATACCAAATTCCAAAAAGGATAACCCATTACATGCTGAGGCTTACACATTTTTACAAAAGGCATGCCTTTGGCGCCTTTTAGTTGAGGCTTTCGCATTTTGGGTGTGTGATTTTCAAGTTAAAATTGGTTAAAAAATTTTAACATGTTTGTATAAAAGGAATGTCATAATATGAGTTGATTTCTAAAACTCTTGAATCTCAATCTTTCCAAAATAACTGAGAGATGTATCTTAGATCATGAAAATAGTTTGAACTTTGTCATGTTATAGCCATCTCTTGTCATGATTCATGTCATGTATTCAAGTAAGCAATTTTTGAATGGCCAACAAGTAGTTTGCAAAATATATCTATTTTTTCTTTTTTACATTATATTTTTAATTTTCTTAGTTTTTTTATATTTATTTTAAATATATATAATTTACTTAACATATTTTTATCTTGAAAACAAATTCTCAAAAGGCTTATGCCCCAATGCCTTAAGGCGTACGCCTCGCCTCTAAAGGGTTAAAATGCTTCACCTTTTAAAACATTGCGATGAACAAAAAACTCCCACCACTATTCCTCTTAAGAAAACTTTCTTAGCATATCATTCCCAATCAAGATCCTAATCAACCAAGTAGACAATTGTTAGTGATATGAGTCTGATATCAACATTCCATCCCAAGGCCAGGTCTCAAAATATTTCGGTCCAAGAACACTATAAGATGATATTATCAATTGTCTCAGCATCACAACAAAAAAAAAAAAAAAAGAAGTGTAAAGCTGCTGTCATTGTCCAAGGTCTACTTTGGTTCGTTAGGGATGTTTCAAAAGGGAACTTTGTAGAAGTTACCAAAGAATCCATGAGTTCTTTTTTTCACTTTTCAGCTTTTAATCTCCCAATCACCAGCATTCCTCAATAGGGGAATGTCCCAGGTAATCCCATTTGCTGAAAGTTGGAGGTGACTTCTAATTAAAGCAACTTTGGCACGGCCAAGCTGAAAATGGATGGAAAACCTTGTCACAGGAGAGAAGGGCTGCAACCAAATGTCACACCAAAAGAACACATTATTCCCATTTCTCAGGTCAAATTTAATGAAGGAGAAAAAATGTTCCGAACTCCAATGCCATGGTATTCTCTAACTTCTTTAGGAGTTCAACTGCTGTGATCAAGAGTCAAGACAATACTTAAAACAATGATTTTTCTCCAAAAAAGGTCTTTCTCCTTCATGAACCTCCAAAGCCATTTCCAATGGAGAAAATTTGTTGAAAATCAATAGGAACTTTAGCCCTAAACATTTGCTATGAACAGGTTGCTAAATAATCCCCCATTTGACAAGATCATATTGAAACCTTTTCCATCTTCCTCAAAGTTCCTTTTTTCATCCTCTAATCTTTTGGCAACTGAGCAGAATGGGGAAGAGGGACGTATAATAGACTGGAAGGTTTGAGAGAGTGCTCTTGATGAGAGTAAGTCTTCCACTTTATAAAATATAATTTCTCTTACATATAGCAAGTCTCTTCATGAATCTTGTGATATAGGATCCAAATCCTTTTATCTTTAAAGTTAGCTTTAAGAGGGACAGCAAGGTAAGTTAAAGGAAAAGCCCCAATTTGTGCACCAAAATTCTCATAAGTCATAAGGAGAGCCCCATCAGAGAGTGCTCTTGATGAGAGTAAGTCTTCCACTTTATAAAATATAATTTCTCTTACATATAGCAAGTCTCTTCATGAATCTTGTGATATAGGATCCAAATCCTTTTATCTTTAAAGTTAGCTTTAAGAGGGACAGCAAGGTAGGTTAAAGGAAAAGCCCCAATTTGTGCACCAAAATTCTCATAAGTCATAAGGAGAGCCCCATCAGTGCGGTTCCCCAGTTGGCAAAGGAAGCTAATTTGGTCTTAAAAGTAAAATGCTTTTTTGTTGTGCTTTGAGACCCAAATATTGAGACTTTGTCCCAATTCTAGAACAATATTAAAAGCGTCCATCCATTCGAACATCAACACAAAGGTCCACAATTACCTTCACTATCACTTCTTCCTAAGATCGATGCACAGCACAAAACCCTCTAGCTGCCACTCAATTCTTGCTCCTTCACCACCTATGCAACCACCACAACTTTTCAAAAGAAATTTATCATCCACTCAATTTACCCATTTCAACACAATCTTACAATTTCCACCTCGTCTCCTGATCGCCCACTTTTTGCCACCAATTTGCCTTTGCATCCCCAGGGATAAAAATTGAAAACCCCCTCCCAATAAAAAGCAATCCAACATCATCAAATTTACTGCAATAGAATGTCCTAAATCTTCTTCTATGCACCAGTCGCAGCCACCAAACAAGGATAGAGTATAGACAGCCACGTATCCATAATGTTGGAGTGGAAAAAATCTTAATCCATCTATTCAGATAAACAAAGCTTATTTGTCCTACATTTTCAGATCAAAGGATTTGCCTTCAATCTAGACAGTAGTCTTTTGAAGATTCATCTCAATCATGCAAGCCCATAGTTGTTAAAATCTTATGATTCACAATTCGATTCATACAATTCATAGTACTTCTACACCAAATCGATTCGAATCTTACTACCGAATCTAGAAACAACTGAATCATTGTGAATCTATCGATTAACTGTTGTGAATCTAACGATTAGATCTGAATCTATCGATTCACACGACTCTGAACCTATCATATTCTGACAAACCCAACTAGTTTGAAACCTCAAAAACAACATTTGTTTATTTTTTTATTGCTTTTATTTTTACACAATTACCTTCCATTCCTTGTCTAAGTCAGTTTTGTACTAAAAAAGAGGAGAAAATAAAAATTTAGGTCTAATGTCGTCTTCACAAAATCTTCTTCACTCTAGGAGCAGTATAGTGTCCTGCCATTGAGAAGAAGCAACGGCACATTGACCAGCTAAGGTGGTACTATTGTTTCGTTGTGTTGTTAAGGTTTAGAAGTTGATTTTTTCAGTAGTTTGTTCAATTATTATCATTTTTTAGGTTAATTTTTTTTTTAATTTTCAATTCGAGAAAGAATATGCATGAATTTTTTTTTTTAAACTATTCATAAACACCAAAGTCCAACTTTGTATTCTTTTTTCTTGATTCCCTCCTTTAAACAACATAAAGTTCATTTTTTTTAATACTCCCGACTTTTATCTTACTTTTCATTTGTTTAGGGAAAGAATACATATGAGATATGATATTTTATTATCAAAATTAAAATATATTTTACTATTTTGCTTGTTATTGTATATCAATATATGCATGTCATTTAGAATTGATTTTGGAAATTTATACCGACTCTTACGATTCGATTTGATTCTCAATTCTCAATTCCCAAAAGTAGAATTTCGATTCACAATTTGAATCTTGATTTGACAACTATGCACAAGCCAATAAACAATAGCTTCATAAATGAGAGAGCAACCTGTGAAAATCAGAAACAAGAGAGGGAGAGAGAAAAAGAAGCAAGAGAACCATCACAAGTATCTCGGTGTTGTCATAAGAATAAATCAAACAATAAGTGGCTTGGATGAGCAGGATCAGATATTGGTTCCACCCTAAAAAATGAGAAACAAGAAAGAGAGAGAGAGAGAGATAAGCAAGAGAATCATCATGAGTATCTCACTGTTGTCATAAGAATAAATCAAACAATAAGTGGTTTGGATGAGCAGGATTAGAGATTAATTCCACCCTCGCACACAAACTTACACTCATCAACTCATCTTTCCACCCAATCCTACCCCATGAATTATAAGTTCACAACACGATACAACTAATCTATTGAAAGACCCCATTATTAATTACAATTACCTGCCTTAATAAGATTTTCTTCCACACGGATGGATTCTCTCAAAAATGTCTTTTTTTTTTATTAGAATAAAAAAATTAAACACTATTTTTGTTGTCAAGGTATGTCTTCATTTGTATCATTTTAGGTGTTGGGCAACAAAGATGTAGGCACAATCATTCTACATATACTACGAATGATTCTCTTCGAAATAGTAACAGAGTTTTAAGTGCATCAAAAGGAAGAGGTACAATCATAAAGAGAGTTGGTGATTAGAGGAGGGCGTCCAATAAGAGTAGTAAAAAATATAACGAAAAAGACATTAGCAGTGCAGAAGTAGGGAAAAGTTTGAAAATTATGGAGATGCAAGAAAAGGGGGGAAAAAAAAAACCTATTAGTGATGCTAAACTTACCGCATACTAGACTAAGCACTTAAGATGCAGAGGAATACAAACTAGCTAGGACTCCAAGAAGAAGGAACAGAGATCTTCGTAATATCAAATGTATAAAAAAGATGATGACAACATGTTAGCTAAAGAAGAAGATATTTAAAAAAAAAACTTTAAAAATTCCTGCTTTGTGAGGTGGAGAAAGACAGCCTTTTTAGATCGGCCCTTGACTACTTTTCCTGGAAAAAAAAAACTTATTTGTCCGGCAAACAATTCTTTCAAAATAAAAGGTTGAACAGGGTTTGCCTGTCACCCTTCAAAAATGGAAGGGTGAACTTGTTTTTATTCCAGGCTGGTTCATTTGAAGAAAATGGGAAGCAATGACAAAACCCAAATATTTTAAGTCTGGGAGTATCTAGTTCAATCGTAAGGGGATCTTCTACAACTGAAACTGAACTTTCTTTGTTTCATTTGACCTTTATTGATAAGGTCAAATGCTTAACACCCTCCTTACACAAATTAGATAAGGTTTCAAGAGTCCATTGTGTTGATGAATCCTTTCTTGACAGCACAAACAACTTAATGATAACCACAGAGAAGACCTAAAATAAGAATTGATAGATGAGGAAAAGCCTCACACGTTGACATATCTAAATATAAAAACACAGAAAAATTAGAGACGATATTACCCCAAGGAAAATTTCTAGGTTAAGATGGGTAAAAGAAGAGAAATGGTAATACCTGATACGAGGTAAGAGGAATGAGTGCTCTATTAAGGAGCTAGAGCCAGGGTTGAGGAAAGTAGTTAGGGATCCTATCTTGATTGCAGATAAAATCCTCCACTTTAATAAGAGCCTCAACTCGGAAGAGGATGTTAGTTGAGTTATGCTGTTTTTGCCAGGTGCAGAGAGATGGGGGAGTGTGCTGAATGGTGTTCT
Source organism: Malania oleifera (assembly GCF_029873635.1). NCBI lineage: Eukaryota > Viridiplantae > Streptophyta > Magnoliopsida > Santalales > Ximeniaceae > Malania > Malania oleifera. The sequence continues at coordinate 26,995,384 of NC_080422.1, forward strand.
ATTCCTATTCCTCCTGATAGTGATGAATAAGTAAGACAGATTCTTTAGAGAGATGAGGTACAGAGCAATTTTTGAGATAGAGAAGGAAAAGGCACCTAGCTCAGATGGTTTTCTATGACCTTCTCTCAGATTTGCTGGGATATTGCAAAGGGAGATTTGGTGAAAGTGTTGAGGGATTTCTTCGCTAATATGGTGGGCAAGAGTATAAACTCAACCCTTTTTTAATCACAAAATAAATTATAGTAAGAAAGAGAATAGAGAGAATTACAAACTAGGAGAGGATAAGAAATCGTCAAGAAAAGGGCAGCCCAGTGCACACAGCTCTCACATACATGGGGTCCAGGGAAGGGGCAGACCACGATGGGTCTATAGTCCACAGCTTTACCTTGCATTTTTGCAAGAGGAAAAGATATCATCATAGCATAAAATTCAAAAGAAAACAAGAGAAAAAATATAAAAAGAAATAAAAAAACAACAGTCGTATCAGAATCACTCTGGGATGGCATCCCCTTGATGCCCCATTAATAAATTTCTTTTTACCAATAAAAAATAATAAATAAAAAAAATCTGAGATTCCTCAAATAAAACTTTTCAGCTGCATCTTTTTTTTTTTTTTTTTAAAGTTTCGTAGCCTCATATTTGAGTTCATATAATTGTTAGCAAGAAATGGGTTAGCACAATTGATTAAAAATAGTCACTTTCAAATCTCAACAAAATCAATTGAAAGTTGGTCCAAGGAAAAACCTGCTAAGATCCCACACCATCAGCCTCCTGCCAAGGCAACACGAAGCTAAGATAGTCTCATTCTTTGGATTCCATCCAACCTGGAAAACCTCCTCCCTGCCAAATGTCACAGCAGAAAATTGAGAAGAGGTATGCATACATTAATTTTCTCCTCAATATGTGTGTGTGTGTAAAATAGCACATGCAAGGATGAATTCTTACTTGTGGCAATCAAATGTGTGGAGAGCAGTGTTAATCTTGCGTAGGTCAAACAACTTAACGGTTTTATCAGTAGATCCTGTTGCTACAACCCACTCATTAAAGGGATTGAAAGCTAAGCAGTTAACCTAACAGGAAAGCACGAAAAAGGAAACATGTTATTATATTACACATATTCTAAACGTAATAATACCTCAAAAATAGAAAATGAAACATTGTACAATGTATCACTGGCATTCAAACGTAGCAAATATATTGGTAAGATTCCATGCTGAACAAATGGCATGTAAAATGAATAGAGGCATTCAAAGCCAGGCACATGGCATTAAAAATTGATGGCAGTCAGTTCAACTGTAACCATCGCTAACAGACACTGCAACCATGGATTCATTTTTGAATTATAAAATTTTTCAAAAGCATATTTATTCACATGTTTTGATCCCAGAGTCCTATATTCAATCTAAATACAACACACACACACACACACACACATATATACATATGTATGTGTGTGTATAAGTATTAGATATTATCCAGGTTTGTTCAGTTGCTGTTTCTCACTACTTTATTGATTATAAGTGATATTTAAACTAAGAAATCATTAATCAAACAATATTAAGTACAGAATGTTCATATTTCAAGCAAGAAATAAATGCATAGCAATAGAACATGTTTTTGTCCACAAATTAGGTGCAAGAAAAATACAAAAGATAAAATTGAAGAAACTTACAATATGCAAATATGAACGTTATTTTAATGAGAGAGAGATTTAAGTTTATTTGAATGCTCAAAGTAAATGAATTTTAAAATGATAAAAAAAAATAAAAAACTACAAACTAAATAAACCAACTGAAATTTGAGTTTCTAAGCTTTCGTATGGGAGCAAGAGTGGGGCAAAAAAGGGATTTAAAAAATATTTTAGTCATTCACAGCCTGTCTGATAATGTAGCAGCCTGTACTGGTCAATAGTGACCCATAACAGCTTTTAGGTACCGTAAAAAATGATAATGGCCAATACAGTTGTGAATCACAAGACCTCCAAGATAACACCTTCTGAAGCTCTTGGAAGCAACTGATGCCATTACACAATGGCCAATACAACTGTTACACAGGCAATTAACCTACCATTAAATCAGGGAAGCAAAACTACTTTATTAAGGGATCATTTGGAACCACTTATGTAGAAAAGCTTTGAAGAAAAAGTGCTTAATTTAATAAGTGCTGAAAGTTGTAAGTGGTGTTTGGTTGTGATTAAAATAAGTGGTATTTGGATACTTACTTTTATTATAGGACACTATATGATTATTTTTAAACATATTTTACATTAAAAATATTAATATTTTTTAATTAATAATTTCATTAATAATTATTGTAATTATTTATAGTTTAAATTTAAACATTTTCTATTGAAAAAATAATATAAGATTATTATTTTTAATTAACACTATCTTGTTATTAATATATATTTATAACATACTACTATCATATTAAATTATGATGAAAATAATATTACTAATTAAATTCAAAATTTTAATTTATTTAATGTTAATTTAAATTAATAAATAGTTCTTATTCAATCTAGAATTAAATTATAATAACTAATATGTCATAATACATAGCAAAATAATTTATAGAGTTACTGTTAATTATATTTTGAATAAAAATATTAATATTTTTATAATTAGAAATTTAAATGATAATCATATTAATTTTCTAATTAAAATAACAATAATAATGTAATATTATATATTAATTAACAATAATCTTGTTAATAATGTATATTTATAACATATCATTATTACATTAATTTATGTTAAAAATATAATTAATAACTAAATTAAAAATTTTACTTCATTTAATGTTAATTTAAATTTATAGATGGTTCTTTTTATTTATTCCAAAATTTTAATTATATTTCATTGATAAATTAATAGGTTATAATGCATAATAAAATAATATATGGTTAATTTTTATTAAAAATTTAATTAATAATTAGGTTAACTGTTTTTTTAATTAATATTTAAATTTTTTTATTAGTAAAAATTAATTAATATTTAAATATTTTTATTAAGTAAAAATAATATAATATTATTTTTTAATTAACAATAATCTTGTTCTTAATTCATATTTATATCATATGATTATCATATTAATTTATTTTAAAATAACATTATAAACTCAATTAATATTTTTAATTTTTAATATTATTTTAAATTAATAGATGGTTCTTCATTCCAAAATTGAATTATGTTTCATTAATAATTAATATATTATAATACATAATAAAATAGCATATGCTTATCTTCTAATGTATTTTTTTTAAATTATAAAATAGCCACTAAATATTCTTATATTTATAAAATTGACCCCGTCTATGAACAATGCCATTAATGAGTAGCCAAAAAGCTATCTTAGATTGCTTCTCAATGTTCACTTAAATACTTCTCAAATAAGTGATTTTGAAAAAGCACTTTTTGCAATAAGTGTTTGTTATAGTACAAGTCAAACACCATTTTTTTTGTAAAAGTACTTATTTTAAGTGATAAATACTATAAGCGCTTATTTTTTAAGTACTCCCAAACGGGGGCTAAGTATAACTTAGAAAACATCATTGCTTCTGGAAGCCTGAAGGGTTGGTATTGACGAATACCTGTCCCAACACGTGTCCAAAACATTTTGGAAATTAGTTATTAATTTTTACTTTTGGACATGGCTGAGACACTTCCTAACACTGTGAGGACACGTCCGGGACACTTCTTCCCCTCCTATTGCATCCAAAAAAAAACAAAGGGCGGCCTGGTGCATGAAGCTCCTGTGTGTGCAGGGCTGGGGAAGGGATGGACCACAATAGGTCTATGGTACACAGCTTTTTCCTACATTTTTGCAAGAGGCTGTTTCCATGCCTTGAACCAAATTTTCAATTTCAATGGAAATTAAAATTTTATTTTTTAATAAACCAAATACCCCTAGATTATCATTTATGACTATGGAATGAATTTCATTGAAGGCAAAATGATAAGCAAATTCATATCTAAGCTACCTAACAAAATACTCATTTACCAAATCCACTCCATTGCTCCCAACAACCCCAATTACCTGCAGATTCACTGAGCTAACACACTCAACCCAAACAAACACCTCTCTCAAGGTTTAGGACCTTGCGTCAGCAATATATACCACCTCATCTGCTCTCTAAAAGTTTTAAAGAATAAAATAATCTTAAAGAATTATTGGCAGCATTATATTTCACATTTTACCACATGCATTGAGTTTGCCCTCTTAAAAGTACATATTTTGGAAAATCATACACTATTTTGTAAAAATTATAATTACTTCCTAAATGAATGAGATCCTAATTCCTTCAAAGAAAGTAAAATCACATTTTCATAGTAGTTTTCACCCATATCAAAAAATGGGTCAGTTGGTTAATAAGAATTGACAAAAGAGACAGAAAACCATGGATGAACCTTCGCTCTCAGCCATGTGACGCAATAGGAGGAAAACGATCTTCACCAAAAGAAAATCATTCAACTTCGGGAGTTGCTGTGAGGACAGGCTGCTATTCCCTCCAGGTTGCACCATACAAAATCAAAGGAGAAAACATCGATACTTCAAATCAGGTAGAAAAATGGTCAGCAAGTTCCTAGTCCTAATGGATATCAATGCTGGTGGATGAGGGTTCTTTGCCTCCCCAGAGAGGCTCAACTTGAAGGGATGGAGCAAAATCATCAGCGCCATGGCTGATCCCTAGCAAGCCATCAAGCTCCATGATCTTGCTGAGGGTGAGGGCACCTTCAATTGAGCCGTATCAGTTGAAAAACCAAGTCAACCCCAACTGTTGCGTATTTGGGAGGACTGCCTTTGTCCTCACTGCAGCAGCTATATCAATCTCACCATCAAGTTGTGGAGGAAGGAATTGGATGAGGCAAGTGAAGACACATAATCCTTCATTAGTGTCATTCGGGAAGTACACAGAGTCTCCAAGGCTCCAATCGACTGTCATTTTGAATTTTATGGGCCTAGCTCACCTTGCCCCATATGCTTTGCCACTTTTAAAGATTTAGGGGCAGGTCTCTCTTTGAGCCCCTTCAGTTAGCAGCCCAAGCTATTTGACTTTCAGGCTCTCATCTTCTTGGGCCTTTTCTCTTCCACCACCTGAAAATCCGCTGGTTCACTCCCATCTCATCTAGCACTGGCCCATCCAGTATCATGGTCACTCAGGTCTGCTTTGGAGCTCCTGCAATACAGCAGATGTAGCTCAAACAGGTTACTATGGTTGATGGGCAACCTAATGGAGAGTCCTCGAAGCCCTCGAATGTGGAGGAGAATTCAGTGATTATTCCTGCATCAATTCCAGACCTGTTGGGCGTAGAGCACAGCACCCCCTCATATTTGAAAAATTCAATGGGCTGGATTTTGACAGCACCAGATTCAAAGTCTAGGTGTCGGATTGGGTTCTTCGCAAAATGAACTTGATCTGTAAGACCACTGGAGTTTCTTTTGAAGGCTTTGAGGACAGAGCAATATGTTTATTTGAAAAAATCAAAAAGAAGAGAAGAAAGGGAGGAGGAAGCATTGGTAAAAAAAACCTCTAGGCAGCAATTGAGAGAAAGGTACGAGTAGGTAACTAAAGAGATTGGAATGCTCTGTAAATTATGATAATTCGGGAGGGATTTCAGACAAGGGAGAAGCTGGAAGCAGTTGGGTAGGTGTACTGAACCTATGTTGAGGAAATTGATTTGATGGAATGTGAGAGGACTTAATGACAAAATCAAAAGGCCTGTAATGAAGTCATTCTTAATGATTGGAAGGGAGATGTCATCTGTTCTCACTTTTCAGGACACCAAGGCTGATTCTCTAAATAGCTGGATGGTTAGCAGTTTATCAGGAATTAAGAACTGCAAATGGATTGCTTAATTTGCTTTGGGTGTGACAGGCAATGCAGGAAGATTCTCATAATGTGGAATGATTTGTGGTGGAAATGTTGGATCATTCCATCAATGCCTTCTCGGCTTCTTACTGATTCAAGAGTTTTGAAGGCAACTTCTTATGTATTTTCACTAGGGTTTATGGTCCAAGTGAAGGCACTTCCAGGCATCTCTAGTGGAATGAGCTCATGAGGTTAGAGGCAAATGGGATGCCTCTTAGGTCATTGAGGAAGATTTTAACTTTATTTTGTACCATCATGAAAGGAGCAGGAGATCCTCAGAGTCAACTAGCATGCAAGAGTTTCATGAATTTGTGAATGGTTATGTCCTCATTGACTTTCCCCTCATTGGCAGCCCTTTCATGTGGTCAAACTCTAGGGAGATTCCCTCACGCTCGAGGATTGACAGATTCTTCATTTCTCTTCCTGGGAAGAATACTTCCCTGAAGTTACCAATCTTTGCTCCCTCAACCCATCTCAGACCATTTTCCCATCCTTGACATGGGAGGAATCAAGTTGGGGCCAACACCTTTCCACTTCAATAAAATGTCACCTAAGCACAAAAGGTTTGGTGATCAGATCAAGAAATGGAGACTCGAAATGCAGTTCGAAAGGAACGCCAGTTTTGTGATTGCCTCATACCTGAAAAAGCTTAAAGAGAAACTGAAATGGTGGAACAAAAAAAAAAAAATTGGCAACATCAACTTGAGGAAGAATGTGATTTAAATGACAATAAGGAGCTGGATGAAGAGGAGCTTAGAGAGGGCCTTAATGCCAAGAATAGGTCTAGAAGAATTGCTCTCCAAAAAGATCTTGCTGATGTCATCATTAAGGAGGAAATTGCTAGGAGGTGAAAATCCAAGGCTCTTTAGTTGAAGGAGGAGGACAGGAATACTAGTTGTTTTCCACCAAACTGCTAACACACACCATAGATTAATACGTTAACAAGAATTGAAGTGGACGGGGAGATTCTAGCCGATGCAAAAGGGGCATTTGCAATTTTTACAAAAACCTCTATACTAAGTCCTAGAGACCGACAATTTTCCTTCTTTTTTTTAAATAGCAGTACTAGAGACCAACAGTTGACAGCATTATTTCAGAAACCAGCACTTTTCCACTGCTCAGCAGCTTAAGAGGCCTTTTGAGGAAGAGGAAACTGTTCAAGCCCTCAAGAGTTGCAATAGGTACAAAGCTTCTGGCCCTAGTGGCTTCACTATTGCTTTCTTCCAAAGGAACTGGAACCTTCTCAGACTGGACATTATCCATGGTTTCGAAGTTTTCTATAGAACAAGCAAAATGTGACTAGTATAAACTCAACCTGCGTATCCTTGATCCCCAAAAAGTAAGGGGGGCTTGGAACATCAAAGATTTCAACACTATTAGCCTAGTCAGCAGCTTGTATAATCTCCTTTCCAAAGTCCTTGCAGCTTGGCTTAAATTTGCAATTTCGAAAGTTATTGGGAAACATCAGCATGCCTTCGTAATGGGTAGGCAGATCATGGATGCTGTCCTGAGTGCAAATGAAGTTATGGGTGCCTACATTAAGAAAAGGAAAAAAGGAATGGTATGCAAGCTGGACATGTATAAGGCGATTTCCAATTTGACCATGTGAACTGGAATTTTCTACAGTATATTTCAAAAGAATTGGTATGGGGGAAATTTGCTGTAGCTGGATCCATCATCCATCAATGAATCTCTAGCCCTCACTCTCAGCACTTGTTAATGGCTGCCCTACAGAAATTTTCCAATCATCTCATGTTTTGAGACAAGGAGACCCCTCTTGCCCCTTCTATTTATCATGATTATGGAAGTGTTGAGCCCTGTGATAATCAAAGCAAATGTAGGTGGCTTGCTCAAGGAGCTTAGCATCAGAAGGAACAATGAAAATATACTAATCTCCTATCTCCTTTTTGCAGATGACACTATCCTTTTTTGTGAGGATGATCCGGAGCAAATCCTTAACCTAAGTTGCATACTCCTCAGGTTCAAAGCAATCTCAGGCTTAAAAGTGAACTTGGGGAAAAGGTGATATCATTCTGATGAGGACTTGTGATTGCGGGCCTTTACTAGCAGGTATGTTGGGCTGTACACCTGGAGCTTTTCCTATTACGTATCTTAGTCTCCTTCTGGGAGCCAAGCACAAAGGCACAGGAGTTAAGGAGTTTGGGACCCATAGCAAATCTGAAAGAAACTGCTTGAATAAGGAATTACCTATCAAAAGGTGGAAGACAAGCTTATTAAAAGCACCTTATTAAATCTCTACTATATCTTATGTCTCTTTTCCCTATCCCTGGTGCCGTTGCCAAGAGATTAGAAGGTATTTTAAGAAGATTCGTTGGGGTAACACAGGCAAGGAATTTAAATATCATTTGGTTAGATGTGGGGTGGGTTAGAAGCACAGATACTAACATGAAACACAGATACGACCCAGTACTGACATGGCAGATACAATAATTTTGGAAAAAAAAAAGAGGATATGACACAGCAGGTATATACATTAGTTAATTAATAAAAATACATTGGTCCAACAACAAGAAAACAAATCAAGGGCACGGATGATGGTGCGAAATAGGCATGGATCATCAAGAAATTTATTATTGAAAAAAAGAAGGATTAATAGAGAGTCGCAAACTGCCAAACACTTTAGAGAAGAGGAATATTGGGGGTTGGAGGTCCAACAATGCTCCACAAGACTGAGATGGTGGCAACGGCACTAGGACTCCAAAGTCCAATCACTCCAATGTCAAAGAACCTCGACTCTTAGTCTCTGGACTTCTCAATTTTTCTTTTTTGTTGATAGAATTAAAAGGAGCAACAGAACTCTGCGTTTCAATGCAAGAAGCGTCTTGGAGGTGTCCTCACCATGTCAAGGTGTTGGGAAGTGCCTCAGCTATGTCCAAAAATTTCCATCATGTGTTGAATGTGAAGGGGAGTGTTCGGCAGGAGTCAATATCTAACATGTGTCAGGCTTCCAGAAGTATCAATTTTCCCTTGGGGAGGGCGCTAAACAACCCATGCAAAATGGAGGTTTAGGCCTTAAATCTCTTCCCATTTTCAATAAGGCCCTTTAAGGAAAATGGATGTGGAATTCCATGAAAGATAAGGATTATTTTGGGGGGGGAATCATTGCTGCCAAATACAGTCTACATCATAATGGTTAGGCCTTGAAAGAGTTTAATGGAGCCCATGATACATGTGTTTGGAGATCCACCAGGTGAGAATGGGATAAATTCTTCTATCTCATTTATTTCCAAGTGGGGGATGGAGAGGATGCGTTCTTTTGGCATGATATCTTTCGTGGCAAGTCCCAGCTCAGCACTAAATATCCTTCTACCTTCATTCTTCAAGCTAGAATGTGACAGAGATGCCCTTATTAGCCAGCATCTTAAGCTCACTAATCAGGGGATGTTCCGGAATATTCCCTTGACTGGGAGATTGATAATGTGAGAGATTTCTACAAGTTTTTACAAAATCCAGTGCCAGGCCACAGTCAATGAGCTGAAGTGGACCTAGGACATAGATGCAAAATTTACAGTCAAATCATACTGTAAACATCTTATAGCCCCAACAGAGAGCAGCAGCAATTTCCCTTGGCAACTCATTTGGAAAAGTGCAGCCGCCTCAAAGGTTGCTTTTTCACGTGGGAAGCAACTCTCAGGAAGATTCTTACCATTGACAACCTCTAGAAAAGGGCTTACCTCTCATTAATAAAGCTTCTTAGCTTGGAGCAGGCTGAAACTGTAAAGCAGACTCTTTTGCGCTGCTCTTAGACAAAAATCTCTAAAACTTGGCCATTTTCATGGCCAAACAGAAGTGGCTCAGGACAGGAACTGTGGAGGGCAAGCTATGGGCATGGAAAGGGATCCACTCCAACAAAGATAGACGAAAGGCTCTTTCCCTCATCCCCTTCGCTATTTTTTGGCGGTGTAGAGGGCAAGAAACAAGAGAATTTCTGAAGGACTGATTTTGCCCCTTCATGTCGTCAAGGACCACCAAGTAATTTTAATTTCTAACTGGCAAAGGGGGATGGTTGGGAGGGACATTTTGTAATCCTTGATTTCCTTGACACCTTACAGTGAGGGTTGTTTTGTTTTTTGTTGTTTCCATTGTACTTGGTTGGCATCCCCTTGATGCCCTTCCCTGGACCCCGCATAAGCGGGAGCTTTGTGCACTGGGCTGCCCTTTTATTTTTTTATTTGCTCATTAAAAAAAAAATAATTGACAAAGAAGACTTTTACAAGCACTAATTACATTTTCCCAATGACGTTCACCCGCATAAAGAAATGATCTAAGTTGGTTCACTAAAAAATTGATAAAATAAACAGTATTAAGGGTACATGCACACACCACATAATCATACAAGCATTATCAGAGAGAAAGATACATGGGTTGGTTCTCAACACCCCTAACTTCTGAAAATCTACTTAGTTCTGTAGTTTTTTGGCACTTATAAAATTAATCACTTTTTGTACCTCAATATTTCAATATTCTACCTTGGCCTTTTAGAAATTATGCTGCAGCCAATAATTTTTTCGGTGTTTATGTTACTAGTCACTCCCAGATGCCAATCACTATTGTGCATTGGTTCATGAGTTAGTACCAACCTCACTTTGGTGAGCCATAACAGACTGGACAGGCTTGCTAACTGAAGGAGTCCGGAGGTCCCATATAAGCAGGTACCGATCATCCCCCACAGAACCAAATAAGTATTCATGCCTCAAATGCCACGCTACATCTTCTACAACACCTTCATGAACCTATTTTGAGCAAATATTTTCAAATTAAAGTTAAAATATACAAAGGACAAAGCATGATAACCATAATTTATTAACTGAACTAACATATTTTTTACAGAAAGAACATTATATGCCCACAAATCAGGAGCTTTCAGCTAGCAAAATGACAAAATAGGATACGTGCAGCCAATAATTTTTTACCATTAGCATGCTTAAGTCAAATTCTTAGAATGCTTCAAGTTTGTATCACTACTGTGCATTAAACTCTGGATGAAAGTTGGTTTTCTATGTACAAGTAACAGATTAAATATTGAGATAAGATATGCACAAGTAATGATGCTGAGTCACAACTATGCCTCAACTACTTGACTACTTTAGTTTCTTAATTTGTAGCAATGTTAACTGTAACAGCAGATTCACCTCAGCCAGACTTTAACAAGTCCAACAGATATAGAAATGATACCTTAAAAATTTGCATAGCCTCAAGTGCTTTGTTTTTAGGAGTGCCGTTTATGTCCCACAAGCAGATCTGGGCATCATCAGAACCACTCAGTAGATGACCCTGCTTGAACTGACTCCATGATAGACCATAACCTTCAGTGCTGTGGCCTCTCAACCGCAAATCAGGACTGCATGCACCATCTAGAGGAGGCTTAGAGGGGTGTTTGCTGTAATCAAATACATAGACTTCTGCACTAACTGTTTTGGTGGCAATAATAAATGAATTTTGAGGCATGTATCGAGCTCGGTTAACCTCGCCATCATGATTTATTTGCTGGATTATTTGTACCTTAACAAAAAAAATTTAATAGTAAGGTACTGAAGGGAAAATGTGTAAACAACATCAAAAGACACAAGTAATAGTTTGCTTGGAACCTATCCAGGATGAAAAACCACAATAATGCACACAAGCTTCATGCAGGTCTAACCTAGTTTTAGAATCTTAAACCATAGTTACTTGACCACAAATGCTTAAGTTAACTTCATACGAGAAAAATTATTAGTTCATTACATTAAGCAAGTTTTAGAATTAAGAATAAAAAGGGGAAAAAAGGCAGGTTTTTGAGTTTAAACTGATGCAAGGCATAGAGGCCATTGCCCAGCGCAATGGTGAAAGTCCAGGACCATCAATTACAAGTGAAAAGGTAAAGTCTTTAAGAGTGGATAAGCAAAAACGTAGTCAGGGTCCTATCCAACCCCACTCCTACAGCCCTTCTTCAGAGGACCATAGCTCAGTAACGAACCAGTGGCAAGTCAGGTCACATCGCCAAATGGCTGCTATAGCATCCATTAAATAAAATCATGTGTAGCAACCGCTGCGACATGCTATGATTCTATTAAGAGTTTGTGAGAATATGTTTTCACCCAGTTTAAAGTTTTTTTCTTATTTGACCCCATTTTCCTCACAAACTATGTTCGAAACTGGATATATTGATTTCAAATTTTGAGAATTTAGATTTAAGGGCGAGCATTGACCAAACAGTAAGGGTGATTCACTGGAGCCTGAAGCTCACAATTTAAGTTACGGTAAGGTTATGTACGCCGTGCATCATGCGGTCGTGCCTCCCCATACCCCCACATGCATGGGAGCTTGAGTACTAAGTGTTGCAGATTTGAACTGATATTGGTATATCTTTTGTTATTCATTCAGGTTTGACCTTGATTTCTCATCTAGCTGTACTTATATTAAATCTGAGAAACTGGTTATTTTGAATTTTTCACGCTAAGAATGTAACAATGTGTAGGCCACAGCAGTAATTTGGTTATAATTAAATTTCTATTATTTCTCCACGTTTAAAAAATCCTTCATTTAATTTGAATTTGATTTATGAATTAATTTGAAGTTAAATATTATGCTCGGAATTAATTTGATGGTAAATGCTTGGAGTTAATTTGATGGTAAAGCCTAAAACATGAAATAGGTATGATTATGAAATTATGAATGCAATGGCAAATATGCTAATATAAGATTTTTTTTATTTAGAAAGAAAGAGAAAAAAAATACAAACTAAAGAGGACTAGAAGTCCTAAAAAATAAGACCAGAAAAAAAAAATCAAAACAACTTGTTGGGGATAATTATGGCCCCTCTTGGATATATGGATGTTGGTAAAACAACATTCCCCTCAAAATTATAATCTTTGATCCCTTTGAACCTGACCAAAATCCTCACCATAAGGTCCAGGAGTGCCTCCATCAATATTTAAAAATGAGAACCCCTTCCAAACCTACAGCAGGAGCTCTCAATACAAGAGAAGCACCCCTCCAGAGGCCAATCCAAATTATATCCATACTGAGCTTGAATTTCATCTAAGAGCAGGCCATTATACCACACCAATCACCATCAAACTCACTTTCCTCCTCTAATTCATCTCCCAAACTTTTGCTAACAGCTCCATCAGTACCTTTATTCTTTGTATCCCCGAAGCACTGGCTAAATCTGGCTCACACTCCACAAGAGAAAAACTGTCATTGTCAATTACCTTAATAATGTTTTTCTGCAATGCTCCCAATCAATACTTTCTCTGAAAAATTTGACATACCCAATTGGACGTCCCTCATTCAAGTGGCTTTCAAACCCAAACCCTCAACTTTTGAACAACCACCATTCTGCTTAATAATGCCCTAAAGAGGCATTTATCTTGAAGAATCAATAATATTCCTATAGAAATGCATTCCCGACAATATGATACCTGCCTCAAGGGAATATTTTTGTTTGATTTACATACTAAGATTCCCAAGGATGTACATATGATGCTCAGGTCAGTGTTCAGTTGAACATGAAAATCCTAACATGTATTTCAAGACCATTATACCCTTCATGTGTGCATAAAGAACATATGAAAAATAATCATATTTTCAACACAAAAACCTACTAAAAATATGTACCTAATAAATCCATGTCCTAAAAATTTTAACCATCATAATAAAAAAATTTCAACAATTAATAATCCAATTAACAAAAATAATTTGAGGCAACATGGTCTCAAATTCTCAATTATAATATTATTTTTCCTAACATAATAATATCACTTTAATTTTTTTATTGATTTCTATTTTGGTTATTATAATAGTTTTTTATTATTTTAAATATAATAATAGCATGTAATATACTATACTATGGGGGCATAAATGTCCAAGCCAAAATAGTTGGGGCAATTTGGTCCTAGAAATAGGATACCATGAAATTTACCCATGCTTCTTTCTTTCTTCCTTTTTTCTTTTTTCTTTTTCTGGTCAGCATGAAACTTACCCATGTTGGAGGGGGGGAAAGGGATTCCCATGTTTTGTGGGAATCCTTCATTCCAAAGGAATGTGAGATTATCGCCATGTCAATATCAGCCCCACCCCCAACAAAAAAAGAGCATACGATACCATGGACACAACATTAGTAGGAATGTTGAAAGATGCCATGAATCAAACGCACCCCCAGCGTTTTTTTGAATGTACCCAACAAGACCATCCAATACAACGCGATTTTCTTTATACTTCGTGAAATCACTGCAATCAAAGTCTCCCCTTGGGTGAACACGAATATCCTTTTCCCTCAAAGAAACCACTTGTTCAGATGAAGATTGTTGCCAAAACTCAAAAGCTTTTGATTCTTGTCCTCGAAGAACCCATTGCCACCATCGAACTAGCCATTGACTCTGGCCTAAGAAACTCCCCAGCACATCTTCACTCATTCTGCCACCAGCTTCAGTGTTTCTAGCAATACTCCTCGTCGTGTCTTGGTTTGTTCCACCCTCATAGATTGAACTTCATCTTCCCTTAATATAGGACAGCAGCATAGTGGCCCTTAGGCTCTTTCAACCAAACTGGATTGGCTCAAATGCTCAGGATCATGGGCTTTATTAATGACCTGGAATTTAGCAGCTTCATAGGTTGGAAAGTAACAAAAATGTAACATTAATAACCCAATGTTGAGCCCCACCACATTTAAAACAAACTGCCCAAAGAAGATCCACTCCAGAGACCACTTGTGATGCAACTAAGGGCCCAAAGCCACAATATTCCCAAATTTCTTGCCTTGATCAGGAAACTGTAGTAGCCTCACCAGACACTGTAACTTTACCACTTGCTGCTGCATGGCCTGCACCACCACACTCTTTCGATAACAACCACACTTGAATCCTTCAACCCACTCACTACATCACTCCATCCTTTACTCCCAATCAAATCCCACTCAGTCCAACTTGGAAATCAAATCTGTATGGCTCCACAAACTGCCTCCAAGAATTCCCCTTTGGACCCCTAAGAACAAAATTGAAAGACTTGTCCCATTCATATCCAACCCACGTAAACAAACTTGCCCTTACCAATAGTTCTAATTGCCAGCCAATAAGAAAATTTTGCCAAATCTAGAATTTCCCTACTGTCATCTAAGGCTCTAACAAACAGACGAACACATCCCCCCCCCCCCCCTCAAAAAAAAACCAAAGATCTTCCCTTCAAGGCTTCGATATGGACAATTTTGGGGCGATTGCTCTTTAAGGAGAGGAAGGGAGAGCAATAGAAAATGCATCTTCATTATGAAATTATTTAATTTACTTATTTAGTTTCCAAATTAGTCTTTTCCAATGATAGCTATGATCATTAAAATATTACATAGTTTCCAATTATATCTATAATCATAAAAGTCATTAAATAAATAAATTTAAAAAAAAACACACGCACACATGCATGTGTGCGTGTGCGCATTTTTTTTTTTTTCAACAAAGATAAGAGGAGTGCGAAGAAAGAGAACAAAATGCCTCCTAGAAACACACAAACAAAGAACACTAAAACAAACTACTAATGCAGCAAAAGACTTCAATCCATTTGGGCATCAATTAGCCACGAAAACAATCTAAAGATAGAGCATCAAACTCAAGCCAAAGAAGTAACTCTAGTCTATAGTAGCCAAAGTAGCACGTCTACAAAAATCTTTTCCCCCAATACCAAAATCATAATAATCCTTTCAAAGAAAAAGGGTTTCCCAAATATGAAGAACATACCCAATTTTCCCTGAATACCGCAATGAGGTTGTTCCAAATGTGCCTAGAGAAAGAAAATGCAAAAAAAATGTGGGAAAAAAAATATATCACACACATATAACATCTAGAGACAAAGCTTTATACGCTCTTATCATCTGAATCAGATCATTGGCATTAAACCTAAATTGTAAACCAAGTAGAAGTGCTGATTTTGGAAGGAGACTTATCATTCTAAATAAGAGAACGCAAAAGGGAACCAAACACCAACTGAAACACAAGTTAGATCAAAGAAATATTTGAACAAAAATGCAAAAATTTCCATGAGGCCTCCAAAATCCAAGTATCACATCATAAATAATGCACATCTACAAACCAAACAAGATTCGACACTTATTCCCCATTTGAATTCCTTTTCAAAAATAATTGAAGAGATAATACCCCTTCAAAAATAAAAATTTTAAAAATGAAAGAGTTATGACAATCCCTTTTTTCTCTTTATTGTAATTGCTATTTTTTACCACACATGGGTGGCACTCCCTTCACGGCCTCTAGTAATTTTTCTCTTTTATTGATAAAAAAAACTCACTCTCAAGACTCAAACTTCAAAATCAAACCTAGTTTCACTTTGGAAAACAAACGTAATCGTGATGAATAAATGCATACGAAATTCTTATGATAGCAAATAGAAAGCAAGATTAAGGCTTAAAAAACTAAAAACAAATGCCAATTTCAGTTTTAAAAGCAAAAAATGCATCAAAAAATTGCTAACTTAAAATGCTCTATGGTATGGCTTAGCTAGAAATTTAGAAGTACTTTCTTCCTTTGAAGATTACAAATTGATACAGTTTTCGCATTCCAAAGAAAGAAAGAATCACTCTTTCCAATGAAACAATGTCTAATAATACACTTTCTTACCTTTCTGACCCTGGGCTTTTTGGTTAGTACATCAAAAGCACATTTTTTTTTTCATTCTTTCAATAACCAAAATTCATTTAATTGCTTCTTTCAAAAGCAGCAGAGACACTTCAAGAATGCTATCCAAACAATGCCAACAAGGAAAGAACAAATCTCCTTCTATAGGGAGCTGATCATCAAACTATGATGCTGTAGCTCATATACTCAGGAATCATGATTCATATACAATTCTTGATTTTTGTGATATTGTTAAATAAATGACACTCAACTTGTCCTTTTCTTTCTCTGTAATAATTGCTGGTCCTTCTTGCCCGTACTTGGGGGGCACTCCCTTCATGCCCTCTAATGGATTTCTCTCCTTTATTGATAAAAGAAACTCACTTTCAAGACCCAAAAATCAAAGCAAGTTTCACTTAGGGAAGCAAACATATTCCAGATGAAGAAATGCCTACCAAATTCTTATGATAGCAACTAGAATGCAAGCTTAAAAAACTTAAAATGAATGCAGTTATCAATTTTCAAAAAAAAAAAAAATTCTTCAAATATTGCTAGCAAAACAATGCTTTAAGGCATTTTTCAGTTAGCAATTTAAAAGTACTTTCTTACTTTCACTCTTTCCAATGATACAATATCTAATAATGTACTTCTTTACCTTTCTGACCCTAGTACATTAGAAGCACATTTTTTTTCACTTCTTCCAAATTCACTTAATTACTTCTTTCAGAAGTAGCAGAGACACTTCCAGAATGCTATCCAAACAACGCCAACAATAAAAAGAACAAATTTCCGCTTACAGCATGAAAAAACAAAACTAAATCACTGAGCGATAAGCCAATAAAGTTTTCACTTTCAGAAACCAAGAAATGCATCCAACAGAGAACTCAAAGCTACCTTCCCATTGGCGCAGCCGAAGCCACCGACCTCGGACCGCTCATCGTCGTACTGTCGCGCATCGTTCTCGGCATCCTCCAAGGGCAGCTGTACCTGGGCAAGCATCAAGTAATTGGGCTCGTTCTCGGAGGTGTGCGTGCCGAGAATCATCTTCTGCACGGAGTAGTCCTTCCCCGGCGGCTCCTCCCGGACAGGAAGCCACTCGACGGTGAGCGAAGGCCACTCGAGGGCATGCGTGATAACCAAATCGTACAGGAACGGCGTGTTCTTCTTCCAGATTTTGTACTCCTCGTTGATCAGCCGTTCCTCGATCTCCCCTCTCATCTCCTCCTCGTCCTTCCCCATTCTTTACCGCACACTTTCAGCCGCTTGTGTAGTGGTATTTTCTCGCACTCTCTATGAACTTGTTGCTGGAGATTTGGAGGGAATGGAAGGAGGGAAAGTGGGAGCTTGACGCCTGACGGGGAGAATTGCGTGCAGGGTTTTAATCGCGGTTGGGGCTGTGAAGAAATGGACTGGGCCGCGGCCCGCAGGCTATGGGCCGGGAAGTAACACAATCCTGGCCTGGGCATAGGTCACGATAACTAAATTACAAGTTCTTAGGAGTTACAAGTAGTCACCTATGCGATATAGATCTAGTCATCGGGTGATAAAGGTTGTCAGTCATCTAAAAAGTTACATAGTCATCGCCCAAGGCGAACAAAGGAGCTACAAGTGGTCATTCTGATGATAGAGGTTGCCCAATCATTCGAAGATAGAAGATAACTCAGTCATTTAGGACGAAGATCGCCTAGTCATTGGGCAACAAGGCAGACAATCATTAAGCATGACATAAGAGGCAACTATAATTGAATCTTTAATATTTATAAATGGTTTCAATTTATGATTAGGCATTTATCGTTTAGAAATTGACCAAATTTATAATTAGCGTTAATGACCTATATTTATAATTTGTAACCATAGAAATGATGTAGGTTTGACCTCAAACGGAGCATAAATAGGTTTCATAATGCGTCATTTGTGAAATAGGATAACTATCCCTACACCTCTCATGAGGTTGGCATGATGAGTCTATGATTACACGTCAAAGTTGCGTAATTAGGTGTTTAAAAACATTAATTAATTATTACAATTTTACTTAAATGCCTAATTATGTCAAATATTTTAATATTGAGCTCAATTTATAATATTTAAATTTTTATTCTATTTTCATTCATAAATTTACGAGCAATTGTGTTTAATTTTTGTAAGGTATTTTCGAGAATTAAAAAAGAAATAAAAAATGCACATGCAAAGAGTGGAGTGGGTCATGCAAAATGATGCAAATGGAGGCGTTAAGTGCAAAACGAAGCTAATTGGGCGATTATGAACAGTTTCAACATTGATTTGTAATATGAGCATAACGCTCTCATCCAAGCTTTGATTGAAATGATTCAAAAGCTATGGAACGTCAAGAAAAAGCTATACAACTTTCGTGTTTTAAGTTTTGAAAAATACTGACTACATCAAGATCGAAATCGGGTTTGAAGTTACTGCACCTGCTACCGCAACCGTGCATTGATAAAGAAGAAAAGAAGCTGGGCTTTACAAGCATAGGTGGCCATCACGTGAGACCCATGCATAAATGAAATGGAAGGGGTCCGTGTGCATAAGAGCGAGTGTGTGCGCTAGAATAAAAAGGAACATGAGTGGGCTGTAAGCAGCTCCATACAAGAGTGAGGCTCGTGCAAATGCATGGGCCATGCATGCATTAGAAGGAGATGCAGGAGCTGCTATGTGCAAGGCTCATTCGGCAAGCTTTTGGAGGGCACCCCATGCGCTGGAAGATTGGAGGGTCGTGTCATGCATGTATTTAATGGGTTGTAGGGTTTTAATACAATAAAGGGAGCAGCAACCTTTAGAAAAGGGAAAAAATAGGGTTTTGTTTGGGGTTCTTTTTGGGGAGTATCAGTTGTGCAGAGGAAATTGAAGCAGGGAGCAGCTGAGGCCTCCTCACATTCGGCCATCTCTCTCTCTCTCTCTCTCCCTTGTATCTTTATTTAATTATTTTTTTAAAATTCAATGTCATTTTAGTGTTTGTTGGAACCTATTATTGTTGGATTGATTTTCATTTTAGCTTAAGTTAATGTGGATTTATTTTGTTTAAGCATTTGTTTGAGTTTATTTTTATTTTAGTCATTGTTGAAGTTTAGTTTATTTTTGTTTAAGCATTTGTTTGAGTTTATTTTTAATTAAGTCATTGTTAAGTTTAGTTATTTTTGTTGAAACTATTGTTGGGATCTATTTTTACTTAAGTTATTATTGTGTTAAGTTTATTTTTGGTTAAACTATTGTTGGATTTATTTTTGTTAAGTCATTGTTGAAGTTTAGTTTATTTTTGTTTAACCTTCTGTTTGATTTTTTTTGTTTAAGTTATAATTATGTTGAGAGTATTTTATCGTTGAAGGATTTTCATTAGATTAATAAAGTTCTCATTTTGGTTCACTATTTGAATATTTTAAAACTTTGGTTATTTTGTTCATTTACTTTAGTCATAGTTTATTTGATCGTTTGAATGAGTTATTGAATTGATTATATTGGGTAGGCATAGTTGTTTGGTTTGTTTAATTTCATGATAGTTATTTTACTATTTAAGCATGTTATGTTTTTAGTTTAGGTTTCGTTTTGTTTTAATTTCATTACAAACTCTCAAAAAACCCAGAAATACGAATTTAAAATGTGTTCATTAAATGTTTTTTTTCCTCCTTTTTGTTTTAACGCGAGTTTGAAGTTAATCTACGTTCCCTGAGGAGACAATCTGGCATTTAGGCTAATTGTTACGTGACAGAACTCCTATACTTGAGATAGTCTCTGCGCTGCTCATTTTAGAGTGAGTCAAGTTTTTGGCGCCGTTGCTAGGGACTTATCAGATTTAGTTTCAAACTAGCGTTTTCCCTTTATTTTGATTTTTCTTATAATCTAAACAACCACAAAATCATAAGTAGCTTTATCTCTGTTGCATTTTCGCGTGCTTTCTACTGTATTGGTGAGTGTCTGTTATTTGGATTGATGTTTAATGTCTTGGGTTAGAGACATTTCAAATAGATTATACAAAATTTCTTTCAATACTAGTAGTGACACACACAGCACAGAGTTAGGTAGTTCTTCTGTCTCCTTTACAAGTGAGGACACTGAACTTGATTTATACAATCCTTTTGTGGAAGAGAGTTTTGAAAAAATTATGGCTGCTCCTGCACCATACACTTTTAAAGATTTTTTGCAGCTTACACGAACCACTACACCATCATGCATTGTTTTACTTAATGATGCACCGAATTTTATGATTAAGCATGAGATGTTGTCAGTGATACCTCAATTCCATGAGATGGATTCTAAGAGTCCTTACCAGCACTTGACAGACTTTGAGTTGCCCTACACTACTTTTATTACTAGAGTTGGCACTAATGAGTTTATTAAACTTCGTTTATTTCATTTCTCTTTAAAGGATGAAGCAAAGATTTGGTTTAATTATTTGAGGCCTAATTCTATCTTTAGTTGGACTAATATGCAGCGTGAATTCTTACATAATTTTTTTTCCTTTTCAGAGAACCTAGTTTCTGCATGAGCATATCAGTCAATTTATGCAGAAAGGTGATGAAACTTTTCGAGCTTGTTGGGAAATGTTTAAGGATCTGATAAACATTTGTCCATAATATGGGTTTGAGTATTGGAGGCTAGTCAACTATTTTTACACAGCTCTCACTCCTGAATGCAAACAGTTTGTTCAAACCATGTGTAATAGGGAATTCTTTAACAAGGAACCGGATCAAGCAGTCTCATTTTTTTTATTACCTAGATGAAAGTGCCCAACAATGGAATACACGATTTGATCGAGCACCATTGGCAGTACAACCTCTTAGAGCAATTGGTGGTGGAGGTAAATATGAAATCAAAACGGAAATTGATGTCCTAGCTCGTATTGCTACTTTGACTATGAGGGTAGAAGTTATGGAATTAGAAAAGGCGAAAGCTACGAAACCAGTGGAGGTGTGTTCTCTATGCGTCGATTCTAGCCTTAAGACTCGGGATTGTCCGATTATACTAGTATTACAGGAGAGTGGGTCTAATAAGATGCAATCAGCGAATTGGGTTTACAAAGCACCAAATTAGCCTTTCTCTAACACTTATAGTTCGGGACGGATGAGTCATTCGAATTTTTCATAGAGGAATGATCAGTCTGGTCAATCTTCTTTGCATTTTCAGCAACCTCCTTAGTCTTATACACCACATTCTCAGCCGACATATCATCAAGCTACTCCTCAGTATCAGTATCAGCCACATCAAATTTCTTGTAACTATTTACCCCTAAGATTCCAATCTAATGCACCCGCTTCACCAAAGAAGCCTCTTTATGATAGCATGACACGAATGGCTAATACACTTCAACAATTTATGTAGATTCAGGTCACAACTAATAGTTAGAACACTCAGGCCATAAATGAATTGCGGGGCACTATTAACAAGATGAGCATGACATTGAGTACACTAGAGAAAGGAAAATTTATGGCACGACCTCAGCCTAATCCTCAAGTATACCAACAACAACAGCAACAACTACAAAATGTCTCAAGAGATTCTATTGAGATAGCAAAGGCAGTTATTACTTTGAGAAGTGGAAAAGAAGTTTCCCGACTTGAGATATCAAGTGATAGACAAACAGCTGTCCCAACACCTAAAGTTACGACTAAAACATATGAAACCAAGGAAAAATCAAATGAAGCTAGCCTAGAATTGAAGAAGTCAGTCAATATGGAGGCCGAGATGAGTAAGGAGTATCGACCTGTGGTTCCCTATCCTCAGAGGTTGACAGCTGGCCAAAAGAACAAATATCACACTAAAATTCAAGAAATCTTCAATCAAGTAAAAATTAATATTCTGCTTCTAGATGCCATACAACAAGTTCCTTCGTATGCTAAATTTTTAAAGGATTTGTGCACAGTGAAGAGGAAATTGAATGTAAAGAATAAGACTTTCTTGACAAAGCAAGTCAACGCATTGATATTGAGAGAAACTCACCAAAAGTTCAGGGATCTTGGTTCTCCTACCATTTCCATTATGATAGGTGAATGCGGCATTGGGAGAGCTCTACTTGATTTGGGGAGTAGTGTAAACTTGCTACCATTCTCAGTATATGGGCAGTTGAGGTTGGGTGAGTTGGAGAAGACCTCCATGATGCTATAGTTGGCTGACAGATCAGTCAAGGTACCACAAGGTGTTATTGAAGATGTGTTGGTTCGGGTGGACAAATTTTATTATCTAGTGGACTTTGTAGTTTGGGATATGCAACAGCCAGTCTCCACCATTTACCAGACACTTGTCATTCTTGGACGTCCATTCCTTGCTACCTCCAATGCATTGATCAATTGTCAAAGTGGAGTACTAAAGCTCACATTCAGGATTATGACATTAGAGATGAACATGTTCAATGCCTGCAATATGCCAAGTGGTTGTGATGACTCAAAGGTACATACAATTGATTTGACAGATGACTTTGACATTTTAGAGTTGTTATCGATACTTGATTCTGATAGTACATTTGAGAATGAATCTTCCGAGCAGCGTAATATTTTTTATAAGACAGTTCGTTTGTCTAGAGAGTTGACAGAATCAAAGGGGTAGTTGGTAGGCTCGCTAAGGCTTGGGTCCTTAACTACCAAAAATAATATTTATAAACCTAACTTCAACCTAAGTTTAGTAGAAAGTGGGGAAGTCAGGTATCGATCCACATGTACTAAACCGTGCAGTTATAAACTCTTTTCTCAACTAGTCTATTATCGCCTCGTGTAAAAGAAAGTGAAAAAGATTGTATTTTGCAATGAGTATGCTAACAACTACTGGAAAGCAGATAAAATCTAAGTTAACCTTACTCCTACAAAGTGATGTTTGGATATGAATCAGACTCAGGACGTCATGCCTCTAACTACGCTCGACCAGCTATACGCAGAAGTACTGACCCAAGAATCTTAGGCTAAGTGGGAGAGGGTCATTCGAGGGAATAGGGTAGCAAAGGTGCACTAACCGTCCAAAGCACGGTCAAGAACAAGAGTATGCCCCATCTCAACGATCACACGAGCACCTCTGCGATATCCGAAGCCAACGACTTCTATTTGGTGGAGACTGTATTAATTATTGACTTTTTGAGTCTAATCCCTGTTTTGATGCTGACAAAGTGTCTGTATCTCATGTGTACATTAGTGTGTGAACAGGTCTATATTTTAACATGCACATGAGGTAAAAGGAAAATGAAAGCTAGAAGGACCTCAAGATCATACATCCTTGCGTATTTCATAAGGCTTGAAGAGCAAGATAGAAGAAGAAGACATCTACTTTCAATTGTATTGCATTTTGTTTTAATTTGATTTGTAATAATTGCCTGACATGCTTGATGTGGATGTAAGCTCAAAATGACCATAGACTGGCCCTAGGGAGTAGCACTTTTCACAAAAACTCTTTTCTTAAATAACTAATTGGTTAGTGTCAAAGATTAGGGCTAAAACAAAGTTTACAAAAACTTCGGTCGACCTTTGGTTGACCCAAGCCAGATTTTTTAGTTTAATTCAAAAGCTTCAATCATAGGGAACCAAATAAGAACCATAGTTGACCTTAGAAGCAAAATTGGAATTTCACGTGCCTTGGCCGACCGACCATTGCAGGGTTATTTGACCTCTGTCGACCGAACTGAGAAAGTTGACCAAAATTAAAGCTTCGGTCGACCGAACCCTAAGCAGTACGAAAGTATCGGTCGACCAAACTGACCAGAAGTCAACATGTTGATTTCGCTCAATCGTCCGTTCTAAAATGAACGTGTCTTCCACTGTTGATCGAACTCACACGTGTCTAACCCCCAACAACTTGGTCGACTGAACTTATAGTTCAAGTGGCCACGGTCGATCGAAGCTCATGAATGGTCAACCAAACCTTAGCCTTGGTCGACCAAACCTCGAAGGGTTCGAAATTGCCCTGAGACGGTCGACCAAACCTACAGTTCAAAATTGTCACGGTCGACCGAACACAGTAATATAGTCGATCGAACCTATAATACAGTCGACCGAACCTCTCGGGTTGGTTAGATTTTTACCACAATTAAATAGGGTTATTTTTCATTAAACATGATTAAATATTTTTTAAAATACCCAGTGTGTCCCCAACGGTTATATTTTCACCTATCTCTATATATACCCCTTCATAAGTCATAATTAGTAAGATGATTAGTTAAAAAACTTTCTCAAATTGTTATATCATATTTTCATCTTCCCAAGCCTATTTTTTCATTCTCTCTTATTATTACTTTGAAAAATCAATTTCCAAAGATAGTGCTTTACATATATTAGGCATTTGTTTTTCAAATCAAAATCGTTTTTACTCTCATAGTTTATTCACATTTCACATCTTAGTCTTAAGAGTAAATCAAAGTTTTCTCCATATATATTCATTGATATATATATCCTTGGAGAAAATCTAATTCTTTGCTTGTGAATCTTACACACTCATTGCAAGATTCAATGGCTCATTTGCTTGTACTTGCAAAATATTTTTTAACCATAAACCCTAGGTTCTCCAGCACTTTATTTAGAAAAATATTTTTTTTTTTGTAGAAATTTCTTATTTGGACACAAAATCTTTGAGCACACATCATACACATATTTATTCAAAGATTACTTTTGTACACATCTGCTTGTATTAGAAACATATTTCGTTGTACAAAAAATATTCATTTGTTGTATTCCCGACCGGTTGTCGGAAGAGGGAGACTAGCCCTGTGATTAGTCTCGGACTGGTTCAGACTCGGTTAAGAAAACTAGGTGCACTATCCTAGTAAGGTGTTGTTTAGGTGTCGCTCCACCCATTAAATGAGCCATAGTGGAATCCTCTTTCTTGTGAGCTTAAGGCGGGGACGTAGGCAATATTGGCCGAACCCCAATAACATATCGTGTGTCCATTTCATTTCCGCACTTTCAATTTCTGCACATGTATGTTTTATATTTGATTTATTATATGCAGTACATGTATTTAATTGTTTGAACAATTGATTGGGTTTATGATTATGTAGAAAGACCCTAGGTTTGCGAAATACTGTTGATATCTAGTTTGACCTAGGAGAAAAGTTTTAAATACCCAATTCACCCCCTTTTGAGAATACATCAATTCCAACAGTAGTGCTTATCTTATAATGCAAAACTTCATCATAATCAAACCAGTAAATCAAAGCATGTAAATCAAAAGCATGTAAATGAAAGCAGGAAAAATGGTTTCTTATTGCAAACGGATTCGTCTGTAACTAACGATCAAAAATACAAAAGAGAACCACAACAGAAATGTAAATGAAAGCAATTAAATCTATCATAGGGTTGGTTCTCAATAGCATTTTAGGTTTGTCACTAACCTAAAATTAGCCAAAGCGGAACTCAGAGCTCATGTTTGTAGCAAATATTTATAGGCTCGAGGGTTTACAAGGTTTGATTTTCAATTTATGAAAGTTTGTAGCAAATCTCGCGCAGAAGATCATCGCTGTCGATCAAGTCGCTCCTATGCTTCCCTTGATCGCGTCCTAGTCGAGACTCGCTATTTGAATCTTCAGAATCTTCGACTAAGTCGCTCCATAGGGTCTTGCTAGTCGAGTTGATGGTTGAGACTTGTAGTATCTCGACCTTTGGGAAATCTTAGGAACTCGACATAGTTGCCCCTCATGGCATCTCTAGTCGAACACTTCGTCGATACTCTTGGTAGTTTTGGCTTCAGTATGCTTCAGTATCTCAATGTGGTCACCCTTGAGAATCACTTGGTTGAAGACTTGGTTGAACCTTGCAGCAAATCGTCTTCAGTATGAACCTTGGAATTTGCAGATGACTTGGTCGCCCCTTATGTTGTTAGTAGCACCACTTGGTCGAGCATAGCCTTCTTTCCTTTGATGATCCAAAGCTTTAGGAGCTTGATTGAACACCTGATTTGACCTTTGTGGACTTCAAATTCTCCTTTAACTTCTCATATGCCTAACTCTTTGATTTTAACCTATTTTTCCTAAAAAGACCAACAAACCTTACATAACTCCAAACAATGATAACAATGGGTAAATACATAATAAAGTAAGGATAAATAAAGGTAGATGAGAGTCTAAAATCATGCATTTTAGGGACTCATCACAACCCCCAACTTACACTTTACTAGTCCTCGAGCAAAGAAAAATCTACGAAAATTCTAAAATTCTATCTACCTTCTCATTTGTGGGAAACACAGTTACAATTACCATATGCAACAAGGCTTTAAACCCCTAAGTTGATCTTAGTGGACAAGTTTTAGTCTCGTGAGGGTTTCCAGAGCGATACCCACAAACACCAATTTCAATGAACATCAAATAAAAACACATGCAACACAGATGTACCATTTTACATACAAGAATATCACCTAATTAAGTATAAGCTCTTTCATACATAACTTTGCTATTCACGTAACTCCGAAGCAAATCACTTATGCAAGTCTCAAAATTATACAACCATCAAGAACAACATATTCACAGAGAGACAACCAGCAGTTACACTTAAGAGTTAATGTAGTCATATAAATTCGAGTATAAATAGGTGAAATCATAAGGCATGTGTAAAGTGCATGACTCGTTACACTCAGGGTATCCATGGACACCTACAGAATGGTCGTCTTGACTCAGCCTCACTGATATATTCTCAAAAACACTCAAGAAGATGGGTTTACTCGTCATATGTGAGAAGGAGTGTCATAATCAAACATCCCACATATTTTAAAGAACAAACGCTAAAGATATGGAGTGGACTACTCTGAAGACAATCTAGCCTACGTGTGAGGCGTCGGGTCCTTCACCCTAATATCTTCTCATTTACTCGTCATATCCAACCAAGACCACCCTAAATCAACTTAGTCATGGACTAGGGATAAATACATCTTAGGCATTGGACAACTGAAGAATCTTCATACTTGTAGAACATGTGTTGTGTCCTTAGCTCGACCTTTGTTGTATTCATGGAGCAGGTGTTCTATTTTTATTATTTTTTTCTTTTTTCTCATTTTCTGCTCATTTTCTTCATTGTGCATAATTACTTTTTATGGCCAGTTAGAACAATCATTACAACTTTTTCGTGTCTTCATACTACCAATTGGAATTAAACTCGAACAGGAGTCCATAAACTAAATATATCTCTAGGGGTGGCTCAGTCTTCACATCTTGAGTAGGCTACAAGACTTAGGTTTCTATCTCACCACTAGATGTCACCTCTAAGCTAGCAAGTCAAAAATAAAGGTCAGTATACAAAGAATATCTAGAAAAAAGGAAGTTGAGTCCTGTGAACTCAGAGTTTGACGTTAACCACTCAAAAAGAATGACAGGATCAACAGTACCTTACAAGGTGTCATAGTCGCCACGGGTGTTCCTTCAGTGCTCTCAAGGAACTCTAAGTGCTACGAATCATGTAGAAGTGCGTTATAGCCTTAAGAGGTACCATGTAAATACAAGAGTATATATAGCCAGCTTAATACAAATGAACCACTAGCCAACCTACATAGAGTTACAAATCCTTGATTAGCCATATAATGAGAAACTAAACATAAGTAAGCCACTACATTGTCGGTGATCATAATAGGGCCATGTTAGCGATGGGCCTAAACATGTAACTTATAGGTTATATACAAGTATGTAAAAGGTGTAAATCATTCTTAATCATGGTACAAAGAATGAATAGTGTCACTGAAAATTTTTGTTTTATTGGATTTGTTATTTTTGTGCTAAAAAGTGCCATATAGTGTCCACTACCATGCAGTGTCCTCTACCCTTCTACCCCTAACTTAAAACTTCAGTGTTTGCACTAAAGTGTGGGAAGAGAAGGACCTAGTATGAAAGGGAGGGAAACACGGCATGGTTCAAATAATATCAATCAGTGTACCTACATCAAATATATATAATCCTAAAATAGCATGCATGCAATAATACACCGTAACACAAAAGACATGTAGAGCATCCAAAAGCACCATGTATATTGCCTTGATTTAAGCATTACAAGTAGATGGACTACCAACAAAAACATGGTGACTGATTCATGGTTGGATAACATTGAGACTTATTGTAGCAATATGAGAGCCACTATGAAGAATCTTGAAATGCAAATTGGGCAACTGGCCATGAATGCCCAACAAAGAGGAACTTTTCCTAGCAACACAGAAGTGAATCCAAAGGAACAATGCAAGGTCATCACACTTAGGAGTGGAAGAGAAATTGAGAGATCACCATAAAAGGAAACCATGTCCACACCTATAGTTGAAAATAATGGCCAAAGCAAGAATAAAGTGGAAGAAGAGGAGATTGTGGATGATACACCAAGGGAGACGGACACGCCTCCAACAATTTCATTTCCTGATGAGCTAGGGTTAGATTTATTTTTGGGAAGTGACCCTAGGCTACTTTTGGTCTTTTTGTGGATGATTGTATATATATAACAGTTTTAGTAGGACTCTGGTATTGTGGTTGGTTGTATGATATGTTGTAATTTACGTTTCGTGTTGCTTAGGTATCGGAATGGTATTTTTGGTATATCCCTGGTACCCATGTGTCCAAGTTGATTACGTTATTCAGTTGTACAGGATTATTATATTGAATGTTATTATGAAAAGAAAAAAACTTAAATTGGTAAACTAGGCAGGTAGTTACAGAATATACCCCTTGTCTAGTAGCTTTTGTTGTCTTCCAACACTGCCCATAGTGCCCCTTACCACACGTAGGGCAACCACGATAGGATGTGGTGCTTTACCACTACTGTTCTTCTTCCAGTTGCCCTGCCTTGCACCAGAAGAAGAATTGGGAGGCGCTGGCCTCTTTTTCGGTACCTGAACCTCTACGCCCTCCAGCAGACTCTCCTCTGCTACAGTGGCTTTGTCTACCAGTGTAGCAAAATCCTGCAACTGCAAGATCGCTGTCTGCCTCCGGATCTCCTTCTTTAGATCCCTCAGAAACTTCCAGGTATTCATTGCCTCATCCAGTATCATGAATTGAGCAAATCGGGATAGCTCATAGAATCTAGCAGTGTACTGCTACACTGTTAGCGACTTCTGCGTCAGGCTCATGAATTCCTCCATCTTTGCATTTCTGATCGCAGCTTGAAAGTACCGTTCAAAGAATAATTCCTTGAAACGGGCCCACGTCATCATTACTGGTATCGGCCGGTGCTCCTCCATCTTCTTTACCGACGACACCTACCATTTCTCTACCTCCCCTGACAACTTGAACATTGCAAAGGTTACCTTCTGCTTCTCTATGCTGTTCATAATATCTAGGATGTTCTCGATCTCTTGGATCCAATTCTTAACTCAAATCAAATCTGCACTTCCTAGGAAATTGAAGGCTTCAGTCTAGTGAACTAATCAATGGAGTATCCTATCTCAACTGTGGGACGGTCCTGCCCCCTATTCGTTCGCAGCACCTCAGCCATAAGCTGCTATGTGAAATCTCGCAGTACACTGGTGGAGTCACTACCAACCTCATGGCCGGCTTCCTCGCTACAACTACCTCCCACATTGACAGTATTATCCTTGTACTTCATCCTAAAGAAGCAGTTTAAGAAAATCAATTAGAAGCATGACAACCTAAGTATCAGCTAGTACTACAATACTATAGAATCATTTCCTTAAATCTACATT
This sequence comes from Malania oleifera, assembly GCF_029873635.1. NCBI lineage: Eukaryota > Viridiplantae > Streptophyta > Magnoliopsida > Santalales > Ximeniaceae > Malania > Malania oleifera. The sequence continues at coordinate 27,025,462 of NC_080422.1, forward strand.
CTTAATATTAATGTACTCCAATAATTTAACATTCTCATTCTAACTCAAGTTCCTCCCTTCCACTCGGAAACAAAATCGTTAATGGATTGCCGTGATTTTCTGAACCTTTCGATTGTTCCAAAAAAATACAGAAGTATGTCAATGGATTTTTGTCTCTAGGTACACAAAGCTATACTCAAGATCTTATTTCCATCCTCAGCTCTGGTATAGTCTAGTCTATAGAACCTAGCAACCAAAGTTCCGAGCATTTCCATAACCAAGCAGTGTGAATCATATCACACTTCCGGTTGGCTAAGGCTCTAATACCAACTGTAACGCCCCTACCTTTTATATGGCTCCGGAGTGCTACTACGCCTATATAATACACCTGTCTCTGATAAACATACATAAACCACCTGCCCTGAATAGGGATATATGAGTGTTTCATACTGATATGAAATCTCATGCACAGCGGAAAACATAAACATTCATATGGAATCTAATAGACAAAACCATAATTTTCTAACTGTATCCTCAAATACATACATCCATACTTAAACATAACCTATTCTTACAATCCCAAAAATGTTATGAACTAAGTCTGTTACATATACAAACACTTACGTAAGCTAAAAACAAAACGACCCTTCAAGTCCCTCTAGCAACTAGGACAGACGTCCTGTAGGACCTGAAACAAAGGTTATATGTTGAGATGAGACACTTCTCAGTAAGGTGGAAGATATTACATCAATGTGTGACCACATGCGTTTATTTCAATTGAAAGTAGTTACATATAAGGCATATTTTCAATACTGTAATATAGAAGATATATAGACATAATTCCTACGATAAATGGTTTAGCATCATAACAAATTAGAGTTCCTGAGGTTAGAGTAGGGTACAGGCCCATACACTGTACGATCCCTCCTCCCGATACTCAAACTTGTGACTTTACCCATTTTAGTTTTCACATAATAAATATGCATATTTAGAACACTGTCCAACTTAGATACAATAATAACAAATGCCAACACTACCCCTTGGCTTCGGGTTATGCGATTACTATAGTCTGACTGGTACTACCTGGTCCATTAATCCACCAGTGATGCACTCCAAATCCAACCAACTATCTCAATACCCACACTGAAAATCAGATGTGTTGTTGCATTATATCCATAATATAAAGCAACGGAACCGTGCTTAAGCTTTTTAAGGCTTTATATAACATTGAGTTTTTTAAGGCTCTCTTATAATGGTAAGCATTTTAGAGTTCTCATATAACGGTGAGATTTTTAAGGTTCTAATATAACGGTGAGCTTTTTAAGGCTCTGAGAGTAACAAGCTGCTGTTTCAAATATCATATATACAATTTATGCTAAAACAAATTAACTTGTTTCACATTCACAAATCACCTGTACAGTTTTAGTATTTTCACAAACTCATTCAATTGTACTGTGGTATAAACCGGCACACACCCTCCTTTTTACATACAAAGCTTGATATACAATCAACACTTGTTTTCCACATTTTCAAATAGCAAAATGGAACTCCAGTTCCCATAGTTCATGTAATAACCCTAAAAATGGTTACACAAGATAGTGGAGTGATTTCAAAAAAATAAAAATAAAAATAAAAATAAATAAATAAATTATAAAATAATAATAATAATAATAATAATAATAATAATAAAATTTAAAAATAATAATTATTTTTTATTAATTAAATATTATATTATTATTATTTTATAATTATATATATATATATAATCACTTCCTGAAGCTTCAAAAGAAGCTTCAGGCTTGGAATTGTAGAGAGGAGCTGCGCAGAGCCCCCTTCCCCTAGTCTCTCATCTCTCCTCGTTCTCTCTCCCTCTCTCCTCATTTCCTCGATGAATACTCGGCCGATCGAAAATCAGGAAATACCGCTAGACTCCATTTTTTGCTACCATCATTTTACCGGAGCGGATTGGTTGTAGGAGCGGCATAGACGTATCTCTTGTGGTAAGCTAAATTTCCACTTTTACCTCAATTTATTGTGAATTTTAAGCCCAATTGACGATCAGACACCACCACGAGAATCTAAGAATAATTCTCTATAAGTATAGCGAAGCGGATTTCTCGTGGGGTCGTCATAGGCAAAACCCCAAATTTGGGATAAGGGGGTTATTAAGGGGCTAACTGTTATTTAATTAATGTTGATTTAAAAATGCTAGAAAACCAAGTGAGGGTGTTAAATATTAGTTTAAATGTTAATTTGTGATATATGAAACCTAGGGAAGGTTATATGGGTATTATTTTGAAAAATAAGTTAATTAATCTGGAGAAAATGCGAATTGCAAGATTTGAGTTTCGGGTGTCAAGGGCGTAGGGTCTGGGTGTTAGCGAGACTCCCAGTAAGTCAGGTAAAGGGAATAAATTATAGCAGTATTTTTAGAACTATTGTTTGAATTGATACGTGAAAATGAACATATGATATTTTGTTTAGAAATTATTATGATATAAATATCAGATAAATTGTGTGGCATTTAAGTAGTATTAAATTGTGATATTTTGGAATATGAAATATGATTATAGAAATATTGTCTATAATAAATGGGGAAATATGAGAATATGATTTGTATTATTGAAAAGTGTGGAAATTCACAAAATGGGTTATATATATATATTATTATGAGAATGAAATGTGTATATTGAGATGGGGGATTATGAAATTATGAATATTGGAAATGTGAAAATTGTATTGAGAATTCTGCCAGGTAAATACTGAAATGTGAAAATGGAAAATATGAATATTGTAATGTAAATGCTGCAATATGAATAGTTGAAATATGAATATTGAAATAAGTATATTGAAATGTAAATATGGCATTGTGAGTATTGAGTTGAGAATGAGAAAATGAGAATATTGCAACGTGAATATTGTAATATGGAAATTGAAATGTGATAATTGAATTGAGTATACTGACTGTGAATACTGGGGAAATGTGAACATTGCAAAATGCGAGAGCAGCAATGGGATCATTGAAATGTGATTGATGAAATGCCAATACCGTATAATGATTGTGGGTATGTGGTAATGATAACCCTGATGGATGGTAATGGAAACCCTAATGATGGGTTGTGATATTGGGCACGGTACCATTGCTAGTGGTGTAGTGCAACCACACGGACTCTTGGAGCGTGTGGCGTGACAGACGACTGAACTGTTTAGTAGAGTTGTTGTGCCTCCTAAGTCCGAATCAAGGCTATAGGCCGACTAGTCGTACTACAAACGTGAGATATGTGATATGATATTTTGATCTAACCGGGTCGGCCAACCGTGGTTAGATCTAACCTTCAGGCCGCACAACCTTGACCATGGGGGGAAGCATGGCGTGAAAAGAAAGATCCTCAGGGTAGCCATGAGTTACAAACGCGATGTTGATACTAGATACCAAGGATACTCATGAGCCAGTTAGTGAAATAGAAACGTAAAGTGAAAGACTGATAAAATGGGCTAAAATGAGAAATAAAATAAATAATGAAAATTGAGAAATAAGAATGATAGAATTGAAAAATGGATCCGTGTGAGTTAATGACATAAATAATTGAGGCGAAGTGAAACTCTCCGCCTGAGGGCTTACTGAGTGAGGTGAATGCCCTGATAGGTATCAAATGTGGTCATACATAACTGCATAAAGTGTTAGGGTAGAGGGAAACTACCTGTATGGGCGGGTAATCTTCCCTATTCTTAGGAACTTCGCAGGTAAATATGTGTTGGAAACGATTGAATTTGAGAAATGATTTTAAAGCTTATAAAATCTTGTGTTGTATATCAATATGATTATGAGAATATGTTTATCAGTGTATTTTTCTCAGATGAAATGATGACCTGAAGTAAAGTGGGCTATAACTGAACTCATATTGCCACACATTGTAAATAATTTATTCCTTCTTACTGAAATGTGTCTCACCTAAATTATCTAAATTTTTCAGGGAAAAGGGATAGGCCAGATGATAGAGCTCCATGACCATAGGGAGCCGAGACCCTGACACACAGGGTGAGTTCTTGGACTAGGGGGGTGTAATTCCCCTAGAGTTGGGTTGTTTTTAGGTATGTGATGGTATTGTATATAGATATATGTACGTTGATACTCTGGGTATTATATTCTGGTTGTTAAATATATACTATCTTCCACTGTTAAGTTGTATAAATGAAATGATTTTTTACTCGGTACCCAATGCGGGTCGGGTCATATGAGTGGTAACAGGGTTGTTGACGTGGACGATTTGCGAATATTATTAATGATGAGTGAATATTTATTATTGTGCAAAAAAATTTGTATGAAAATCGGGGTGTCATAGTTCATATTCGTATTTAAACAGATTTACATATTCTATTTCATATCATATGTCACCGGTTCTAGAGAGAGAGACAGAGCTTTTGTGATTTCTTAACCGTTAAACAATCAAAAATGATATTTAAAGACCCCTTGAACTGGTCAAACTCATTGACGAATGGTGCCTTCGTCGATGAGCCACGGAAGGCTCTTCGTTGATGAACCTCTTCCCTTCGTCGACGAACCCTTGTCCGATATTTTTCCTATCGGCTAGGATCTCTTCATCACTGAGGCTCTGAATTTTGGCGACGAATTGCAGAAGGGCCTTCATTGACGAGAACCTTGGCTTCGTCGACGAAGCCTACTAAAATTACTTTTTTATCCTTTTTCTCATTTTACTGGTTCGGGTCTCTACACCTTCCCCTCGCGTAACCATACTCTCGGATCCGATTCTGATAATGCAGACCGATTCTACCCTCAATTGGGTAGTAATCAAGTGTTTTAACCACACTTCAAAAGGTTAGTAGCAACTTCATACACTTTGTTTTCCACGAAAATCACATTTTCAAAATCCACTTCACTTTATCATCATTTTCGTGTCATCCCAAGTTCGTGTCCGGGAACGTTGCGACATCTCGTAATCACAATTAATACAAGAGTATTGAACAAAGTTGAAATGGATTACAACAATCTTGAAGACTAATTTTCAAACTTATTGATGACAAGTGTATTGATAACAAATGAATGACATTATTGGTCGCAACCCAAAAAGGTTGGATTGTACAAGGCTTAACTTAGAAAGCATTGAATTCAAAGAGTCCTATGCATCAATAACTAATTTGGAAAGTAATTTTAAATTTGGTAATTCATATGCAAAAAGGATAATTTTAAATTAAAAGAATGAGAATATAAAGTAAACTAAGCTTATTGAATATTAAAGAAGTGATTTGAGGGATAAATTCATTAAAATGAGTGTTTGAGTCAAAATAGCAAGTTAGTCCAAATTTCAAGGTCAGGCAACTGCCCTTCACTATATAATCAGTCGACTGAACAACTATTGACTTGCGTATTTTTCAAAAATCCAAGCACTTTAGGCGACTGAACAATCAAGGTCAATTGACTTAGTGTTCTTCCACTCAGGTTTGAGCCACAAAACTTCCATTAAACCCTCATATCTTGCCTATTTTTCTCGGTTTAAGCAGATTTAATTGAACATTTTTCTTCCAAACCATGTCTAGAACAAAGCAATGGGCAAAATGAAGTAGCACCTTAGGGAATGACAATACTGAAGCAATTCAAAATTGGTTTATCTCTCCCACGGCAAAAAAATATACAGAGAGCATATTAGATCCACGAAACCTATCCTTGGTAAGGTTTTGGATATTTCATTTATGCAAGAAAACTTTCCCAACATCCTACATATGTTTAATGTCTTAGGATGGGAAAGATTCATTACATATCAACCTAGGGGTGTTTATCCAAATTTAGTTAGGATGTTTTATGTTAATATGGAAAAGGGTGAAACCATGTATATGACCACTGTTATGAATAAGGCTTTTGCACTCACTCAACAAACTATTGCCACTCGATTTAGGATCCAAGTTGGTGATTTTAAATGTCCACACTTAGGACAATCCTGGATCATGGCACAGGACTTTAACCCAGAAGAGTTCTTACCTTTAATCATGAGTGAACAACCTGTCTATTTTGATCACCCTTCGTTTTATAGGCAACTGACCCTTGAAGCTAGGATTATTCATATCCTCATTACATATAACATTCTACCTAGGGTGGGGTCTCGTGACCATCTGTCATACTTAGACTGTTTTGTAATATGGTGTCTATACAAAGGGAAATGCCTGGATTTGTGAACCCTAATCCTGAGATGGATGATCTTAAAAAAAGAAGCAAGGCGAGTAATTTTTCCATATGGAGGAATTTTGAACCTAATTTTTGATCATCTTGGGGCTACCACCTCATCTACCTTGTTTATTAAACACATACAATATGACACCTTTTCCTCTACTATGGTAAAACTCTTGGGTTTGGGCAAGGAGGACAATGATGATGATGGGGAGGAGGAGACACCTCCCGGTGGTGATGACACTAATGCTGACTAGTTGCTTGATTTGACTTGAAATTTATTCACTAAAAACACTTTGGATTGTAATATTCTGATACTTGATTTTTTTATTTGCTTATTGTAATTTTCTTATCTTTGTTGCTTCTTTCTCCTACTTATGATATTCTGTTTATTGAGACATGCATGTTGGACATGGTTCATCCTGTGTATCTTTTGTATGCTGATTAATGGATATCTTGATGGACATCTTGCTAAAAATATTTGGTTTGAGAATTGCATACTGAAAATTGGACCTTGTGTTTGTGAACCGAATACTGATAAACGGTCCTATTACGATTTCCATGTTAAATTTTTTTATTTATTTCTTTTTGTTGATGTCAAAAAAGGAAGAAGTTTTAGCAAAATGAGAAGCATGAGAAGGTTATGAGTTTTCACATATGTTATATTTCATATATGTCATAGTTGAATATGAATGTTGATGTTTATGTTGATGAGTGTATGTTGAATATAAGTTTATGCTGAATATGAAAATGATGTTGAATATGAGTTTATGCTGAATATGAAAATAAGTTTATGTTGAATACTGAATGTAGATATATCTTATGCGTGTATTGAAATCTCTTATGAATGTATAGAACATTGAATGTTCTTTAAGGAAATATTACATTTAGGGGGAGTAACATTTGCTGAAGCTTGATATATGTTATATTGAAATTCTGACATGAGCTTTGTAAGTGTTGTTATTCATGTAATGACTTGTTGAGGACATTTTTTTAAAAAGGAGAAACACAAAATCACGGTTAAAGCTTGAACACATATTTGTATAGTGACTATATTTTTGTGTTTCATACTTATTGTGAGGGGGAGCCTTATCAAGGCTATCTTATTTTGTTCCTTATTTGTCATCATCATGAAGGGGGAGATTGTTGGTCTAACAAGGTTTAATCTCATCACTTCTAATGACTTGTTGAGGACATTTTTTTAAAAAGGAGAAACACAAAATCACGGTTAAAGCTTGAACACATATTTGTATAGTAGCTATATTTTTGTGTTTCATACTTATTGTGAGAGGGAGCCTTATCAAGGCTATCTCATTTTGTTCCTTATTTGTCATCATCATAAAGGGGGAGATTGTTGGTCTAATAAGGTTTAATCTCATTTTGATGTTAACAAATTAAGGTTACTAATTTTTCTTTCAACTTAAGTTTCAGGAATCATGTATTTCACGAAGTAAAATGGTTATACTTGGAAAATATTACATGAAGACTAACTTAAAGTTACAAGTCATGAAGAATATGAGCATATTGAAGTGTTGATCAAGCTTGGATAATGTTGAAGCTATACAACATGAAAACTTTGGAATTTAATTGTATTTATCTTTTTAGAGTCTCATGTAAGTACTTCTAAATTTCAATATTGTGACTGAAGCTCCTAGGATTTAATTATGGACTTAGAGACTTGATTTAGAACATGGAAAATATTTTTGTAAGGTCCAAAATACTTTCAAAGTTAATCTAAACAAGTTTTGGAATCAAAATGAGAAAAACACTAAGTTGCATAGTGATCAGACGACTGAGGTTTATCACTCAGACGACTGATATGCTACTACCAGTGTAAATAAAAAATTAGAATAGGGTCAGGAGACTGAACTCTTGGGGTCAGGCGACTGAATTGCTACTGCCTACTCTAGAGCGATATTTTGAATTAGTTTAGGCGACTGACCTTATGGTTTAGGCGATTGAAGTATATGTTTTAAACTTCTTAACAACGTTGATTTCTTTCCAAAAACGAATGATTTGGTTTCCAAACTTCGGAAAAACGATACGAATTTTTCTAACTCTATATAAAGATGATTTTTACGCAATTAGGGCATCCAATACTCGCACATACACATTGAATTTCTTACAATGCTATTGATTCATACTCAGAAAAGATGTTGTGCGTTTTTTTCTGAAAGCCCTCGACGAATTCTGATTTTGATTTTCTAAATCTCTCTTCTTACAATCAGAATACCTTTGCAATCTTTGTGAGCTTCAATTGCTTATTGATTTCTTGAAGTATATAGTGCTTTAAATTGTACAAATTCTGCTTTGCTGTGAGAGTATTCAAATTGTACGAACAATTGATTTGCTGATTTTGCAATTGGACGATTCGGGGATATAATCGTTGCCTAGCGAGAGGGTGTTCTTGTTAAAGAGGGTCTCCACCTATCAACGAAGAGAGGCGTACTCCACGTATTGAACGGAGTGGGTAAAGGAAATCCTCACAGCAAATTGCTTAAGGCAAAGACGTAGGCGGTAAGCCGAATCTTGTAAAAAATCTGGTGTTCAATCTTCTTTCCCTATCTCTTTAAATTGTGCACTTTATAATCTGTTGTATATGTTATGAATTTATTGGGAAAACTTGCTGAACGCTGAGATTTGATTAAGTTTACGCTGAGATTTATTGTGGTTGGTTAATTATTCAAAGTATAAGTAGCTAACTTACCTGATTTATATTACTGAATTTTTGTCTTAAGAAAATACTTGGTTGTTACTGGAATTTAACTTTGAATATTGAACTTGCTGATAGCTAAACATTCAGAATCTGTTTTTTAATTTCATACATATTATAGGATTATCTATTGGTATAGTACGTTTGCTGATTAGTTAGTTGTGTTTGATATTTGTGAGAGATTGTGGTTGTTAAATTTTAAAGGTTTAAAATAAATTAAAATTCCCTACTCATTTCACCCATCTCTTGGGATTATACCGTTGCTTTCAATGAGATTCGGTGCCATCACAATACAAAATTTGGTATAAAAGCTTAGACTCCGTGACATCAAGTGGGAAAAGAATAATACGAGGAAAAAGAAAAAGCAAAAGTTACTTCTCCTTTTGTTAATAATATACAATCAATAGGTATATAATACATATGTCCTTTATATATTTTTTTTTTAGTTAAAGTTACTTTAATTACGAGGGTATCATTGAAAAAAATGTAGAAGTCGTAAAAACACATGTAAAGTTTTAAACTAAAATTATTTTATTCTATTATATTGTACTCGTGATTTTTAAACTATAAATAAGTAATAACTTGTAGGCCAATTGCATTTTAGGAATGATAAAGGAGAAAATGATATATTGAAAAGTGAATTTATATTTAATTAATAATACAAATAAAATGTGTCGAATTAACACTCCAAAAATTAAGTAGATGAACTAATTAGAAATCAACATGTGGCGAGAAAATACGAAATAAAAAAGGTGAATATTACTTCTAATAATTACACATAAAAGCGTCAATTAACAGCCTAAATATTAATGGGTGATGGAGGGGATAAATAATGAGAGAAAAAAAGACGAGAGTAAAAACACTTCAGTACAGCCTCTGCCACTCTACCAAACCGTCGTCGGCCCACCACGTGTCGCCAAATCAACGATCCCTTTCTAGACTTCCCCACTGAGTTTTGTCCGCACTGGCTCCTCTGCTCCTTTAAAACCCCATCATGTGCCCCACGAGAAACTCAAGAGTGACAGAGAGACTGAGGGAAAGGGAAAAGAAAGAGAGGCCAGGATTTCTCAAGAATCCAAGTAGGGGCGATCAAACCCATTGCCCTTATCCTATCTCCCTCTTCTGATCCTTTGCATGATTGACCAGTTCCTTTCAGTCTCCAGATCTTCTTCTTCCTCCGTATCGCTCTGTTTTCGCCATTTCTTTCCTCTGTTTCTGATATTTCTCTGAATCAAGCAGCTTTGCTCATGCATGCACAGTCCACCTCAGTTAAATTAAGCTAGGAATGATCGATTCCTGAAATGGGCCACTGCGTTTGCCATTAACTACTGTGCCTCTTCTCTTGATTTTCGAAGGTGAAAACCGAAAAGCCATAGTCGAACCAGGAGATGGCCCCCAGGTCTGGCAGAGGCAGGGGAAGTAAGGGCAGAGCAGAAAAGAAGAAAAAAGAGGACAAAGGTTGTTTACATTTCAGATTTCTATTCCGAACCATGACTTAAATGCGTTTCATTTGCTTCATATGATTTCCGTGTTTTGCAGTTGCGCCTACCGTTCTTGACATTACCGTCATTACTCCATACGACACCCGACTCATACTCAGGGTACTCTGTTTTGTGTAGATATTTTAATTTTTATTCTCATTTTCTAGCATTTACGAGATCAGATTAATCACTTACTGCGTGTTCTTATTGAAGGGCATTTCGACTGACAAGATAGTAGACGTTCGAAGACTGCTGGCCGCCAATGTAGAAACCTGCCATCTCACCAACTACTCTCTCTCCCATGAGGTCTCTTCTCGACCTTAATTATGTTCTTATTTTTCAGTTTCTCAGTGAGTGGGAAAATTGGAAAATTAAGCAGAGGGAGTTTCTCTGTTCTGAGGATTCGTACTGTGAATTACTAGAGATTAAAATACTACTAATTACGGATATAAGCACCACTAAATTTATATATTATGCATAATTTATTAGCTTTTTCACAGCTAAAATTTATTTAATGAAAATATTCGTCAGACAAATATTAAATTTTGAGGATGCAGGTTAGGGGGCAGAGGCTTCATGACAGAGTAGAGGTGGTTTCCCTGAAGCCTTGTCTGCTCAGGATGGTTGAAGGTGGGTTAATTTCATTTTAATTAATTAATTAATTGCTTGTTTAATTTTTAATTAAATAATTATAAGTATCCACTTTAATTCCATATTTTGACTTGCTTAATTATTAGTATCCACTTTAATTAAATAATTATTAGTATCATTTCTTTGGTTTGCCATTTCCACTTTTCATGTGGCAAAGTTATATTATTATTATTATTATCTTTTAAAATACTAATGGACACAAAAAAATAAAAAAAAAGCTCAATAGTATATAGTATATCCCGTGTTTTAACCATACAAATTTATATGTAAATTAATGCCCTACAAGTTGATCACTTAAAAAAATAATTATAAAACTATAAAATTCATTGATTTTCCAATTTTTCAGTTGACAAGCGAACAAAATCTTCTAATGTGATTGATGGGCTCATAAGAATACAACAATAAAATCATTTACTAATTTTTTTAAATAAATAAATAAATAAATAAATAATATAAGAGAATGAAATTTGTATTCAATTTTTTTTCATTTTATGTTATATTTAAAATAAAATTTTTGATATTTAGATTTAAAATATCATAGTGCACCCAGAGTGACTTAATTATTATGAGGGGAGTAGAAGGGATAGAGGTAGACATAAAATAACTTTAGAAAGAGATAGTGAGTAAGGATTTAATATTCTTGATCTATTAAAAAAATAGTCCATGATCGTATAAATTGACGGAAAATGATTTATATAGTGAGACTGAAGTTTAGTTTTGTTGTTGTTATTGTTTGTTTAGATTTAAAAATATGTGAACTGCAGTAAAATATAATATAAAATCATGCAAATATTATCTAATTTTTTTTTAAATTTACACATTCAAAAATTTAAGCCGAAATAAATGTTTTCTATAAGGCAAGTTGAATATTAAACTTTATATAGATATTCCAGCCTGACACTTACAAAAACAAAAAAACAAAAACCTCGATTCAACATACTTAATTAAAGCGTCACCTCATTTAACTTGACCTTACTTTAATTAAGTATTTATTTATTTCCACCATGCAACAAAACATTTCATTAGTTTTGTTTTCTAATATTTTGTTATTACTTTATTAGCCATGTTCTGCACGCGACTTACATTCACTCAAATGCCCCTCGGTTCTTTCCTTATTTACCTTTATGCCAACTCTTCCTCAGAGGACTACACGGAAGAAGCCCAGGCGGTCGCGCACGTGCGGAGACTTCTCGACATCGTCGCCTGCACCACCCGGTTCGGCAAGCCGAAGGCCGGTCGACAACCCTCCGCCGCCACCGCCGCCGCAGCCGTCAAGGATGGAGCCAAGAAGGCGCACGCCAGCCACCAACCCGCGAGGACGAGCTCGCCGCCGGCAGATGGAGGGAAACGAATTGGAACGGCTTCAAAGCCGTCCGTGTCGGCGGTATCCAACGGATACGATATGGCCGCCATTCGTCCCACGCCTAAGCTGTCGCATTTCTACGATTTCATCTCATTCTCCCACCTCACGGCTCCTATTTTACGTGGGTTTCGTTTCTTTCCTCCTCTTTTATTCTTTTTTCATTGGAAAAATTTCAGAAAAGCCTTATGTTTTCCTCTGCTGTAAAAATTTATACGAAATCTAAACCCGTTGTGTCTGTCAATAAGAAGCGTTAAAAAGATCAAAATATTCACACATTATAATTTAATAGTCTAATTTGACTAATTGATTATGTGAATATTTTGGTCTTTCTGTCATATTGTGCTAGTAAAGTTTAACTGAGTCGTGATTTTCATAGTTTTAAAAGGGTCTAGTGTCTTAAATTTTTGAGTCAAACTTGAGAAGGGTTTGTGTAATTTCCCCATTTCAATATCAACTTTGGAGTTATGGAGGATGCAAATGCAATGTAAATTCAAAGATGAAACTGTTATTTTGGGAATGTTAATATATTATGTGTGTGCAGATCTGAGGAGGTGTGAGGGTAAGCTGGAAGAGAGGCAAGATGGCGATTATTTTGAAATTCAGGTGCATTTTCTTCCCATTTGCGCCCATGTTGCTGTTATACTTGTTTCTTTTGTATTGGAGGTGGAGAACAATGCATGTGCATCCATAATGCTGATTTTGAGGACTGTTGTGTACCTGATTCCTTCAAGTCATTAAGTGCGTTAGTGCGGCAATTATATAAGAATTTATTGAAATATTAGAAGGCAATGAAACAATAGATAGAGAGAGAGAGACTTTATAGAGATACAAACCGCCCGGGGGGGGGGGGGGGTGGTGGTGGTGGTGGGAGAGAGAGAGACGTAAGAATTCAATGGTTACATCTTCATTCATTCCCCATACAATCCGCTTACAGCTTATCTTTACATTTATACACTGCCCCATAGTGAGAAACAATTCACTAATTCTAACTGATTACAGATCATTTATAACTGCCAACTATTCTACTAATCATGGGTCATAGTGATGTACATTGTAGCGTGCACGGAGGAAAGACATTGTACAATCTGTTAGATTAGAAATCTGACAAATTAGGATTAATTGCCATGATATTTTGGGCAAAGATATCCTCTTGCATGGAGATGAAGTGGTGTAGGGCATGGGAGTTGCTATCGGGTGGATCCTCAACCCACTTCCAGGAGATTCTGAACAGATTGGAATTGATAACCAAAATGGGAAGGGAAAATTCTGTACTGCATATTCATTATTTGGGCTAGCATAACTGTGCAAGTATAAGTACATAACAGCTTGCATATTAAATGTGGCTAGGGAAATGATTGCTTTTGACTACAACTGCTTCTAACATCTCTAGACTCAAAAAAATTTATTAATTAACACTGAAAGTAAAGTTGGAATTAGGAAATGATGGTCTTTGACTAGACCCTGATATGATACCTAGATGACAAAAACTAAAAAATATTATAGAAAATAACAATAGTAAGCAACACTGCATCATTCCCTCCTTGTTAGAAGAAACTTGATGCTGTGTGAATTGCCATCTTTAATGGTTCATACATTTGAGCATCACTAGTCACTACACCTCAAGCTCCTGTTTGCCTATCCAGGAATTCCAATAGTCAGGCTTTCCTTTCCATATTACTAGAATAAAAATGAGTAACATTTTTTCTTTATTTTCCTAAACCTCGATTGCCATTTTCCTCATATCTTTCTCCTTCTAGGTGGTGATTTTCCCTATTAGAAACTCATCCTTGTGACTGCAATTCATAGCTGAAGTCCTCACTTCATCAGCAAATTCTTTCTGGCTTGCGTTTACGAAATCCCTTTGTGCTCGTTGAACACCGTGCACATTTCTAGCCCTCTTGGCCTCCAAAATGTGTTTTTGTTTCTGCATAAATCTTGATTTGCCTTTGTTTCTTGCACAATATGTGATCATCAAAAGCCTTCTTGTTGTGGCAAGCAGTCATGGGAATGGGGTCAACATCATTGTCGTAGCCTGCCTTTGTTGTAACACCACTAATATATTAAGAGCAAGTAAATGCACCTAGAGCTTCATCTGCCAATAATTTCTTTTTGACCAGCAAAGAGTTTATTAAAGGGTATCAAGGGGATGCCATCCAATTACAAAGGAGACAACAAAAAATGCAAGGAACAATCTTCACTGGAGGGTGTCAGAGATCAAGGATTGCATTAAATCCCTACAACAAGCCCACCATGCTAATTTGAAATCATAGTTATCCTACGATCCTTGACGACATGAAGGGGCGAAACCAATTGTTCAAAAGCTTTACTGTTTCCTTCTATCCACAAAAAGACATTAAAATTACCAAAAACAATCTAAGGGTCTTCACCAATCTAAGGGTCTTTCCAACATGTCATTTGAAACATGTAAAAAAGGAGAACCAGCAACTTGTTTCCTTCATTAGGAATCACAAAGAAATGACCCACTTATGTTTTTTTACCTCCATTATACCCAACCCAAACTTTGCAAATATCAATATAATTTTGATAGTTATGCAAAAAAATCCAATCTTTCTGAATAATTTTCACAATTTATTAAAATTTAGAAGCCTTATTTTTGTCTCATAGATCCCAATTATACCAATACTGGTAAGGGGGATGAGGGAGAGAGCCTTCCTTCTGTCCTGACTGGAGTGGATCCCTTTCCAAGCTCAAAGTTTGCCCTCCACAGTTCCTGCGGTGACCCACTTCTGCATCTGCCATTACTTTATTCTTAGTTGAGGAAGCACTTGCCAGCTTTATTAAGCCATCCTCATTGTCAGTTACATTTTTGTTTTGCTTTGTCAAAATCGTTGGCCTGCATTTCCTCCTCCTTGTTTGTTGCGTTAACATCCTTCATGGGTTTTAAACCTAGCTTCTTCTTCTTGTCACAATTTTTGACATAGAAAGAGTAGGTATTGTCATGCTCATCATGGATAACACTTCCATCATTTTGCGAAGGACAGACAAGTAGATATGGTTTGTGTCCATTGCTGCTACGTCACACCAAACAAACTCTTCAGTGAGAGATTGAGGGGCATCCCCAGGTCACAAGGTTCCCTGCTTTGCGAGGCTGGTGGAGGATTGTCAGTGTATGCAGCCTTACCCCTGCTTTTATGCGGAGAGGCTGTTTCCTTCGACTCCAACCTGTGACCAATGGGTCATAAAGGAGCAACCACTGCCTTATTGTCAGTTTTCATTAATACTTCCTTATCTTTTTGGACAAAGAAATGTGATAAGGCTGCAGGTGTTCCACCACTTCAAGCTTCAAGTTTTGTACCAGTACTTCGGCAAGCAGATTTTTGCAACTGCCATTGTCAATTACTAAATTACAAAGCTTTCTTCCTGCTGTGCATGTTGTTCTAAAACAGGTCTTCTGCAACCAATCATCCTTCATGTGATATTTTCACAATCTGTCCTGTGCTCTTCTTTAAAGGTTGTTACTGCCGTATTACTCATTTTATCATCCAATAACTTATTTCTAGTAGCAATAACCAAGGGTTTCCTTTACATCTGGAGTAATTTGCCTTTGAAATATAAACGGGTAGCCACATTTAATGATTGTGAATATATGAAGGGCAATAGAAGTTTAACTATCCCAAATGAAGCAACAGACAGTGGGCAACACAATCCAACCCAAGGAAGGAACTGCTGTGATATCAATTTGACCCATTGTGCATGGAAGGAAGACACTATATAATCAATCAGATTAGAAATCTGACAAATGAGAGTGAATTACAGGATATTTAGTGGCAAAGCAATCCTCTCGTGACACGCAGCGGTGGAGGGTGTGGAAGGTGCCATAGGGTGAATCCTCAACCCACACTTCTATATCTCAGGAGATCCTGAATGGATCAGAATTGATAATCAACATGGAAAGAGAAAATTCTGTGCTGCCTAATCATTATTTAGGCTAACATAAATTTAAGTACATAACATAATTGCACATTAAATGTGCCCAGGAAATTATTTTTGACTGCTGCTGTTTCTAACTTCTCTAGACTCAAAAAGCCTTATTAATGAACCCTAAAAATGAAGCTGGAATTAGGAAATGACACACTTTTACTAGCCCCTAACAATGATGCCCTTAGATAATAACAACTAATAAAGATCATAGCAAATACCAATATTAACTATGCTTCACTGGTGCAGCATCACTGCATCACATAGCAAGAACATGAGATCGGTGGTCTAGATTTGGAGCTGTGTGGAACTGAAATTGTATTGAGTTTTGTTTAATTCTACACAATTCCAAATTTAACGTCCTGTTTTCATGTTCCTAAAAAGAACCTAAAAAGAGATTGTGGAGGATATTGTTTGTATTGGGTGAGTGGTTTATTTATTATTTTGCCACTTGTTCTATTTTTTTAAACCAAATCTAATTTATAAGGTGATATTTGTTGCTAATTTACTAATTTTTATAAAGGGATTGCAGAGAGACCAAATTTCATTTAGATATATAAAGGAGAGAAATAGAAAAAGCTTATAGAAGAAGATCAAACTTAAAGGTGAGAAGAATAAAAGAGTAGATAATCTCTAATATAAATTAAACAGATCCCTTTCATTCATCTTTTTCTTTTTGCTGCTCCTAATATTCGAAGAAAACCTTCAGTCTGTACAAGTTACTGTTTAATAATAAAATATTCAAAATGTAGATACATTGGTTATTTTGTCAAAATAATTTCAATTTGAGTTCCTAAAATAACTCCATAATTCCCCATCTTCTCTAAAAGTATAGGAAAGGTGGGGACCTACATGTGTGCTCCTCTCTAGTTTACAAGAAATGGGAGAGGAAAAAACACGATAGAATAGAAAGGAAGCCCTCTTCTCGTAGATCATCTAAAAGGGCAGTTTGCAAACATTATTTCATCTTGCCTGCCCTTGTTGTGTTTTTAGGTGGTTGAGAGGCGACGTTTGTAGCTTTGTCTACCCTGCCATTAGTAAAGCAACCAATGAGAGAACAATGAGAGAAGTGGAGTGGAACTTAATTTTTTTTTAGAATTTTTTAATCTTCTCTTCGCCTCTGACCAGACCAAAATAGAAGGGAGATGATGCAAGTTTGAAGTAATAGTTTTAAGTGTGCCTAATGTTTGAATCCCTAGCTTTTTATTTGGTTGGGAAGAAAAGGAAATAGTAGAAGTGATGCAAAGAGAATAACAAATGAGAATAAGAAAGATGAGGAGAGATGGGAAACAAAAACCCCATTTCTTTTCTCTTTTCTCTTTTCTTGAATCTCTCCATTTCTGTTCAATTTTGAACTTATTTCATTTTTCTTTTTTCAACCCCTAATCTCTCTTCTCTCGTGAATAAAGAAACCAAAAGAGAGGAACCTTTAAGTTTCTTATCTTTTCGTATTACAAGTATCTAAAGAGAGGAGTATAGAGAAACTTCAAAATTTCTTTTCACTTTCCTCCTCTCCAACCATATATTTGTATAGAGAAAAGCAAATTTTTCTTTCAAAATTACATATTTATCTTCATCATCTTGTTGGTTTGTGTAAGGTGAGATCGTAGCTATTATGAAAACTGTTTGTTCCCCCCCCCCCCCCCCCCAAAAAAAAAAAAGCCAAAGTCCTTCCCAACCCACCCTAATAGCTAGAGGCCTCCAATATAAAAGTTCCATACTCTAACCATGGGGATGTTGCTGAGGGAGAGGTCATAGATGACTGTTTGATAATATACAGCTTTAGGGTTCCAGCATTTTAGATGGAAAAAAAAGACACAAATTATCATAATAAAGGTTTAACCATAATGTGGCACCTTGTACTTCGAATTTATTTTAAAAGGAGCCTGAACTTTTAATTGCATAAAAGGTGGCTGAAGTTATAAAATAGACTCAGCGTGAGACAAATCCTTTACATAGCATTATTTAATGAAAAATACCCCACATAGTTGCACATCCAGTCATGTGGTTGAGCATATTTTTGCTAATTAGAATAGTATGTGGATACTTTTTCTGCTTTTCTAGTTTTTGCAAGCCATGAATAAGTTTGTAGCTTTCATGTTGTTGAACAGTATAACTAATCTGCGGGGAGGAAAAATTGAGAGGTAGAAAGAAGAAGAAAGAGTTAATGCTGGTGAATCTTTTGTGGCAGCAGAACTGAAAATTTACTTTACTCATGCAGATTAAGATTTGCAATGGGAAGCTAATACAAGTGGCTGCATCAGTGAAAGGGTTCTACTGTGGGGGAAAGCAGTATTTACAAAGCCCCTCCCTGGTGGATCTTTTGCAACAGCTAAGCCAAGCTTTTGCCAACGTGGGTACTTTGAACTTAAATTTTTTATTGTTTTACTCTGCCTAGCTCTATATTAGCATGGTTGCACTGCTTGTTTTTGAACCATTTGCAATATTCTTCCTTGTTTTTGAAAATATTTGGACTTGACTAATTGTAATTTTGAAAAAAAAAAACATATTCAAATGTTTTGGGGTATATTTGGATGGGATTTGTTAATATATTAAATGGTTCTTTTTTCTTTTGATTTTGATTTCTTTCTCATTTTTGTTTTTGTCCTCCCCTCCCCCCCAAGTGCTATGAGGATCTCTTGTCCTCTTCTTGATTGTAATTTTCTCTCTTCTCTTTCTTATTATGTATTCTTTTGCCATAAAAAAAGGATGGCATTTGAAAGCATACATTTCGTGACATTGAGACTAAAATGACCATGAAAAGCACAAAACTCACGCGTTCATTAACAATTGCCTTTTTAAGCCTTAAGGCATAAGGGGACAAATTGTTTTGAAAAGTGATAGCAAGATCTTATTGCTTGTAGAAGCAAAAATTAAGTTTTTCTGTGATCCTGTTATGACAGTTACCAATGGTTTGCTAATACTCCATGAGGAATGTCAAGCTCCATTGCAGGTTTTTTAGTCAATTGGTGAAGAAATTGTTGAAATTCCCATTGATATTTCAACTTTCTCCCTCCCTTGAAAATGGAAAGAAGGCTGATCTCTATCTTCCAAATTTTCCTTCAGAATTTTTGCTAATCATTTCAAATTTCACGACCATACAGAAATATCCTATGCAAAATATCATCGCTAAAGCTAATATCACCATACAGATTAAAGCATAATACTTAAAATACCTTCTGCTTTTTGCTGCTTGAGAACCACATTGCTACTACAATTATTGGCAATCAATGCCTCCTCATCCTCAGCTCACAACATCATCAATTGCAACTACACCAGCACATCATCATCAGGACTTCACCACATACATTCAGTTTTATCTGCAACATTGCATCAATTGGTGCTTTCCCTTACCTTTGAATTATTAATTTTGAGCTGTTTGTGGAACATGGTTTGCTTTTGCTCTGCACAAGCAGTAGAAAGAGCAAGATGTCAGATGTTCTGCTTTCATTTTTCTTTTTTATTTTGAAAAATTTCTTTGTGGTCAGTTGTCACAGATATCAGATCATTGGGTAGCGCCTTAAATACCAACTAGGACTACAGCCATGGTTGTGTCATAATCTATGTCAGTTCTTACCATCTCAATCCACCTTGTGTGGCCTTCTTGTTCTTGTCGCATCTTCAAATAAGTGACTCACTACCAGCGAATGCACTGCTCTTTGATGCACACTTCAAATAAGTGACTCACTACCAGCCATCTTAAAAGCTTTTGCTCCATAAAATATGCCACCTCTAGCTACTTAAAAAAGCTTTTATTTCTTGTTCTAGAACATTTTTGTGTTGCCATTCAATTATCTTAACGGTCATACTTTTGCCATATTCCCTGGGACTTTTTTTCCTTGATTGCATAGTATTTGGTGCCATGAAATATTAGCTAGTCTTATGGCCATACATGATCACACAATCTCCAAGGGCATTTGTCAACTTCATTTATCCTGCATCAACTTGAACAGTGCCAAACTTAAAATTACTTTAATTTCACAGATTTCCTAAATTTTATATTTTTTTAAATTGCCACTGGCAAATGTATCTGCTTTCTTTTCTATTTTGGTTATCCTGAAAATGGTTTCTGTTGGTTAAGATGGGACTGAAGTTGCAAGGTATTTGTCCAAGTTGTTGAGGAACAAACGTTCAAACTAGCTCTTAACTTAAAAGATTTCTAACTAATGACTGCAACGTGGTGCTTAATGCAGGCATATGATACCTTGATGAAAGCCTTCGTGGAACATAATAAGGTGACATTCTTTATATTTGTATAATTACATAGAAAGTTTCTGACATCATTGTGATATTATTGATGACAAGAAAATAAACTCTTGAAATAATGATGCTACAGTTTGGTAATCTTCCATGTGGTTTTCGTGCGAACTCATGGCTTGTCCCTCCAACCATTGCTGAGTTTCCATTAACCTTCCCATCTTTACCAATAGAAGATGAGAATTGGGGTGGCAATGGCGGAGGCCAGGGAAGAAATGGTGAATATGATCGTCAACCTTGGGCCACAGATTTTGCAATATTGGCAAGGCTTCCTTGCAAAACTGAGGAGGAAAGGGTCGTTCGGGACAGGAAGGCTTTTTTACTTCATAATTTATTTGTCGATGTTTCAATCTTTAGGGCTGTTTCAATCATACACCAAATTGTAGAATCCAATGCGAGTGGTTCTCCGGGGTCCATTGTGCATGAGAATCGCATAGGGGACTTGTCTATTGCCGTAAAACGTGATGCAGCAGATGCAAGCTCCAAGTCAGAAGAGAAAATTGGTTGTGATCCATCATCCAGTGTGTCTGCTGAGGAAGTTGCTGAAAGGAATTTACTAAAAGGTGTAACTGCAGATGAGAATGTAGTTGTTAATGTGAGTAATTCTCCCTTTGCTGCAAGGTTATAATTTTATGTTGATATTGAAAAGGTTCATTAGAACTAGGAACATTGTTCCATTCCTTTTTCTTAAAAAACCTAGTTAGGATTCTCTATAACCGATCAAATTCTGTCCACATTACTTTCTATAAAGAATATAAAACCTATTTTGTGCCCTCTAACTGGTTGACACGTATTTGTTTTTGCATATGAAGCTCCAGTTATGCTCTTGAATGACTCAACTAAGCAAAACCTTTTTTCAAGCACCAGGAGTCAGTGAATAGAAACTTTTTTTTTGCCACATGGATGACACATAGGGCTGTAGTCTTGTTAAATCATAAAAAAAATGTCTTTTCTGACTTTCAATCCATGCCACTTTTGAATCTTTCCTTGTCCATGTCTAATTTTTAACCTAAACCACATTGATTTTTACTGGTTAAGTCAATAGCATTTGTTGCAGTAGGGTCAGCATCTCAACCTAGTCTCTTTGTCATTACTCACAATACTTCTTATGTTTAGCAATTGCATTGCCTTTCATATGCTTTTACTTTTGGTTACATCTAGCAAGGGCGTTGACTTCCATATGCATTCATCTCTGGTTTTTCATCTTATGCCTTACAACTTATTCGATCCCTCCTTTTCCTCTTAGTGCTCTTTGTAAAGGTGTAGTTCTTGGCTGCCTGGTCTCTGGTATGATGAAGTATGGCCATTCTTCAATCTTATCGAAAAATACTGATTTATCACTGAACTATAAATTCGATATTAACACTGCCTTTTACTGTTGAGGGGATTAATAGTACTGAATTTCAGTTCATTGG
This sequence comes from Malania oleifera, assembly GCF_029873635.1. NCBI lineage: Eukaryota > Viridiplantae > Streptophyta > Magnoliopsida > Santalales > Ximeniaceae > Malania > Malania oleifera. The sequence goes on from NC_080422.1 coordinate 27,047,441, forward strand.
AATATGTCAATCCCATTTTGAGTTTCTGATAGGTTGTGACAGACCAAGCCTGTGGCTGTGCTTTTGATGACACCAGAGATTGGTTTTCTAATATTTTTTATAGCAGCCAAAATCATTGTTGATCAAACTAGATGTTTTTTTTTTAGAGTTGATTTGCCTGTCTCAAAATCAAAATGAAATTGTGAAATTTAGAACTTGGAAGTTCTGAAATAGAAATTGAAATGTCAACAGTTCTTTCAGAATGCTAAATCTTAGAACTTGTTTTCTAGTCCCCACACTTTTTTTCCCCCTATTTCTTAGAAAGAGAATGGAAACAACCTAGTGAACTTTTGCAGGATACTTCCTCATTGGGCAGTGTCATTGTGAGACATTGTGGATACACTGCAATTGTGAAAGTTGTTGGCAATGTTGACAAAATAAGGTTAATGGATCGGGCTATTGATATTGATGATCAACCAGATGGAGGAGCTAATTCCCTCAACATTAACAGGTTTGAATACTTTATGTATCTCACGCTTACATGACATCCATTGATGATAGGCAAAATTGTAAGTAGGAATTAACTGTAAAATGTGAAAAAATAAGAATGAGCCTTGTCCATGCCCTTCACTTCATGCCTCATCATGATAAAGCACCATCTCCTGATGCGTATGTGCTCTGTTTTTGGAGTGGGGAGGCTTGCTTGCTTTTATTTCTGCATTGCTCTTATTCCTGTGGTTTTTGGAATATATTGTTTCTTTTTTTTGGGGAGCAATGGTTTTTTCTCCCTTGCAAAGTTTGTCCCATTCATTTTAGGGGTTTTGGAAGAAGGAGAGGGTACTCTTTGGAAGTGTGCTGCTTTTGCAACAATTTGATGTATTTGGTCAGAATGAAATGTGAGAGTTTTAAAGGGCTCTAATACTTCTACTAGTTTGACTTGGAGTATGATGATCATTCTTGCTTCATTTATGTGCTGTATTGTTTTTCTAGAGGAGTTCATTGACTGATTGCAGAGGGATTGAAGAGCTCTGCTTAGCTAATCTTGTGATTTTCTATTTTTTGGCGTTCCGTTGCTTTATTATTATTATTATTATTATTATTATTATTATTATTATTATTTTTTCAATTGCAGTATGCTCGTTTCTTCTCTTTGGAACTTCTATTTTTCTTCTCTTAATAATTTTCTTTGTTTATTGAAAACAAATCAGGCTTGTTTCTCAGACAGGTATATTCTGATATGATGGAAGGCTTATCAATTGGAAGGCTCCTATTGCATAATTTACTTGAAAAGTTTACAAATCTGCCTGTTTTCAGGTCCTATTTTTTGATGAGTGATTGAGTTATTAAATTTAGAATAGGAAATATTTTTCTTGAAAAGCATTGGCTATGTTCTCTGTGCCTGTTAATGGAAATTAGTCAAGTCAATGGCTGAAGCTGTCAAAGTTATTGAACATGACAGTTTTAGGCCTTTAATTCTGTTCCTCAGCATTGTCTTGTGGTATTAGAATTCAAAATTCAGAACTAATATGGTTGGCTAGAAGTTGGAAGATCACGTATACTTGAAGTGTGAGTTACCTTGATTATTGACTTAATAACATAATAGAAATAAAGAAGGAAGAAAGAACATGCAGTAGACTGTCGAGGCTCAGCAGGTGGTATCTTGTTGATGTGGGACACTTGTTCTATTGTTAAAGTGGATATAGCCTAGAAGGCTTTTTCTCACTTTCCATCTTAGTAGAAAGTGAAACTCTAGGGCCATTGGTGGGTTTCATCGATGTATGGTCCTTCTAGACCAACCCTTAGGAGCTCCTTTTGGGATGAGCTTTGCTATGTGCTTGGCTTTTTTACTTCTAATTGGATTGTGGGAGGTGATTTTAATGTGGTGAGATTTCCTCAAGAGAAGAAAGGAGGTGATACAGTTTCTGCTACTATGCTGAGTTTGACTCCTCCATTAAGGAGAGTGGTTTGAGAGACCTTCCTCTTGATAATGCTGATTTTATGCGGTTTGTGGGTGGTGCTAGAGTGGCAGCAAGTAGGTTCGATAGGTTCCTTTTATGTATGGAGAAGGAGGATGAGTTCCTTAATCTCTCTCAATCTATTTTACCTAGGTTCACTTTTGAGCACTTCCCCATCATGTTGGAATCGAGGAATGTTGCTTGGGGACCTACTCCTTTTAGGTTTGCAAATATGTGGTTGGATATTTATTCCTTTCAGCCCTTAGTCAGGAATTCTTCGAATGAGGATGCGGGGATGGGATGAGAAGGTTGTTTTAGATTCATGAAAAAACTGAAGAGGTTAAAAGAGAAGTTGAAAGATTGGAATAGGGAGGTCCTCAGAGACTTAAGGTTTAGATAGGCTAGTATTTTAGGAGAGTTTGCTGAGTTTAGATGGGAAGGAAGAAGATAATATTCTATCAAGGGAGGAAGAGATGAGAAAAGTATCTTTGAAGAATGAATTGGAGGAGGTGATTTTCAAGGAAATGAGATTTTGGAGGCAGAATATGAAGTTTAAACGAATCAGAGATGGTGATTGTAATTCTAGATTTTTTCATAGCTAGCTAATGGGAAAATGAGGAAGAATTTGATTGGGGAATTGGAAGTGGTTTGGGGGGCGGGGGCGGGGGCGGGGGCGGGTCATTATGTCTTATCAGAATCAAATTTCTTTTGAAATCATTAAGTTTTATTCTAATTTTAATTCAAGGATGATTGTAGTAGACCTATGGTTGAAGGATTAGAGTGGGACCCTTTGTCTGGTAAGGAGGCGGTTTCATTGGAGAGACGTTTTGAGGAAGAGGAAGTGAGGGCCACAATATTCGAGATGGAGAGGGACAAAGCTTCAGGACTTGACAATTTTATTATGGTTTTCTTCCAAGATTGTTGGAAGGTGGTTAAGGCTGGCTTGCTTTAGTTCTTTAATAAATTTTATGGGAATGATATTTTAGGCAAGAGTATCAATCCCACTTTGGTAACGCTAGTGCCGAAGAAGAATAAATCCATCAAGATATGGGATTTTAGACCAATTAGCTTTAGATTATGGTGTTTATAGAATCATCACTAAAGTTTTAGCTAATAGGCTAAGTACAGTGCTTGATAGGACTCTTTATAAGGCTCAGAGTGCATTTTTTTTTTGTGGGGGGGTGGGGTGGGGTGCAGCGGAAAATTGTGGATGCCATTCTAGTTGCTAATGAGGTTGTTGAGGATATTTGGAGAAGGAAGAAGAAGGAAATCATCTTTAAGTTGGATTTTAAGAAAGCTTATGATAGAGTGAATTGGAAGTTCCTGGATAAGATTTTTGATAGAAAGGGTTTTGGTGAGAGATGGAGGCATTGGATTTGAGGCTGTTTGAATAATGTGAGCTGCTTGTTTTTAGTGAATGGTGAGTCTAAATCTTGGTTTGAGGCTATGAGAGGGATTAGGCAAAGGTGATCCTTTGTCCTTGTTTTTGTTTGTTTTAGCGGATGATGCTTTGAGTAGGATGGTGGATAGTGCATTGGTTGGAGGTTCAGTGAAAGGTCTAGAGGGGGTGTGCGGTGGAAAATTGTGGATGCCATTCTAGTTGCTAATGAGGTTGTTGAGGATATTCAGAGAAGGAAGAAGAAGGAAATCATATTTAAGTTGGATTTTAAGAAAGCTTATGATAGAGTGAACTGGAAGTTCCTGGATAAGATTTTTGATAGAAAGGGTTTTGGTGAGAGATGGAGGCATTGGATTTGAGGCTGTTTGAATAATGTGAGCTACTTGTTTTTAGTGAATGGTTAGTCTAAATCTTGGTTTGAGGCTACGATAGGGATTAGGCAAAGGTGATCCTCTGTCCTTGTTTTTGTTTGTTTTAGTGGATGATACTTTGAGTAGAATGGTGGATAGTGCATTGGTTGGAGGTTCAGTGAAAGGTCTAGAGGTGTGGAGAGAGGGGGTTAGGGTGTCACACCTTCAGTTTGCTGATGATACCATCTTCTTTTTAGAGGATCATAGACCTTATTTATGAATATTTGGGGTCTCCTTCACATTTTCAAGAAGGTATCTAGGCTTAAGATTAATATGAAGAAGAGTGGTATTGCGGCCATCAATATGCCTATTGAGAGTGTTAGGGAGTTATTTGCAGAGGTGGGGTATAGTGTTTTTTGGATTGGCCCCTGTCCTATCTTGGGGTTCCTTTGGGGGGTAACCCTAGATTTGCTACCTTTTGGGATCCTGTTGTGGAAAAGGTCTCCAATAGACTGGATGGGTGGAAAGGTGCTCTTTTTCTGCTAGAATAACACTTATCCAGGCTTGTATTTCTAGTATCTCTTTATATTTTCTTTCAATTTTCAAGATTCCGGCGGGGGTTGCTAATATGATTGAGAAGGTTATGAGGGATTTCTAGTGGTTGGTGGCAGGGGTTTTTAGGGATCATTTGGTAAGTTGGGGGAGTGGGTAGAGGGTGATTGGTGTACTGCAAATTTGGTGTCTAGAAACACAGCTCCTGTCTAAATGGAAGTGGCAGTTTCCGCTACAGAATTCTTCCTTGTGGCATTTAATTGTTAAAAGTATGGATTCGATGAGAATGGGTGGGATACTAATTTGAGATTTAGATGTTCTTCGGGGAGTCCATTGAAAGCTATCTCTCAAAGTTATCCCCTCTTCATTTCCCATGTTAAATTCCTGGTGGGAAGAGGTTGTTGTAATATTTGTTTTTGGGAAGACCCTTGGTGGGGGAATGTAGTTTTGTCCACCTTTTTTCCATGCCTTTTTCGCCTGATCTCAGGGCAGGATTGTTCCATTTCTTCTTTTGTTGTTGATCCAAGTGGTCCTTTGCCTTCTTTGGATTTCCACTTTCGTAGCTCATTACATGAAAGGGAGAGGGTAGAGCTATCTTCTTTGCTAGCCTTGTTGAATAACTGTCGTTTTTCTTTAGAAAAGGATAGGCAGTCTTGGTCTTTGGATCCTTGGGAGATATACTCTTGCAAATCTTTTTGTGATTATTGAATAGATCTAATTTACCTTTTCTCATTATAACTCCATTTGGAAGGCCAAAGTCCTCTTTAAAATCAAGGCTTTTATCTGGTTGGTTGTGCTTGATAGAATTAATACCAATAACTTGCTACAGGTTAGGAGACCTTTGAAGGCTATATCTCTGGACATCTGTGTTCCTTGTCTTAGTTGTTCAGAATCTTCATCACATTTGTTCATTCATTGTGATTATGCTTGGAGGGTTTGGACTTTGGAATAAGTTATTTGGTGTTTTAGGTGAATGTTGGGTGAGTTCTGAGACAGTGGGGCGGGGGGTGGGTTTGGCAGCGTCTTTTGCTGGTTTGGCAGGAAAAAAAAGAAGGAAAAGGCAGCACTCTGGAAATGTGCTTTTTTTTTTTTTGTAGCCTTTTGGGGACTCTGGATGGAGTGTTATGCGTGTACCATTTTTTAGGAAAAAATTTGTCTCTTTTGCTGGTTTGGGGAAAGATACATTATCTGGCTTCTCTTTGGTGTGTGATGCAGGGGAATTTCATGTGGGTAAGCTTTTTGATATTCAGTGCGATTGGCATTATGGGTTTGAGTGTTAGGTCGTGTTGGTTTTTCTCTCACTTGTTTTGTAGTTTTCAGGTAATTTCTTTGTGTTTTTTATCTGGATTTTTCCAGTCTATGTTAAGGAGATGTCTTATTCTCCTAGTTGTATATTCTTATTCTATTAACGAAATTCTCCTTTTACTATCAAAAAAGAAAACATGCAGTGCATGAGACTTTTTTTATATTTTATTTTTGTTTTATCTAAATTATAGAAACTATTGTTATATTCATGTACTACTGTTGCATGAAATGTACATAGGATGGTTTATTTATTTATTCTTTTGGTTAATTTTTCTAATTTTCATATGGACTTTTTGGGTGTAATTATTTTGCAGTCTAAGGATTCTGCTTCAGAAGCCATGCAGTGGAAAATCACCGGCAATTTATCAGTCACCTCCATCCAATTTAGATGAAACAGAAGTTTTCAGATCTTTGGTTCAAGGAGTAATTAAGGAGAGCTTAACTAAGTTAGAAGAAAAAGCAGTTGTTTCTAGAAGATCTATCAGATGGGAACTTGGATCTTATTGGATGCAGCATCTACAGAAGCTGGAAACTCCAAGATATAACAGTTCTAAGGGATCAGATGATGATAACAAAAACGAACTGGCTGTCAAAGGTCTTGGAAAGCAATTTAAACCCTTGAAGAAGAGGGAAAGTAAACCTAGTGGTGAAAATAATGCAGATGGTAAGGATGAAATTTGTTCCAGATCCCACAGTCAGAATTTGAGACCTAATGAAGGTGAGATAAACAATGAGTTCTGCTGCGAGGCTGAATTAAAGAAATTTATTTCTGAAGAAGCCTTCTTGCGTTTGAAAGAAACTGGAACTGGTCTTCATCTAAAGGTCTCTTCCACAAATATGTTAAATATGTGCAATTGTCTACTACTTGATCTGATGTTACTTCTATTTTATTCACTAACCGGTTTTCTAGTTCCATGTTAGTAATGCTATATTAACTGAAAAGTGCTGTACTCTTTTGCTGCACGAGTTTTTTTTTTAACCCATTTTTATGACATTTTTTTTCTTTATTTCTTGCAACAGTCGATGGACGATCTCATCAGAATGGCACATAAGTATTATGATGAAACTGCTTTACCAAAGCTGGTAATATTTATTTGATATACTACTTATTATTATTTTGAAAAGTATGTAATAATTTTTGGCACAGCCTATGAACTAAATCTCTCTCTCTCTCTCTCTCTCTCTCCAGATAGCAGATTTTGGATCACTTGAGCTCTCACCAGTTGATGGACGCACACTAACCGACTTTATGCATCTGAGGGGACTTCAAATGCACTCTTTGGGCCGTGTGGTGAGAGAACTTCTTTCCTATCATTTTGATCTAACTGAGAATGATTTGAGTAGGCTAAGGCATTTTGAATTGTATGTAGTATTGAAATCACGATACTGGTTAACATGAGCAGTAGTATGAGAAGCACAATCTATTTTTTAATTTGTATATACAGGCATAGATGGTGTTTTAATGTTGTATAATAAATCAGGTTGAACTTGCAGAGAAGCTTCCCCATATTCAGTCAATTTGTATTCATGAGATGGTTACTCGAGCTTTCAAGCATGTGCTCAAGGCAGTTGTTGCTTCTGTTGAGAACGTTGAGGACCTACCTGCCGCAATAGCTTCTTCCCTAAATTTTTTGCTTGGGCTCTCTGCTGTGGAGGTCAATGACCAAAACTTGAGAGACGACCATGTTCTCAAATTGCGGTGGTTGCAAAAATTTTTATTTCAAAGATTTGGTTGGAAGCTTAAAGATGAGTTTCAACACCTGAGGAAGTTCTCAATTCTTAGAGGACTTTGCCATAAGGTATCATTGCTTTGAATCACATCTACTCCTCGTTTTTTTTTGGAAGAAAGACTGAGTTTCTTTTATCCAGGTTGGATTGGAGTTGATTGCAAGAGACTATGATATGGAAAGCCCAAACCCATTTAAGAAATCTGATATTATCAGCATGGTCCCTGTGTGTAAAGTACGACCCCTTTCTCTCTCTCCCCTGCGTCCCCCAATTTGATGATACAATAAATAGTACAGCTATTAATGGAAATAAAATAACTTACATATATAATATATGTACTACAGCATGCAGGCTGCTCTTCTGCAGATGGCCGGACTTTATTGGAATCATCCAAGATTGCATTGGATAAAGGAAAGATTGATGATGCTGTTAACTATGGGACAAAGGTAATGAAGCAGTTCTTTTAATAACCCTACTAATTTCCATGCCTAAATATGCTGATAGAAATTTTTGTGTCACCGAAGGCGCTGTCTAAGATGATGGCTGTGTGTGGTCCTTATCACCGAATCACGGCAAGTGCTTACAGTCTTCTAGCAGTAGTTCTTTATCATGCTGGAGATTTTAACCAGGTAGTCAATCTTTACAAGTGATAATTGATCTTTGGTTCCAGTAAATCTTGCTGAATGTTATTCATAGGTTCATGTATTCCTTGTATTGAGTTAACCATTTTGATAGTTTACACAATGCTTATTTTAAGTACTTTTTACAGTAAGTACTTATTTTTTGAGTAGTCCCAAAGGGTTCAATTATTGATTGAACACAATATAATGGTGTCAAGGGTAAAGGAGAGATATTCATGTGATTCATCTAACATATTTTTTCTTTTTTGGTATGGATATGGGAACAGACGAAGCCAAACAAGTAGGTTAGTCAACATGGAAAAAAAATCTTAAAAATAGGATACTGGCATGATTTTCACAAAGACATATGGTCATGCAGAAGCAAAATTCAATATCCTAATCTCATGCTTGTTATATTGCACTCTAGCCAATACAAATGGCTTGAGCATTCTATTATTTTACTAAAATATACTTAAAATTTTCATTAAATCTTCTTTTTTAGTGTCAGAACAAATAATTAGTGTTAAAACGTGGCCACTGCTTGTCTGACTCTTATTAGTCTCATAGTGGCCATGCAAATAATGGAAAATTATAGGACATGTTGATGTGTGTCTGGCATGTGTCCAGGAGTGTTATGATTGTGATCTGGGCATGGCCTTCCTTTAGAGCTGTTCATACTATGTAGTGTATAATTAAAATGCTAGCCCATTGTAGAATGATGGTAATGTATAGGAAATCAAAGTAAAAAGTTTTTTAATAATGCTATGTTTTACACATTTGTTGTACTCAAGTCCTTGTGATGCAGTTGACATAGGAAATTCATTTTATTTTTTTTTGTTTTTTATTGTGATATTTCTTTTCTCATCATATCTTTAAAAATTTAGGATGTTTTCATCTAAGTTGTTTTAGTTTATTTAACATTGTTTCCTTATTTCCCAACCATTGTAAGCCTCTAGGAGGCCTCCTCTCATGTACTGTTTTATTCAAAGTTGAATTACAATTATTTTGTGTTCAGTATTGGTTCTGCAGCAAGTGGGTATCAGAGTATTCTTATCCAACACAGTTGTTAGTGTTTTTTGACAAGTTCACAATTCTAACCCAAATCATTGCAATTGTGAGTGTTTGATCGAGTGGTTGTGAATTTTCCACTTAAACATGTTGGGTTTGCGATTTCAACTCAATCACCACATGCCACCTCTGCCTCCACCACCATTTTCATTGATCCATAGCACTTACCTTTCTGTTCCAGCCACCATCTGCATCTAGCAGCACCATTAGCAAAATTAGTCCTCTCTCTTGACAATGCCATCCTTGTTCATCATTGAAAAAAAAAAAAAAAAATATCATGCAGCTCAACTCTCTTCAAACCATAATCAACCCTAACCACCTCAACCCACATTAGATCTGAATCAGTCGAAGCCCTTTCAAGCAATGAAAGACCTCATCATCTTTTGTGGTTGATCACAGAAGCTTCTTATCAGCCCTTTCAAAGACTTCCACTGTTGACTAGCAATAGCTTTTCATCATTTACATCAATTTGTGTACTTGCTGGAGCCATCTTTGTTCACCATTGTCACCTGCTGCTTCATGGGAGAATCTGGATTAGAGCAGGCCATAACTTTGTGGCCATCAATGGAGCATCACTGCCACACTTGGCATCCCCAATGGGCTTCGTATAAAAAGTCAACAATTGTCACCACTCATCAGTTTTATTACTGTTTGAAGCATAAGCAAGGCAACCAAAACCCTACCCTTGCATGCAAATAAGAGTCTTCTAAAAAACTGGATCAAATGAGCTCACTTGAATTGGACCTGACTGGATTGAGCCTGGATCAGGGACAAAGGACCAGTTTGATCCCGTTGCTTACAATGTAGCTCAAAGGTATGACTGGAAGGATCAGGCCAAAACGCACATCCATGTATTAACCTTTTTGTTATCTTCTGTCAACACTCTTGCTGTTGCTTCTCAAAATCAATTTGTTTGTCCCTATGTTCAATCAATGTTCTTGAGTTAAAGATTTCCACTCTCTTAAATGTTATTGATCTGGATAGGAATAAAGAGGACTCATGGACACTGATGTTCCCTCTAGCAGCCCAAATATTGTTCATGTCCATAATAATTCAGCAGCTATTCCTGTGCAAGCTTCTAGCAAGCTGGATTAGGGTCTTTGCTTTTGTTTTTTCATTTTGTTTTTTGTTTGTTTATTTATTTATTTATTGTCTTTTTGATGCATTAAGGTTTTGCTTGGTTTCATCGGATGAGAGAGATTCAATTTTGTTATTAGATTGGTTCAATCAAATTGAGAATATTTTTGTTCACCAGAAGAAAATGTTGGTATGTCAATTATTCGTCTCAGGGCTTGTATGTACCTGGTAGCATAGTCTAGTCACTAGCACTGCCTGCGGAAGCAAGCTTCAATAACTGGGTGCAGTCTTTTGAAGCATAAGAGTGAAGGAAAATTCATTCCAATCAATTATGAGCTCGAAATGTACTTCAGATTGTACATGCTTGAGTTTCAAAAATTGTTTGCTTGATGTTCTTTTGATGAAAAATTAACAACATATTAGCTGGTATAGTGGGTACATTGTGGAACTTGGCTTTGGATTATGCATTGAACCCTATGACTTTGACTCAGTTGTAAGCTTCTTCCCTTATTTTTAAGATCTTCCTCCTAGTCCATGACACATTATGAGGAGGCTTAATTGCCCACAAATTCCTATCCTTGAGCTTGTGAATAGCATACCATCTTGCCCAAAGGGAGTTTGAGGAAGAGTGTATACTCCAACTTATCTGAAAAGCTTGTTCCAATCTAAGATAAGTGAAAAAAGAGCAAAGATAACTTATAAGAAAATGACAGTTTGCCACTTTTTGCTTCCTCCAAGCCACCTGATTCAAAGCAGGTTGAATGCTTCCTAATTGACTGCTATAATCGTGAGGAAGGGGCACTCTTATCATTGATGACTATGAGACTCGTGTCCCTGCAGTGGAGAAAGCTGAAGATCAGGAAGTTGGGTCTAAGACTGGAGAGAGTTCAACTGCTGATTAAATTGTGAATGTGCTTGAGTATTTCTAGGATGAAGCTGAGGGTAATGTTAGCTAGCCTTCATTTGTACTGCAATACTTGAAAAAATCAACACCAATAATTTGCTTTGGAAGAGAAGACCTAATAGGGCCCTGTCGCCTAATATTTGTGTCCTTCGTTTGAGGAGTGGGGAGAGTTGCTCAAATTTATTTCTTCGTTGCCCTTTCACTTTGGCTCTATGGAACAAACTATTTGGTATCCTTGGTGAAAACTGGGTTTATCCTTCCACATTGAAGCCTTTTTTTTTAACTATTATATTTAGGGGATTTGGCAAGGAAAGGATAGGAAAGCTTTGTGGCAGTGCACTGTTATGGCTATTATTGGGTTTGTTTAGTTGGAGAGAAATGCTAGGATCTTTAAAGGTGTGACTACTACTAACAATTTGCTTTGGAGTATCTCTTGTGTTGCCGTGGGTTTCGGCAAGTGGTTTCTTTAAACATGTTTCTTTGGAAGACTTACAGCGGGAATGGTTGGCTCTGCTTCGTTGAGTTGTTTTCTGTTATTCTGTGATCATGTAGCTGGTTTCTTCTAGTAAAAGGAAAATTTATTATTCTCTTTGTTTACTTTTCCTTTTTTCTTTTCTTATTGTATTATCTCTTTGTTTTTCAAAACCGAAAAAGAATAAAGGAAAAAGCTAGCTGGCCTGCTTGTCCATTTACTTGAGGTTGAGTTCTTTTCACTATTTGATGATACTAATGCAATTAGGGCGGAAGTTAATTTATTTTCATTTTTTTTTAATTTATGATATTTTTATTGGAATCATATATCTTTTAAATTTTTTAGGATATTTTTAGTTAAGAAATTAGAAATTTTACTTTATTTAGGTTGGCCTCCTATGTACTAGCCTTATTTGGAATTGAATTACAATTATTTTATGTTGAACATTGACCATGCATTATAACTTCTTTTTTTCTGAGTATAATTTGCACGGCCTTAAGGAATTACATCTTGAAACACTGATACAGCTTTGATTTTTTGTTAGTTAATTATTAATGAAAATTCAATGTTGTATGTCATCAATCTATACTCTTGCAACCACATCTAATTTCCATGCTCTGTTTTTCTCTGTCTGATACCTTTTGTAAGTCTGTGAGAGTTGTCCAGTTGCACTGATTTCTAATTTTTGATATTTCATGCTTGCTTAGGCAACTATTTATCAACAAAAGGCTTTGGATATCAATGAAAGGGAACTTGGACTTGACCATCCAGACACGATGAAAAGCTATGGGGATCTTTCAGTTTTCTACTATCGTCTTCAACACATTGAATTGGCTCTGAAGTAAGAAATAGTAGCCCATCTTTGTTCTGGTCCATGGTTCTTCAAAATGATGAGTTTTCAAATTTCATTCTTTAAACTGACCTTGTTACTGAATAACTTTATGACAACTTGACTTCTAGATGTAATTTTTCTGTTGGATCTGTTCATGTCTTTTTCCACTACTATATTTATAGGCATTTTGTATTATTTATTATATTTCCTTCCTCAGCATTTTTGATCAGTGTTTTCGCAATATTGACAGGTATGTCAGCCGTGCGTTATTTCTTCTTCACTTCACATGTGGACTGTCTCACCCCAACACAGCTGCGACATACATAAATGTGGCTATGATGGAAGAGGGAATGGGAAATGTTCATATTGCCTTGAGATATCTGCATGAGGCCCTTAAGTGCAATCAAAGACTATTAGGAGCAGATCATATACAGGTCTCTCTCTCTCTCTCTGTCTCTTCTCTTTCTCTCCACACACACACACACACACACAGACACACAGACAGACAGACACGCATACACATACAATGAGAACACATGCATATACCTATGCCTTAGATCTTTTAATTGGTTCCCTCTCTTGACAGACTGCTGCAAGCTATCATGCCATAGCCATAGCTCTTTCATTGATGGAAGCATATTCACTTAGCGTCCAACATGAGCAAACTACACTACAAATACTTCAAGAAAAACTTGGACTAGAAGATCTCCGTACTCAAGTAATTCCACACTTTCAAATTATTATCTTCTGGTTCATAATGGATTGGCTGTTTGTTATCTAATGTTAAGTTCACAAGTTTCAAGTGAGCCCCTTCTTAAAAAATTGATAATGCCTTTTTCAAACCCACTAGTCACCCTTAAAATGTTATTAGTATTGACTATAATTGATGGATTGCCCCCTGTAATCTTGTTTGTTGTCATTAGTGCTCTCATGTTTTGTTCAAATGTAAGTATTTTTGGAATTTCTATTGACACTCAGGTGGTGGTCACTAGTTGATTGTACAAAATGGCAATCATTAGGGCTGTGGGCCTCCTAGTTTACCTGCATATTGTTGATTACTAGTTGCTAAGCATTGACCTAAACTTTCATTTGCCTAAAATTAACTTGTAATCTTGCCATTGCCTTGCTGAATTTCCATAGAAGAAGTGGGTTGGTACTTGGCAGTAGTGTAGCGGCCATTTCATAAATTATTTTTTCTTGGAATATTTTATAAAGTCCTTGTGACTCATGGAGTTCTCATTTAAAAAAGGTTTGTTGCTCTTAACATCTAGGCAGACGCTTGCAGTTATTAGGTTTAATTGAAAGAAATTTCACAAATGACATAGCTATGTGAAATTTTCATTCAAAAAATAAAAAAAAACTTCCATGAGCTGAAATGCGTGCCATGAAAATGCCACTCGATCGAGTGAATTGGCAGAAGAGGATTCATATAGCCGATCCCACATAGTGGGACTTATGGCTTGTTATTGTTGTAGCTAAAATGCGTGCCAATCTATCAACTGTAAACAGTCAAGAAAATTTCAAAATTTATGTATTGATGCACCATGCACTTCCCTACAGGATGCTGCTGCGTGGCTTGAATACTTTGAATCAAAAGTTATGGAGCAACAAGAAGCAGCACGGAATGGAACTCCAAAGCCAGATGCATCAATTGCAAAGAAAGGCCACCTCAGGTAATGATGTAGAATATTCTGATTCCTTGGTTTTAATGTCTGAATTCACATGACTAATCCAAAACCTTATATATTTGTTACAGTGTCTCAGATCTCCTCGATTACATAAATCCTGATCAATATTCAAAAGGTGAAGATGCAGGGAGAAAGTTGCGGCGTGCGAAGGTAGTTACAATTCCTTACTAATTTTTTGATGGGTTAAATAATATTGAGATAAAGAAAAATAGAATGTGATGGTGGAGAATAAGAAGGAATTCCTTTTCAAAAGGGAAAAAAAGAAGGAAGAATGAAGAATCTGTTCAAGTGTAGGACTAATACTTGGGGACTTACAGAAAAAAACTATAAATACTACTTTCCAAAATTGAAAGATACTCTAAAGTTTTATGAGAGCATGAAAATTATTAAAATACAAAATTGCAACATTTCCTCAAGAAGCTCTCTCTAAAATTTAATAGTCCTCATAATTCTTGAGCTTAGAATTTTGGCCTAAACTCTCATGCTCATCATTCTCCCTTAGTTGGAAAATATTTTGGAAGATGAGGAGCCTTGATCTTCTAAGTTGTGATATCAAGTCCATATTCTTGTCAACATGCATGGAATGTACCAAATTAGGTTCATCAAAATGGAATCGAGTATGGTCATGTTTAGGTGACTTGCTCATCCTTTGGCAAGTTGTCATCTTTGGCGAGTTTGGGAAGATCCTTGGTATCAATGGTCTATCCCTTCTCTGCAACCTTGTTCTCAAATCACATAGGCAGTGATGAAAACTTTTATTATTTTGAATGTTCTCTTTTGTCTGTGTAACCCTATCCTTGGAGAGACATCTATCATTTTATGTGGGTTTTAGTGTGATGTTCTAAGTTCTAACCTTGTATCAAAACTTATCATTTCCCTTTCATGATGTTGAAGACAAAAATCTTTTTCTTTAATAGAAAAAGAAAGTTTGTTGGGGGAAGGTAGAATGTACCAGGAGGAAAATAATTCTTACCAAAAATATATATATATATACGAAAGATCAGGCCAACAGTCATCCAAACATGCTGAAAATTGGAGGGGGAAAAAAAAAAGCTAAAACAACCAGAAGAGAATGCCCACAGAAATGCAAATTAGGTGAGCCTGTCCCAAATCATGGGGTCCTGTCACAATCAAATGAATGGACAGAGTGATCATGAAAAATGTGAACATTCTTCTGCAATTAAACCACCCAGAAAATAACAAAAACTCTGCATACCACCATAACCTTCTTCCATCCTCATGCATCCCAAAACAGTAAATTAAAAAGCTCCAAAGGAACTGGAACACGCCCACACTCACCAAACAATTCTAAAACTTTATTCCATAACTTCCAAGTCTCTGAAGAATGAAAAAACATGTGAGCATGAATCTCATCCTTAGCATAAGACATCACATCACACACATTAGGAGGCAATTTTTAGATTGTTGGTGTTAAACTCTATTAAAGATGGTCATCAGCACAAAAGCCTTGCCCTTGAGGGTTCTGTAGCTTTCTTCAGGTGATTAGCAAGAGGAAAAGGCTTGAAAGGAATCAAATAAGATAAGGAGATTTACCAGAGAACTCTTGAAAGACATTCAAAATCCAATTCTGAACATCCTCCATAAGTTCAGAAAGAATTCAACGAATTACGAAACAAAGAAATCTCCTTGATCTCCCAGTCATTGAGATTTCTGGGGAAAGTGAAATTCCTAGGAAATAAAATTCCTAACAATAATCAGGGAGGAAATAAGCTCAGTATGATAAGTGATTAGGCCAACAAAAAAAGAAAAAAAGAAAAAAAGGAAAAGCTGCAGAAAAAACAACGCTCCCCCGCATAAAGATCCTTCCAAAAAATGAACTTGAGATCCATCCCTCCCTTTATATTTACTACAGTGAAAGCAAAATTGTGGAATCTGTGAGATGAATTTCCATGAACTTTCCTTAGAATTCCAACATTAGCATCCCATCAATTCTTTTGCAAGCTAAATATACTCTTGATTGCTTTGTATGAAGAGAATTAATTTCCAATGGGGAACACTATGACCACTTTCCCTTAAAGGGCAATGTTCTTCGGGACCAAATTTTTGAGACCTGCACCCCTGCCACTCTAGACCCGAAAAAATAATCTCCTGCTTTACAAGATGATCCCTCTCACTTACAGTGGTCCAAAGAGAATCTTTTATAATTATCTCTAACTTTGTTTCCCCACCAATAGGAACCCTAAGCAAAGACAAAACAAAGAGGGGATTTGAAGAAATACAAGCTGGGAACTATGTAATATGACCCCCCAAAGGAAAAAATGACCTGTCTTCCAATCATTATGATGCTTAGAAACCTTAGAAACTACTGGATCTGAAAATATCAGGGATTAGGATTACCATTAAATGGGACTCCTAGATGAGTCAGACAACAGAACCCACGACTTGCCTGAGTAGTGAACCAAGAAGTCACATCTTGGGTCAGATTAATAGCATCTATACTGTGATTTATGATGTATTCCAGAGTTGGGGGGGGTGGGGGGGGGGGTGAATTGGAAGTTTTAAAAACTCTAGGTCAAGTATGTCCTATTTTTAAAACCACAATCAGTATTGCACAAACCTAGGATTTTCAAAGCAATCACAAATCCCACAAATATTAAGATATGCAAATATTTAAATCATGCACAACAAATTGAATATAACATACAAATGCAGAAAGTAAATAGTTTAAGCAAGAGAGAGCAAACACAATGATTTTTTACGAGTTTCGGCAAACCCTTAAAACCACTCCTTCCAGGATGGAGCCCTCCTCTTCATGCGATACCCCACGCTTGGTCACGGTTCACTAACCAAACCGCAGGGATACAAAAGATATGAAAAAGTTGTGCGTACGAGTAAATGCTTCTCAAAAAGCGAAGTTGTACGAATGAAATTCTAAGTGCACTCTTATATGATAGGATTTATGCTCAATAGAGTTTTAGGGTTTTCTCTCTCAAAAGAATATATTTGAAATCAATGAGAGAACTAAATGATCTTTGATTCAAAAATGAAATATGTAATATATACTTTCAAAGATCTAAAACCCCAAAGTTATTTCTCCAAAAATGATTTTCAAAAATATAGTGTAGGAGAAGTTAGGGTTTAGCTCAATATGATTTTTGCAATGACAAGATGAGCTCTTGAATCTTGCAATAGATATGCGCAAAGATTCACTAGCTACCAAATGGTTTCCCCAAAAATATTTATCAAGAAAATAAGTGAGAGAAACTCAAGATTTGCTCTCTAACAGATTTTTGAAATGAAGAGTAGAAGAGAGTAAATAAAATCTTTGTTTTTGAAAGGATGAGTGGAAATCAAAGCTCAAAATATGTATATGTATTAGGAAGATCATCAAAAGTTGATAAATGAGTTTTGAGCAAGGTATATATAGGCACTTTCAAAAACTAGCTGTTAAGTGACCGTTGGGGCATTTAAGAATGATTAAATTTGAATTTAATGACCGTTTTTGGCTTTAAAAAAATAGTTCAACTCGAGAGGTTTGGTCGACTTGGGTAGGCTCCGGTTAACTGGCCTTAGGCGATTTTCAAATCCCCAAGGTTCGGTCGACTGGGGCTCAAGATCCGGTCTGCCGGATCATCAGGTTGGTCGACTGGTGCCTTTACAAAATTGAAATTTTGGCTATGAAGTCTGACCGGTTGACTAGGCCTTTGAGGCTGGTCGACTGGGCATCTTAAGAAATTAAGTTTAAGCCCTCATTTGACCTCAGAATGTTTCAAAACCTTTTTGTATTAGTTTGGCATTTTATGAAAAAGGTTTCCATGAAAAAGTTTGGCTCCTAAGGTCATTCTATGGTCAGTATTGAGCAAAAAACCATATCATGCAAGATATGCAATTACAATACAAACTTAATGCATTACAATTGAAAATATAAAATCTTCCTTCCTTGCTCTTCACTTTTCCATGCAGCAAGCCAGGTGATATATTCTTTAAGTACCTCATGGCTTCCAATTTACCTCGACTCTTTGTGCCTTCTGAAAGATAAATTTGTTCAAACACTAGACGCACGAGTGAGATACTTAGGATTTGTCATTATCAAAATAGGATAAGACTCATAAAGTCAACATATACCACATATACCCAAATTAATCTTTAACCTTGACAAATAGCTCAAAAACATGTAAAGTGGTAATAGTATAACCAAAAAGGGGACCTAGACACAAAGTGACATCATCAATAAATTAAAAATGTAAAACAACTACATTATACCTCCTTGATGAAAGACCCTGACAATCCCTATGAACCATCCTACTTAAAAGCATGAGTGACCGAAATAAAGAGAAAAGGAGACAAAAGATCCCATGCCTCAACCCCCTGGTGGCCAAAAAGAAGTCTTTGGTTCTTTGTTGATAAGAACTGAAAGGGAAGAAGAAAAAACCTTTAATCCAACCTCTTCATCTCGAACCAGACCCCTTTATATCTAAAACAAAATCCCGAAATCTCTAATTCACCCTATCATATGCTTTCTTGAATCTAACTTGAAACATTAGGTTTTCCCTTTTAACATCTTCCAACTTCCTTAGGGTGAGTTTCACCCCCATTTTTGCCTCAACTTCTACTTTTCAAAAGTAAAAGCTGGGTACAATATTTTCAGCTTTTAAAAAGCCATCTGTTAACTGTTTTGGAGAACTTTTAAAAGCTATGGATTTGAAGCTTTTAAAAGCTATAAACTAGCTTTGTCCCAATAAATTATTCTATTCCATTGTCCTTAGTTTTTCAAATATTACAAAATTATAAGTGCCATTTTAAAAGGAGTTATTAGGGCATGCCACAATGATTTTTCTACCTAAAACAAACCAAGGTGCAATTATAAAGGCAAAAATCCCCAATGGCATGCGCCTTCTCGTGCTGGGAGTATGCTTTGACCCAAAAAGTGCACCTTTTATGCCTTTACCAGAGGTGCATATGCGTTATAGATTGTGTACCGAATGTAAATATTAGGGTTCTTGCTTGTTCATTTGTTGAGATTCTTCAAATCTTGAAGCCTCCATTAACGAACGATCCTCTCTCATGACCATCGACAACTTTTCAGATGATCAATCGACTCCAAATCTTCCTACTCTAGCAACTTTATCTTCTTGGGTGATCTCTCTCCATGTCAAGGACCTGGCAGATCCTCAACACTTGAAGTACTTCATACCTTCTCCAAATCTTCAGCGTCTTCTCTCATCTTCGTGACGTCTATCTCATTCCGTGAATATCGACGACTGTTCGAGGACCTATATTCCACTGCTTGACCTCTCTCCCTTTGCATTTGGAGATTGTTTGGCTGAAAGAGATCATGGGATCTGAGAAGCGAGAGAGAGAGAGAGAGAGAGAGAGAGGAGAAGATTTGAGAGATGCTGAGACACGAAAGTCAAGAGAGACAAAAGACTGGAGAGATGTGGGGTTGGGATCTGCTGTGGAGTTTATATATATGTATGTATGTTAGGGACACGTGGCTCTTTTTAACCAAGAAAAGCACATATGTACTGGGATCTGAACTTGAACTTCTGACTTAGCCCTACTTTAAGTTATTTAGGGTTTAAAAATATATAATAAAATTTATAGAAAAATTTAATATTTATAATTTATTTATGTATATTTTCAACAAAAAACTAAAAAGGCTTACATGTCAACTCCTTGAGGCTTACACTTCGCCTTACTAGGAGTAAAACGCCTCACCTTACGTCTTCGCCTTTTAAAACACTGTTTGCTAAAAAATACTTCTCCATTTTAGCCACTTAAAATACTTTTAGCCACCTTCCAACTTTTTTACCAAACACTCAAAAATAGCTTTTTTATTTTTAACAACTCCTTTGTCAATGGGCCCAAACAATTTTTACAAGAATCTCAATCAGCTCCTTTTCATCAGTTCCCTTTTATAAACCGCAGGGGTGGGGGGGGGAACTAAGCCTTAGTGGCCACCAGAGAAACATCAAGCAGTTTTTTTCATACTAGAGGTAGTATCATCTAAAACCTATCTGCAATGACCTTAGCAGAAATCTTATAAACATCAGTGGTCAGACTTGGAAGTCTGAAATCATTCGTCCTGATAGAACTTTCCTTTTTAGGAATTAAGATGATAAAAGTGTTCATGCGGTTAGAAATTACTCCATTAGCATAAACTTTCTGGAAAACCCTTGACAAGTCAGCTTTAATGACATCCCTGCACTGCCATAAGAAAGCAAAATTGAACCCATGAGACCTCATGGTTGACGTCATAACAAATATTCCTTTTATGTTATCCATCCTGATTGGGACTGTAGTTCTCACATTGACTATCAGGAAAAGGATGTGATTAAGACTGCAAATTTAATCTAACAATGCAACAATGTATTCAGAAACTGACTTTAAAGATCCCTGGGCGTCAATGACAATTCAACGAACTCTTGCTGCGAATTTTAAGGATGTGTGGTAACTACTTGTTTGCTTGCAAGCATTAAGCTTGTAGGGTTTGAATAAATGCAGTGCATGATATTAAGATAGTGATTACATCATGAAAAATATACCTATTTTCTAGTATTCATGGACAGTGGGAATGAATGAGGAAAGTGTACCTTATTTATTTATTTATTTTTTTCAAGCCCTTCTATATGGGCTGTGATGAATAGACTCATAGATGGGCAGGTCTCTAATGACATAAGTATCAACTTTTGCCGTGGTCTGCCCCCCCAATCACGATGAAAGCTAGTCCTGAAGCATAACTAGCTCCACTGTTGGACTGCCCAAATGCAACGGTTTGCCCTAGACCTAATGCAACAGTTTGGCAGCATAATCATAAAGAAGCTTTGTCCTAGACCTAATGCAACAGCTTAAAATGACTTCAAAACCTGTGAATTTCTCTCATATCATATACTCCCAATCACTGGAAAACTGCATTCCTCAGCAACTGCTTTGCTCCCTCAGTTTCACCAAAGCCTTAAAAGAGTAGTAAGAAACATCTAGGTAATTTGGACAAACACAATTTTGTCCGAGCAAACTGAAAATATTATTCTACAATCAACAAGCAATAGAGCAAGGTGAAAAAAGAAGAAGATGAGATTGAGATTTGCCACTTTTCGCCCAACCAAAGTACATTGCACAGTGTCACGGACCCCCAAAATGGGACTCAAGTAAGGGCCTCGTTGAGAGCTCTCCCTCGACAAGTCAGCCAAGTCTCACACGTTCAAGCCTGCAATCACGAGCACCTGATGAGTTTCAATACTCAAGAAAACCAAGGAACAATAGGATATCACACGAGCAATATATTCTTATACACCGAATAAGACTATAACAATCAGAGACACCACAATCCAAGGCAAAAAAACACCATAATAAAAAGGACCACTTGTATTATTCAATTACAAGAGAATAATCATATAAACGATAACACAGATAATCATATATTCATTCCAAAACCTTGGAGAATACAATTATAGCAGTATCTCACTCCCCCTTTTTCCCATTACATTGTCACTCCCTAACATCCTCCCCCACTCATTTTATCGACGTCCTCGTCGATGTGTTGTAGAAGGGCTTTGCACTCGGCTGATGTCGAAGTAGATGTCGTTGACTACGAATTTTTGAAAGCTTCAATCTTCTGTATGGCATGTTGAAGGTTTTCTGCCTTTTCCCAGCTATTCTCTTCTTCCCCCAGCCCCAGCCATTGAACCAGAAATTGTTGTTGTTGACGACCTTCTGCATTGACGACTCTGTCTGCAATGATCTCCTGGACTTCCTTGTTGACAGGCTGCCTTCTGGAAATTGTTGATCTCCTTGACTTTTGTTGGTGCGGATCTGCTGCATCGGTGTGGAATGGCTTTAAATTGCTTACATGAAACACGGAATGGACTGGACGTCTGTGGCTT
This sequence comes from Malania oleifera, assembly GCF_029873635.1. Classification (NCBI taxonomy): domain Eukaryota; kingdom Viridiplantae; phylum Streptophyta; class Magnoliopsida; order Santalales; family Ximeniaceae; genus Malania; species Malania oleifera. The sequence continues at coordinate 27,069,214 of NC_080422.1, forward strand.
TTCATCCACTCGGGTTGCTCAAGCTGATAAGATGCATGTCCCACCTTCTCGATCACTCTGATTGGACCTTCGTAACGGCGTAACAACCTTTTATCCTTGCCGCGAAGAAATCGAAATGTCTCCGGCGGCACTTTTACAAGAACCAGATTTCCAGCTTCAAATTGTTGTGGGCGTCTCCCTTTGTCAGCCCATTTCTTCATGCGCTTCGACGCTTTTTCTAACTGAGCTCAAGTGACTTCGATGTTTTGCAACCAATTTTTCGTGAATTGGTATGCTTTTGGGCAATTTCTTTTGTATGGACCATCTAGAGTGTGCGGGAGAGTCGGTTGTTAACCCGTCAAAATCTCAAAAGGGCTTTTATTAGTCGCAGAAGATTTCATAGAGTTAAAACAGAATTGTGCCGTGTCCAGTAAAGTAACCCAGTTCTTCTGATTGGAGTGAACAAAATGTCGCAAGTATTCTTCCAGCATCCCATTAAAATGTTCGGTCTGGCCATTTGTCTGTGGGTAATAGCTGGTGGACAGATTAAGATTTGAACCCATCAAACGAAAGAGTTCACCCCAAAATCCCCCTGTGAATCTAACATCCCTATCACTGATTAGGCTTTCTGGAACACCCCAATATTTCACCACATGCTTGAAGAATAGCTGAGCTGTCTTCTCTGCTGAACATGGCTTCGAGACTGGTACGAAAGTAGCATACTTAGAGAATCGGTCAATCACCACCAAAATTGTGTCATACTCCTCTACTTTTGGCAACGAGGAAATGAAGTCCAAAGAGACACTCTCCCATGGCCTGGCAGGCACTAGCAATGGCTCCAATAAACCTGAGGTCTTCTTTCTTTCTACCTTGTCTTGTTGACAGATCAAGCAAATTTTGGTATAACTCATCACATCATCTTGCATATTCGGCCAATAGTACCCCTGTGTAATCAATGCCTGAGTTCTTCGCCATCTTGGATGACCAGCCCATAACGTATCATGGCACTTTTTTAGTAAGGTTTTCCTCAAGTTTCCAGCTTTGGGCACATAGACTCTCCTGCCTTTAGTCATTATTAGTCCATCTTCTACCCAGAATTGTCGTGTCTTCCCTTCTTCTATTAGTTTGCTCAGTGACTGCGCCTGTTGGTCTGTACTTAAATGTTTCTTGATAAGATTCTTCAAAGGTAACGCCACCCTACTAGTTGATAGATGACTGATGAGTTTCAATGCTGCCAATTTGGTTTTTCTACTTAAAGCATCAGCCACTTCATTCGTCTTCCCTACTTTATATTCAAAATCAAAATTAAATTCAACTAGTTTCTCCTGCCAATGGGCTTGTTTTGACGTTAGTCTAGGTTGTGACAAAAAGTGAGTAACTGCCACATTATCGGTTTTTACCACAAATTTGAACCCCAAGAGATAGTGCCTCCACACCCGAAGACAGTGTACCACTGCGAGAAGCTCCTTTTCTAGTGCTGTGTAATTCCGTTCGGCACTCGATAATTTTCTACTTTCAAAAGCAACTGGATGCCCTTCCTACAAGAGAACTCCCCCTAATGCAAAGTCTAAGGCATCTACTTGCACTTCAAACGGTTTTGTCACATCAGGAAGGATTAGCACAGGATCTCCTACAATCTTTTCTTTTAATTCAACGAATGCTGATTGGCTCTCTTTTGACCACCCCCATGGTTACCCCTTCCTCAGTAAATTTGTTAACAATACAACTCTTCTGGAGTACCCCTCTATAAACTTTCGATAGTAGTTGGCTAGACCCAAGAAAGTTCGCAGTTCTCTAACGGATGTAGGTGCTCGCCACTCCTTGATAGCTTTTACTTTAGCTGAATCCATCTGTATCTGGCCCTCCTCAATGATATGCCCCAAGAATTTAATACGCTTTTGAGCAAAAGCACACTTCTCCCCTTTTACATATAACTAATTTTCTTTGAGTTTTTGAAAAACCTTCCGAAGATGATCTTTATGTTCTTCTAAGGATGCACTGAAAACCATTATGTCATCAAGGTAAACAACTACAAACTGATCAAGGTAGTCCTGAAAAACCTGATTCATTAGAGAACAAAAGGTAGCGGGTGCTTTTGTTAGCCCAAAAGGCACGACAAGGAATTCAAATGCTCCATACCGGGTGACACAAGTGGTCTTTGGTTCATCTCCCTCAACAATGCACACTTGATGATATCCCAACCTCAAGTCCAGTTTCGTGAAATATGTAGCTGTACTTAACTGGTCAAAAATATCAGCAATCAGTGGAATGGGATACTTGTTGCGCACCGTCACCTTATTAAGAGCCTGATAATCTACACACAAGCGCAAACTACCATCTTGTTTCTTCTGAAATAACACTGGGGCCCCAAAAGGTGCTTTTGAAGGACGGATGAACCCTGCTGCAATAAGATCATTCAGTTGCCTTTTAAGTTCAGCTAACTCTGGCAGCGCCATTTGATAAGGGGCACGTGCTGGCGGTTTTACTCTTGGCAAAAGTTCAATTTTGTGGTCAATCTGTCGTCGAGGTGGTAAAACCCTCGGTAGCTGTTCTGGGATCACCTCCTTGAACTCTTCTAAAACTTTCTTAATCTCAAGTGGATATTTCCCTACCTCTACATCTTCTGAGACTACTGGTAGAACCACGAAAGAAAATTCTCCCCTTTTTACTCCCTTTTTGAATTGGAGGGCCAAAAACAACTTCCTCTCATCGAAATTGTTGTAGGCTACAGGGCTGCACAAGGTGCACTTCCCATTATCACAAGACAATCCGCAGCTGGGATCAACATTGAGTGTGTCACTTTAAGAAAATCCATCCCCAATACCACATCAAAGTCGTCAAGGGGTGCCACAGTGAAATCAATTGTTCCAGACCATGATCCCATTTGGCATGCCACTTTAGGTGCCGCCCCCACCGTGGTTAACGCTTGAGAATTCACTGCTTTTAACTTACCCACATCCTTATCTACTTGCAATTCTAACCGTTGAGCTTCAGAATTAGCAATGAAATTATGGGTGACCCCTGTATCAATCATGGCCTTGATTTTCTTTCCATTCAAAAGTAGATCAACGTACATTAGTCCCTTCTCCTGAGACTTGTTGTTAATTACTTGACGCTCTAATGCCCCCAAAAATCTCAATGCTCCCACCATATTCGGTTGTTCTTCTGGGATTGCTGTTGGGGTTTTGGTTTCCCCTCGAAGGGCCTTTATAGCATTCAAAGCCTTACGTTCAGGACACTCCGCCACTCGATGTGGTCCCATGCAAAGAAAACAAGAGATCGGTCGACGCTCTCCACCCCCTGTTCGTCCGCCCCTCCCCTCCTTAACCATGGGTGCTCTTTTATCTTTCTAAGAACTATTTGTTTCCCTATCCCTTCCCCCATTTGTGGGCTTATACACTTTACTGGGCCTGAAATCATTATTGGCTGATGTAGGGAAATTTCGCTTCCCAGAATTATCTGAAAAATCATCGAACCGTTCGGTAGCAGCGAGGGCAGAAGAGAGATCACCAGTACCCTGCCAACGCAATTCATTCCTTGGCCATGTCTTCAAACCCCGAAGAAAATGAATTAGTTTGTCTGATTCGGTCATGTCTATAATGTCCAACATCAAGGCTTGGTATTCTCGTACATAGCTCCTTATTGAGCTGGTTTGTTGCAATTCCATTACTTTGCACTTTGCTATGTACTCCACATTTTCGGGATAGAATTGAGTCTTCAACGCCTGTTTCAACCCCTCCCATGTGTTGATAACACATCTATTGTGCTGAATATCATTCCATTTAGTTCTCCACCACACTTTTGCATCCCCTGCCAGGTATACCATTGCCAGATTTACCCGGTCCACTTCTAGATCCACTCGTGAGCACGTGAAGTAGTGCTCCATATCAAAGAAGAAATTATCCAGCTCCTTGGCATCTCGCGTACCCCCAAAACTTTTAGATACCGGTACCTTCAATCGAAAACTCTCAATTGGATCTGCAATCGGCCTTCGGGCTATCTGTGCCATTGCATTCACTTTCACAGTGATCTCTTGTAAATCCCTCTGGACTTGGACCACCGCACTTTGGACATTGCCCATCTCCTTCAAATCTTCCTTCAAAGCAGTAATGGATTCCTTAACATCTTCTGTAAGGAAATCAAAATTATCCGTTAGCTCCCGTAAGGAGGCCTCAAGCTCTATTGGCTCTCCCCGTTGGGACGAAAGAGATGGCAATATGCCCTCAATATGTTCCAGCCTACTCTCAAAGGCTTCCAACTGCTCGATACTCTTCTGGAAGGCCTCAAGTTCTCTTGGCCGTTTCTCTAGGGATTTCACACGTGGAATGAATTTTACAAGTTCCTCAAGTCTCTCTACAACTTTTGATACCTCATAGAGATTTTCTCTAGGGTTTTCTTCAGCGGCCTCAAGCTCTGTTGGCATGCTCTTCTCTTTTATCAATGTTGCCACCAACCCTTGGAGTTCACCGCACGTTCTCTCCAGGGTTACAAGTTTCGTCTCAAGCGCCTCAATGCGCTCCATTTTTCTTGACTTGTTTCTCCTATTACCACTCATGGTGCTCGCACACACTGTGCTTTGATACCAACTGTCACGGACCCCCAAAATGGGACTCAAGTAAGGGTTGTGTGGCACTCGTTGAGAGCTCTCCCTCAACAAGTCAGCCAAGTCTCACACGTTCAAGCCTGCAATCACGAGCACCTGGTGAGTCTCAATACTCAAGAAAACCAAGGAACAATAGGATATCACACGAGCAATATATTCTTATACACCGAATAAGACTATAACAATCAGAGACATCACAATCCAAGGCAACAAAACACCACAATGAAAATGACTACTTGTATTATTCAACTACAAGAGAATAATCATACAAACGATAACACAGATAATCATATATTCATTCAAAATCCTTGGAGAATACAATTATAGCAGTATCTCACTCCCCCTTTTCCCCATTACATTGTCACTCCTTAACACACAGCATGAGCTAGATGTTGTGGAAAAAACGCTACAATATTCCATTGTCATTTATGGTATTATAAAAAGAGTGCTTTGCATGGATAGGGGGAGGGTAGTCACTGTATATGCAACCTTATCCCTGCTTTTATGCAGAGAGATTGTTTCCTTGAGTCGAACCCGTGATCAACCAGTCACGAATGAGAAACCTTACTATTGATCCAAGGCGCACCCTCTGTCATTTATGGTACTATCTTGAACAATATTTCAAAATCACATTGCTTAACTCTTCAAACTGAAAGCTTACGTAATCCTACACAGAGGTGTAAGCCACTCTAACAAGGGTATCAGAGATCGGACAGGAGAGCCTGCCATGGTCCCACATTGAATGTGTACTAGGGAGATCTTGGGTTTATAAGAATAGTTTGGACTCCAACTATGTGAGGCGCCTTTTTTAGGACAAATCCATGAGCTAGTGGGCCAAAGTGGACAATACCTCACCGGAGTTGGGTTTAGGACAACCTGATTATTGAATGTCTCTCTTTCAATTGACTGCCTCAAAATCTTCCATAGCCTCCACCATCTTCTTCCAGCCTCTCCCCGTTTGGAATCATAATTACTTGTGGAATACCTTGCTTTGGAATTTTCTCCATAGAGAAGAGCCAGCCATTTACAATAACAGAAAAAGGGCAAAAGAGGTCGGCTGTTCTTGCTTCCGAGTTCTAAAGGTCCTCAGCCATGGTATTTCCCCTTACATCCTCATTCCTCCACCAAGCAGGCCACCGATATCTTTGAACCTAGTTAAAGGGATACCCCTAAAAGCACTTGGAGCCAAAACCTGAATAGAGACAAGAAAAACAATCTCATCCCAAAGTAAATGTGCCAACACAAACTGCTTGCGAAAAAGCTGGTCATTCCTTTTCTTCCCCAGCACCCAGTTAATAGGAAACCAAGCACATGCCAAATCAACCAATAACCTTACTATCTTTCGTTTAGATACTCTGAATGACTCAAATGTTTGAGAGACTAATCTCCTTTTAAAATGTTTCGGTTGTCTTTAGCTTTGCAGGAGTTTACTTTTGGGTAACCTCAGAAAATGTCATCTCAGGTGTTGCTGGAAGCTAACCTCCGAAATAAGATCAGAAATGTTAATTTGAACTACTTAAAATTTATTAACTGTCAAGTTGAATAGTGTCAGAATACAGTGAAGTCATAAATATTTATTAACAGTGCAATAATATGTAAACTCTGAGTAGAAAATCAGCCCAAATACTTGTAATTGAAGTTTAAAGTAGCCGAGCCTTTTCATTAAAGCTAACAGATTTTGCTGCAATTTGGATATTTTCCCATAATTTCATCTGTTATTTTGACGGTGGAAGAAACACAACACTCTTCCTATGGTTTAGTGCTGCCTAAATATGACTTGAAATCACTCAATATTTTTTCCCCAACAGTTCCAGAGTACTAAGATAGTCTTAGGTTTTGATACAACTAGATGTCATATGTCTCAACATGTGTTTAGTACAAAGCAATGAAAGCATGCTATTTTTATGATATATTTGTACCCAACAGAGTTGAAACCTATTTGATCACTGTTTGGTTGCTGAATGGAATATGACTCAACACTAAGTACCCATTTTTTCTCCAACAGTTACCACAGAGAATACTTGGACATTCGATTGGATGTCATAGGCCTTAAGCAGATGTTTACATGGTATTCCAGGCCCTTTTGTACAAAGCATGCTTCTTCTTTGATATGTTCATATCCAACAGATGCACATTTTACATCCTATTTGATCACTGTAGAGGGAACTTGCATGAATCAACTAAAGGTGATTGAACTGTATCAGCTTGGCAGTGGTGGAATGAGATCATAATCCCAATTGTCTTGTTGGATATCTAGTCAGCTTTCGAAGTTCTATAGCCCTGGACGAACTGGTTCCCTTCCAGATTTTTTAAACAAACTGATTTATGATAGATTTATCCACCAACATTCAACACAGATCTCCTCACTTTATATCGTTGTTGCCTTAGTGAAAATGAGATGGGTGAAACTTACAATGCCTGGCAGGCCTCCTTTCTGAACCTGTGACACTTAACATGCAATTTTTTAGTTTTTTTTAATTTTAATTTTTGCTCATCATATTTTAGGTGGTGCAAACTAGCAGCAAGTCCCATCAAATGCAGAATTATGCCACCACTGATGATGCCATGCTCCATGATGGTTCAAAAGACACTATGACTATAGCAGAGGTTAATACGGGAGTGAATCTGTGCACAGCCCATCCCAAAGAAGAAGAAACTGATAGTATCACCAGACTTGAGCGGACAATTGAAAGTGAAGCTGATCAAACAAATTCAGATGATGGGTGGCAAGAGGCCAGTTCCAAAGGGCGCTCTGGTAACATTGCTGGTAGAAAATTTAGCCGGAAAAGATCAGGCTTTGCAAGTTCAAAGATAAAGAGCCCTGAGTGCATGAATTTTAAAGAAAATAACAGTTGGGAGGATGTCATTTCACCAGCACAAGAGATGTTGATAAAGACCATTTCAATCAATCCATCGTTAAGAAAGCGATCGGAGGCACCTAAATTGATTGCAGGAGAGGATCCAATCAAATCCCAGGCAGAAACTTTGGCATCCAAATATTCCTCGACCCCATCAACTCTCTCTGACGTGGGTTCAAAATCTGCATCTTACAAAGAAGTGGCTGTGGCACCCCCAGGTACAATTTTAAAGCCCATAGTGGAGAAAGCAGAAACAGTTGAGGGGAAAACTGAAACTGACTCTGCACTGGAAGCAAGAAGGGAGGAACAAACAAACAACATTACTATGAATGAGACAATACTGGATCATGAAGAAACAAAAGACATTCATGAAAGTGTTGATTTATCAGGGATGCCTGCTCCAGAACTTGAAGATGTTTCCTGTTCAGAGGATCTGGAAAAGCCATCAGAAAATGGGAGTAAGCTTTCAGCTGCAGCTCAACCATTCAATCCTGGTGCCCTTTGTATGGCTCACCCAATAAGTAGTGTTTATGATTTAAGGACTAGCCAAGGCATTCCTGCAGTGCCTGTGGGTCTTCCTCAACCCTCAGTAGCCGTGAGAATTCCTTATGGGCCTAGATCACCGTTATATTATAGGACCAGTCATGCATTCCATGTGAATCATGGTTTTGTGAAGCACCAACACCCCATTATGGAAAGAAGTGGAGGGTTTGGGCCCCACAAAATTATGAATCCTCATGCACCCAAGTTTGTACCAAGGAGAGCTTGGCAATTAATTTCAGCAAATGGAGATTCTAAGGGCTCAACTGATTCAAATTCTTCAGGCAATATGAATGAAGAGTTCTCTGCAGAAGAAAAACTTGATACGACTGCTGCAGAAATTGAAGATGATAGATTGAAAGAGAGCAGCTCTGATAAAGAGAAATCGGAGCTTGCAAGGAATATACTGCTTAATTTTTTTGTGACCTCAGTCCAGCAGAATTTGGATCCTGCAAGCGAGGCTGCTGCTTGTGAAAATAACTCTGACATTTCTTCTTCAGAAGCAGTTGCAAATGACAGAGCAATTATAGAAATTGGAAGTAAGAACAAGGGATATATAGGCTTGGGTTCTCAATCCAGTGATTGTCAACATCAGAAGCCATTAGATGTAAATAAGAATAAGAACAGTGATGGTGGAGGCTTTATAGTGGTAAAAAAATGGAGAAGAAATAAGCAACAAATCACAGATGCCGGGACTGGGTTGCACAACCAGTCCATTTGTGCTTCAGTCCACTGAAGAGGTGAGAGATGAAAACTTGTGGGGGTGCACTGTTCCATCTGCTGGTTGTGCTTGGACAGTTACCTTGCATCACATTGTAGTGGCTCTATAGAAATGTTGGAAAAAACTGATAAGCAAGGAACTTCTAGTCACAATAAGTTTTATTTCTTTTGGTCAGTGCGCAGCTCACTTCGGTTGTTTTCATGGTCTCTGTTGTAATAAAGAGTTTTTATTGAGTTAATAAAAGGCTAGTTTGCTTGTTCTATAGTTGCTGTGTGCCTGTGTGTTTGTGTGCGGGTGTGCGCCTGCATTTGTGTTTTCAGATTTTGTTTATTTTGGTAGAAGAAACTGATGGATAGAGGAATTAGGCGTAGCCTCTATTTTCAATCTGCAGCAGCAGAAGTGAAAAAAATACTAATTAGTTGCCTTCATAGAAAACATGTTTTGCTCTTGATTGTAGATTGTGTGATGGTGGGAAAATTGTTTACAAGCAAATTGCTTTTCTTACTGTTTAAATGTTCCCGTCTCCTGCTCATCTTTCTGTTTTTAAATTTTTTTATTTTTTAACTTTTTGGGAGGGAAATGTGCCCTTTTTGGTAGTGTCTTCTTGCGTGTGGTTTTAAAAGCAGGATTCTCCATCTCTAGTAGCTAGGTTTTGGAATGTGGTGTACTATATATGCCAATACGTCACTACTTTCCAAAAGTAGCTTAGGCTTTTGGAGTAGAATTTTTATTTTTTTTATACTTGTGTTCCTACAACCTGCTAGAAAGATGGCTCAACATGATAAATTTCAATGCATAACATGAATATTTAGACTACCAATATGACAAGATGTTTAACACTTCAATCCAATAGTAGAAGTATGCTTGTATGGTATTGTACATGCTTTTGCATACTCGGGCTCTTCTTAATACCCACTCCATCACATCTGTTTTTCTGCCATTGTCGACTTCTTTCTCTTGTTTCCTTTGTGCAATCGAGCTTTTCATTGTTGCAGTCTCTGTTAGAAAAGCTACAATTTTGAACTCAATTCAAAAATAGATTTTTAGAGTTTTAACAAACTTTGGCAATTACAATCTGCGAATTGCCAATCACTTCTAAACAGATATCCTCTAATTCTCGTCACCACTAATTCAATGTTTGCTATGCAAGAAGATAATGGACCTAAGTTTCATATTTTTACACATTTATCATATAATTTTTCATTTCACTTTTCACTTTGAATCAATTCTATTCCAGTATAGCAAACAAGCCATCAAGATTATCAAACATCTAAAGTGCTAAAACTTCAACTTACAGAAAAAAAGAAAGACCTCAAATATTAGAACAAACTTATGTATACTTTTTGGTAGTTTAGTCCCCATTGGAACTGCCAACACTCATTCTTGGACAAATACACACTCAAGGTTGAAGATGACTTAAGAGAGAGACTTTCGTGATTTACTGCCTTTAAACAAAAAAGAAATGGGTTGGTGCTCATAAGGGGATATGCAGCTAGAAGAGTTTACTGGAACTAACAAGAGATTTCTTCACCCAATCACCAATCAGGCGTGGGCAAAAGGAAGCACAAATAGCTCGAATGTTAAAGAAAGGAGTCTTGCAGCATCATTTGTAGCCACGAATGGAAAAAGATGAGGTTGATTATGAATCTTCTATAAAAAAAGACATACTCTGAAAATCTTTTAGAAAGTCCATTTTCTTGTGAGCTGCTTCCTCCAGCTCTACAAAATTAAAGGAGTGCTTAGACCAAAAAATGTTAATGTTGAAATGAGTTGATCTAGGCGAAACTTTAAGAGAATGAAATAAGGGTTTAAGCCTCTACTCCTTGAGTTCGTCTAAAAAAGGCAATCCAATTTCCAAACAATAAGAAACTAGCATAGGTTAGTAGTGTAGAGTTATGCGTACGCTAAAAACACCTGATTCAAAGATCTTGGACCTTGTAGCTACGATTCTGGAGTCCTACAAAAAGCATGAACCCCAAATTAATGCGAGCACATATGGAATAGAAAGCACCTTGAATCACTATATGAATAAAGGGGCAAGGTTGGATTTCATGTAGTTGGAACCAAAGAATTAGGCAGCGTAGAAACTAGAAGGGGAAGCTTGGAAGAGTCTCTTTTTAGGAAGGTGAGTATAAATATGCCCAAATACTTTCGTTATTTGAAAAGTATTTTTCGGATGGATATGTGGGGTCCTTGTTTTCCGTTCGTCATTAGTTCAATTCTAAAGTTTTGTTTGGTGAATTTTGATTTGTTTTTGGTTGTGTTTATGCTTTTATTTTCTTTATCAGTTATGTTAGTTATGTTTAGTTTTGTTGTCCTAATTTGGTTGGTTGCTGGTATTGTTTTTGTAAAGATTTTTCTGTAATCTCCCTTTTGCTTATCTTGTAACCACGGTATTCTTCCGTCAAAAGTTAGGGTATATTAATAAATAAATGGAGGTGTCGTCCACTTTTTTTTCTTTTTCTTTTTAAAAAAACTACTTTTTTGGTTTTCAAGAAATTAAAAAAGCCAAACTTTATTTAATGTACAGATAGCTAATCGAAAGCAGAAAAATATATTAACGTAATAGGGCTTATAGTGTCATAATACATAATTTCTAGTAAGACAGAAATTTTAAAAAAACCCACGCATATTCATTTTTATTTAAGAATATTAACAAATCTATTCAAAATTAATAAAGCTATGTTTTATCATTTTTAAGGGTGTCAACAAAGACACTGTTTTTTTAGAAATGGGAGGGAGGGGATTTGGAAGATCTTTAGGCCCACTGTTTTTGTTCAACTTCATTTGATCTTTAAAATAAGAATTTTAAAAAATAGAGTCCTAAACTAGTGATAGCTTTGAATTTCAACTATATCCCCACGAGGGCATTTGTGGGGATATTAAAAAAATTTCACTTATGAAGATAGAAGGATGAAAAGTTTCTATTAAAAAAAAAAATAATAAAAAAAATAAAAAATGAGGAGAAATCATCGGTGCTCTTTATGAGTCGAGCACTTATATAATGAAAAAGTTATAAAACATAAAAGTTGAGAAATGCTTTGGAATGAAGTATTAAAAGAAGTAGAGATCAGACGACAAAAAAGATGATCCTCACTCCACAAACATGAAATCATATAAATTAAGTTTATTAGTTAGATTGTAGAAGAAAATTTTTTGAAACTAGCAACTAATTCAAGATTGAATTTGAACACAATCTTGTTGTGATTTGTGTTACAGCCACTCATTTTGTGCACCTTGAAATTGTTTCTCAGAAAAAAAAAAAAAAAAAATAGAGAGAAAGAAGAAAGCCTTATAAGATAGAAATTTCAAGGTGGTAATTTTTCTTTTCCTTATGTGAGGGGAAAAAATAAAAATAAAAGAGAAATAAAAAGGACTGGTTTAGTTATGATTCCAACATGGTGCCAGCAATCATTATCTCCACAACTCTTTTGTATGATTTCATTTGAAGTTTTTCTTTTTATATTTTGTTTTGTTTTGTCTTTTCTCAAGTAGTTAAAGAAAAAAGAATACATCTTTCAAATAGCAATAACTAAAATTGTATTAGGAGAATAAATAAAAAAGAGATATGTGATAAGAGTTGGTATTTAGTTAAGGGGGTGTTTGGTAAAATTAAGTTTTTAAGTGCTAAACACTGAATTTAAATATGATTTTGTAAATTAGTTCTAAATTACTGAATCTAAAATATGAATCATTTTAATTTGGTATCTAACATCTAAATATGTGTTGTTTTTTAGTTTTAACCTTCTTAATAATTAAAAGTATAAATACTTGATAAAATTATTGAGCAATTACATAAGTTAAAATTTTTAATTTAGCATAAATAATATTTTCTTGTCATATATTTAATTAATAATTATAAAAATAATATAATTTATATTGCACAAAATAATACTTAGTATTTTAATTTTAATAACTTGGGTATTGAGTTTTTTGTCATTTTTTATTTTTTTATAAGTGATATAATTGGAAAATAGACCTCTGAATCAGAATCAAACATGTTTCATATTTGATTTACCAAAGAAATCTTAAGAAAATTCAGACCTTCCACCAAATGCTCTGATGCCAAACTAGTTCACTAATTTAGTGAACCAGTTTAGACGTATCTTTTGTTTAGAGATCATTTAGATTAAACAAACTGTTGAGTTGCGCACAAAATGTGGAGATGGTAGCCACCGCCCCAACAACTTATGTTGATTTTTTAGAAGAGACCAGCAGCCCTTCACCAACCTTGCCTGCCATGGCTGACATTAAGCCATTGTGTTTGAATTTTTGCTAACCACTCCACCTTCCCATGGCTATATATAGTAGTGTGTCGTGAATTGCATTGTGTGTTGAGTAAAGCAGTGTGTGTAGAACAGAGAGTTGTGGAGAGAGAGAGAGAGAGAGAGAGAGAGAGAGAGAGAGAGAGAGAGAGAGAGAGAGAGAGAGAGAGAGAGAGAGAGTTGAGTTGAGCAATGCGGCTCCTCCTTCTTGTATTATTCTCCTGGTTAAAGTGAAGTTGTGTGTGCTTTGTGGACGTAGGTCGATTCCGCCGAACCACGTAAATCCAGTGTGTGACGCCTCGATTTTTGTACAATTTTTTTTAATAAACTATAATAAATAAATATTCACTCGTCATCAACAATATTCATAAATCAGCCACGTCAACCATCCTATTACCATTCACATGACCCGACTCGCATTGGGTACTAGGTTAAAAGTTATTTCATTATACAACCTGATAGCGGAAAACGGTATATACATAACAGTCAGAATACAATGCCCAGAGTATCAACATATATACATATATACATCTCCATCGCATACCCAAAAAAACACAATCCTAGGGAAATTACACCTCCCTAGTCCAATAACTCACCCTGTGTGTCAGGGTCCTAGCTCCTTATGGTCTCGGAGCTCTATCACCTTGCCTATCCCCATTCCCTGAAAAATTTAGATAATTTGGGTGAGACACATCTCAGTAAGATGGAATAAATTATTTATAGTGTGTCGCCATATGAGTTTAGTTATAATACACTTTACTTTTCAAATCAACATTTCATCTGAGAAAAATACACTGATAAATATATTCTCATAATCATATAGATATATAACACAAGATTTTACAAGCTTTAAAATCATTTCTCATATTCAATCATTCCAATACATATTTACCTGCAAAGTTCATGAGAATAGGGAAGATTACCCGCCTATACAGGTAGCTTCCCTCTGCCCTAACACGTTATACAATCAAGTACGACCACATCTGATACCTATCAGGGCACTCAACTTACTCAGTAAGCCCTCAGGCGGAGAGTTTGACTTCGTCTCAATTATTTATATTATTAACTCACACGGTTCCATTTCTTAAATTTACCATTCTCTATTTCTCAGTTTCTATTATTTCTTTCATTTCTCATATTAGCCAATTTTATCATTCTTTCACTTTCCATTTCCATTTCACTATCCTGCTCATGAGTATCATTGGTACCTAGTACCAGCACCGCATCTGTAACTCATGGCTACCCTAAGGATCTTTCTTTCCAAGCCATGCTTCCCCCCCATGGTCAAGGTTGTGCGACCTAAAGGCTGGATCTAACCGCGGTTGGCTGACCCAGTTAGATCAAAATATCATATCACATATCGCGTTTGTAGTACGACTGACCGACCTATAGCCTTGATTCAGATTCAGGGGGCCCAACAACTCTACAAAATGGTTTAGTTGACTGTTATGTTACACGCTCCAAGAGTCCGTGTGGTTGCACTACACCACTAGTAATGGTATCGTACTCAATGTCACAACTCATCATTAGGATTTCCATAACCATCCATCAGGGTTCACTTCCACATACCCACAATCATTATGCGGTATTGACATTTCTTCAATCATATTTCAATTCCATATTGCAGCATTCATATTTCCCATTTTCACATTTCAGTATTTCCATATCAATATACATCATTATTCTCATATCAGTATTTCTTAATTCATCTCAAAATAAATATTCTCATTGTTTTCTATGCACATTTCATCATCTCATAATAGTATATATCGTGTTTCACGTATTTTAACATTTCTCAAAATACCCATTTCAGTAATTCGCAAAATCTCATTTTTCATGTAAATAATTTTTACTCACATATAAATACCATATTTCATTATTTTCCACTAATCACAACAATAATTCTCATTTCAATATTTTCTTAAAAATTACTCATTGTTATATTTTACATTTTTCAATACACGTCATATGTCACACAGTTCTCATCTAATATTCATAACATATTATTCTCCCGGTTAAAGTGAAGTTGTGTGTGCTTCGTGGACGTAGGTCGATTCCGCCGAACCACGTAAATCTAGTGTGTGACGCCTCGATTTTTGTTCAATTTTTTTTAATAATCTATAATAAATAAATATTCACTCGTCATCAACAACATCCATAAATCGGCCACGTTAACCACCCTATTACCATTCACATGACTCGACCCGCATTGGGTATCAGGTTAAAAGTTATTTCATTATACAACCTAACAATGGACAACGATATATACATAACAGTCAGAATACAATACCCAGAGTATTAACATACATACATATATACATCTCCATCACATACCCAAAACAACACAATCCTAGGGAAATTACACCTCCCTAGTCCAATAACTCACCCTATATGTCAGGGTCCTAGCTCCCTATGGTCTCGGAGCTCTATCACCTGGTCTATCCTTGTTCCTTAAAAAATTTAGATAATTTGGGTGAGACACATCTCAGTAAGAAGGAATAAATTATTTATAGTGTGTGGCCATATGAGTTCCGTTATAATACACTCTACTTTTCAAATCAACATTTCATCTGAGAAAAATATACTGATAAATATATTCTCATAATCATATAGATATACAACACAAGCTTTTACAACCTTTAAAATCATTTCTCAAATTCAATCATTCCAATGCATATTTACCTGCGAAGTTCCTGAGAATAGGGAAGATTACCCGCCCATACAGGTAGGTTCCCTCTGCCCTAACACGTTATGCAACCAGGTACGACCACATCTGATACCTATCAGGGCACTCATCTTACTCAGTAAGCCCTCAGGCGGAGAGTTTCACTTCGCCTCAATTATTTATATTATTAACTCACACGGTTCCATTTCTTAAATTTACCATTCTCTATTTCTCAGTTTCTATTATTTATTTCATTTCTCATTTTAGCCAATATTATTATTCTTTCACTTTCCACTTCCATTTCACTATCCAGCTCATGAGTATCCTTGGTACCTAGTACCAACATCGTGTCTGTAACTTGTGGCTACCCCGATGATCTTTCTTTCCATGCTATGCTTCCCCCCATGGTCAAGGTTGTGCGGCCCGAAGGCTAGATCTAATCGCGGTTGGTCGACTCGGTTAAATCAAAATATCATATCACATATCGCGTCTGTAGTACGATTGGCCGACCTATAGCCCTGATCCGGACTCAGGGGGCCCAACAACTCTACAAAATGGCTCAGTCAACTGTCACACCATACGCTCCAAGAGTCCGTGTTGTTGCACTACACCACTAGCAATGGTACCGTGCTCAATATCACAACCCATCATTAGGGTTTCCATAACCATCCATTAGGGTTCACTACCGCATACCCACAATCATTATGTGGTATTGGCATTTCATCAATCACATTTCAATTCCATATTATAGTATTCATATTTCCCATTTTCACATTTCAGTATTTTCATATCAATATACATCATTATTCTCATATCAGTATTTCTCAATTCATCTCAAAATAAATATTCTCATTGTTTTCTGTGCACATTTCATCATCTCATAATAGTATATATCGTGTTTCACGTATTTCAATATTTCTCAAAATACCCATTTCAATAATTCGCAAAATCTCAATTTTCATGTAAATAATTTTTACTCACATATAAATACCATATTTCATTATTTTCCACTAATCATAACAATAATTCTCATTTCAATATTTTCTCAGAAATTTCTCATCGTTATATTTCACATTTTTCAGTACACGTCATATGTCACACAGTTCTCATATAGTATTCATAACATATTAATTTCACACACCAAAATATTACAATTTCAGATTACTCAAATGCCGCACAATTTATCTGATATTTATATCATAATAATTTTAAGAAAAAATACCATATACTCATTTTCACATATTAATTTAAACAGTAATTCTAAAAATACTACTATAATTTATTCCGCTTACCTGACTTACTGAGAGTTTCGTTAGAACCCAAAAACTCAAATCCTGTAATTTACATTTTTTCCAGATTAATTAACTTATTTTCCCAAAATAATATCCATCTAACCTTCCTTAGGTTGCATATACCTCAAATTAATATTTAAACTAACATTTAACACTCCAACCTAATTTTCTAAATTATGCATGCAGGTCCCAAAATTACACTCACGGTGCTCACCCAGGCCTTAAATTTTGAAAATCTTACTTCAACCCAAAATGCTTAATATTCTAGCATTTCTAAATCAATACCAATTAAATAATAATAAGCCCCTTAATAACCCCCTTATCCTAAATTTGGGGTTATGCCTACGATGACCTCACGAGAATTCCGCTCCGCTAGACTTATAGAGAATTATCCCTAGATTCTCGTGGTGGTGTCCGATCGTCGATTGTGCTTATAAATTTCAAGAAATTGAGAAAAAAAAGGAGAAATTAGCTTACCCGAGGCGATACGCCTACGCCGCTCCTACAACCAATCCGCTCCAGTAGAAATGACGGCAGCGTAAATTGGAGCCCAACGGTATCTTCTGATTTTCGATCGGGTGAGAATCCGTCACGAAATTGAGGAGAGAGGGAGAGAGAGAGAACTTCAGAGGGGGGTTCTTCAGCAATGTCGCCTAAAGCTTCTCTAAAGCTTCAGACAACTTACATATATATAATAATAATAATAATAATAATAATATTAATTAATTAATTAATATTAATAATAATATATTTTATTAATAAAAATAAAAATAAATTTTAATTATTAGTATTATTATTTTTTATAAATTCAATTAATTAAGTAATTAATTAATTTTTTCTTTTTGGGAATCAACCCACTAATCTTGTATAATCATTTTTGAGGTTATTATACGATGTTCAATTTTTGTTATTTCTTTTTACCCGTGTGTGATTGTTGCTCCTAGATCCACCCTAAGAATTGGTATCAAAGCAAGGTTGGAGCAAAATCACCAAATCGACGAAAAAAATTCCCAAATTGGAGTCTCTGTCTAGTAGCTCAAAACTCAGTTTTTGAGGCCACTATCGCATTCCTCTCGTTAAGACGACGCCAACGGTGGTAACTGGAGCTCAAACGGAGTTTAGACGACAATGCACGCGCCTACACACACCACCAACAGTCGGATGACGTTTCCACGTGCCCTCATGCGCCGAAAAGTGATCGGCATGTGGCCTCACGCGTTCCCACTCACCGACGATCGGCCGGTGAAGAAGCGAAAGGTTGAAGATTGTTCGCATTAACGCCACGTCATCGGACACCTCAACCGCCGCATCAGTGCATCGTCAACGCCATGTCAGCGCATGGTCACCGAGCCCCCTGACACGTTGTATACTCAGCGCACCACGTGGCACCGAGTAAGCGATCCAGTCAGCGGCCATGTCATTCGAGTCCCGCAACACGTCAATGGCCGAGTTAGCAGTCCACGTTATCCTCTATGTCATTTGGGCCACCCCACGTTAGCTGCTTGGACCCACAATGGGCCCCATAGTGATACTCCAATAGGTGGGCCCCATAGTGCAACGTCAGCGCCACATCAGTAGTGGTCCCCACCATGCCACGTCAACAAATGACGTCATTTTACGGTATCACTAACGCCGTCAGGAATATTCTGTCAGTTAGAGGAATATTCCGTTAAGTTTGACCATAAGTTTGACTAGGCTTTTCGAACCATTTCGGATCCTTTTTTCGAACAAATTGAACCATTTCTAAGGTCTTTGACTGTTTTGGATCCAATCGTATTGTTCGTTTGAGCTAATTCCATCTCCAAATTAGTGAATTGAGATTTCAAATGAAAAGAGCTCATAGATCAAGATGTTTGATGGCACGAACTTCGGTTTCTAGAAAATACATATTAAGGACTACTTGTTTGGTAAGGAATTGTACTTACTATTGAAGGAGAAGTCAAAATCCATGAAGGAGAGTGAGTGAGAGTTTCTTAACCAAAAAGCTCTCGAAGCTATCAGAATGATGTTGGTAAAGTTTGTTGCCTTCAACATCGAGCACTTAACAACCACCAAATTCCTTATGGATGCGCTATCCAATATGTAAGAGCAGCCATCAGCCACGAATAAGGTACACTTGATGAAAAGATTGTGTACTATGAGCATGTTTACAAGTGAAAGTTTTAGAAGACACTTGAATAATTTCAACGAGTTGTCGAATCAACTTGCCTCGGTTGGAATTATATTTGACAATGAGATCCGTGCCCTAATAATTTTTAGTCAACTGCTTGAGAGTTGGAAAGGTATTGTTACTACGATTAGTAGCTCCGCAAGAAAATTGAAGCTGAAGTATGATGAGGTCATCAGCATGATTTTGACAGAAGAGATCATAATGCAGTCGAACAATGCCTCCACTTCAAGTTCAACCTTGAATGTGGAAAGCCGAGGAAAAGGAAGTGGACATGGATGATCAAAAAATCGCGATAGATCTAGGACCGGGCGGTCTAGATCTAGAAATCCCTGAGGTTCCCAAGGCACAAAGAACGTTGAGTGCTGGAACTGTGGAAAGGGCGGACATTTCAGAAACCAGTGCAAAAGTCTGAGAAAGGAATTTGAGGCAAATACAGAAGCAAATCTCGCCTCTTCCTCAGGAGAAAAAAGATGCATTGATATGTTCTCAGGAGATCAAGTAGGAGTTTTGGGTCTTAGACTCCGAAGCCTCATTTCATGCCACTTGCAGTAGAGATTGCCTAGAGGAGTACACACCAGGTAATTTTGGTAAAGTGTACCTTAGTAACGATCATCCTTGTGACATAGCCGGAAAGGGAGTTGTGAAGATCAAGATAAAGGGGTCCGTATGGAAGCTGAAGGATGTCAGATATATTCCAGACCTGAGAAAGAATTTGATCTCGGTTGGTCAATTGGTAGATAAGGGATACACGACGACATTCATTGGTGATGAATGAAAGGTTTCAAAGGGTGTACTGACAATTGCACGAGATAAGAAAAGCAGAAACTTTATCTAACCTCCAATGCCTCCATGTCTACTTCACTTGCTGCAGGAAATGATGACAGCAACATTTGGCACCAACGACTCGGTCACATGAGTGAGAAAGGACTCAGAGTGATGCACTCAAAGGGAAAATTGAGTGGGCTACAGTTAGTGCAGATTGACATGTGTGAGGATTGCATATTTTGGAAACAGAAGAGGGTCAGTTTCCAGACAACACCCGTGCCCCAAAGAAGGAGAGACTAGAACTAGTCCATATAGATGTATAGGGACCGACGCCTGCCTCATCCATAGGCGGAAGGAATTATTTCGTCACATTCATTGATGATCATTCTCGGAGGGTATGAGTTTACTTTTTGAAGTATAAGTCAGAAGTCTTTGATGCTTTCAGGGTATGGAAAGCCATGGTTGAAAATGAATCTGGTTTGAGAATCAAGAAGCTGAGAATAGACAATGGTGGTGAGTATGAGGACACTGGGTTTAAGAAATTTTGCTATAAGCACGATATCAGGATGGAAAGAATTGTGTTAGGTACGTCTCAGCACAACGGCGTAGCCGAGCAGATGAACCGAACATTGACTGAAAGAGTCAGAAGCATGCGTATATAGTCAGACTTACTATTGCAGTTCTGGGCAGAAGCTAGGGGTGGCAAAATGGGCGGGTGGGTCGGGTTTGGCCGGGTCACCAACGGGCCGGATCATAAACAGGCCGAGTTATAAACGGGTCGATGTTTAACGGATCACACACATGCCAACCCTAACCCGCCCGTTTAATAAACGTGTGGGTAACGGGTCACCCGTTTAAAAAATATAATTTATTTATTTATTTATTTTTAAAAATTCCATATGAAATAACATTTAAAAAAAATAAAAAATAATGCAGTAGCAGACTGATTGAATAAGATTGACAAAATAGTTAAGGCGGACAACCCACCACTTCCATCTCTTATTTACCAATTTGGGGTTCACCAAATGCAGACACTGTTTTAATACTACATAAAATAAAAGCAACAAAAGATTGTAATGTTCCCTCTTAGGTTTTAATTAATGTGGTCTATTTCTTGAATAATGTACCAAGTCATAAACTTGGAGTTGTAGTATTTATTTTATTTTATCATATTTTTCTTCACTAACATACAGTAAGTCAAAGAAATGATTAATGAAGTGGGATTAGATTTTTAATTTCAAAAATTCAAATTTATTTTTTATTTTCATAAATAAAAAATAAATTTGAATTTTTAATTTGCAAAAATTTATATTTCCTCAGAGGAGCAATATTGACTATTTGTTGCCATCAATTCATCATGCATTCATGAGAAAATGAGAGGCTCGTTCATGAATCATGATCAAGTTGGGATGATAAAAACAAGAAGTTGATTAGAAGCAGAGATGTGATTTTCAACAAAAAATGTGATGTACAAAGACAGGCACGTAGAAGAATCTACCGAACCAGTTCACAAAGAGTCAACCTATGTAGATATGGATGATGTCCCAGAAGGTGTTAAATTGCAATAGCAGAATGCTGAGAATCTTTAGGTGGAGGAACTAGTGGAGCAGATCGTCACACCTCCGCCTCCTACTCTAGCTCCGGAGCTTAGGTGATCTTCTTGACCCTATGTACCAAATAGAAGGTATATAAATTATTTACTTCTTACGAATGGAGGAGACCCCGAATGCTATGATAAAGCATGTCAAGTGGCAGATACGAGCAAGTGGGAGCTTGTGATGAAGGACGAGATGAAGTCCCTCACCTCCAATTGAACATGGGAACTAGTTGAGTTGCTCAAAGGTAAGAAGGCCCTTCACAAAAAGTGGGTGTATAAGGATCAAAGAGGAGTAGGATGACTCCAGAAGGTACAAGTCTCGGTTGGTAGTCAAAGGCTTCAAACAAAAGGAAGGGATTGACTACACCAATATTTTTGCACCAGTTGTGAAACTGACAACCATCAGATTAGTCCGCAGGAATCGAGCAGATAGGAACGTGGTGATTACTGAGAAGTTGAAGTTGTACTCAATTTCAGTTAGTCTTTATGCTTGAAGGCAGATATGAGCACATCATTTGCCTATACACTGGTTGAGATGGTATCTCCATCTCTAAGTGGGAGATTGTTGAGCTGCACACAATATGTGGAGACGGTAGCCACTGCCTCAGCAGCTTATGTTAATTTTCTAGAAAAGACCAGTAGCCCTTTACCAACCTTGCCTGCCTTGGCTGACATTAAGCCACTGTGTTTGAATTTTTGCTAACCACTCCACCTGTCGTGAGTTACGTTGTGTGTTGAGTAGAGCTGTGTGTGCAGAATAGAGAGTTGTGGAGAGAGAGAGAGAGAGAGAGAGAGAGAGTTGAGTTGAGCAGCGTGGCTCCTCCTTGTATTATTCTCCTGGTTATAGTGAAGTTGTGTGTGCTCTGTGGACTTAGGTCGATTCGGCTGAACCACGTGAATCCAATGTTCTATTTTTGTTATTTATTTTTGCCCGTGTGTGATTGTTGCTCCTAGATCCACCGCAGCACAAACTCCCCTTAAATTCAATATATCCAAAAATGAATTTTAAAATTTCTTTCTTTGCACTTCATTTGGAGGGAAAAAAAAATAAAGAAAAACAAAAAAAAGCTCATTTTTTTTTTTACTAAATTTTGATCTATCTATACAAATAATATTAAAAAAATAAAAATTTGTTCTTTTATGACTAAAAATTAAGAAAAAATAAAATGTATGTGTGAAATTAAAATTTTCTCATTGATTGAGCGTATATTTTTTTACTTTCTTTATCATTTCTCTTGAGAATTAAATATGAAAAAGTAAATTTTTTTGAGTTTTTCTTTTCTTTAATATTTTTCAACTTTCAACATAACTTAGTGTCACTTTAGGTTAAGTATTTTGTTCAGAAAAAAAAAAAAAAAATAAAATAAAATTCAATTTCCATAAAATTTTATCCCTAATACATATTAAGAACGAAAAATTATTTTAAAATGATCAAAATTTAAAAATTAAATGTTAATGATGTGTAATTAAAATTAAAATTAAAATTTTGTCATTAGTTTGATATTTTTGTTTTATTTTTTTCACTTTCCTTGATAATTGAATATGAAAAATTAAATTCTTTTATATTTTTTATTATTTTTCTTAACCTTTTTTCAAGTTACATTTGAAAAACATTACGAATAGGAAAAAGTAATCGATAAAACATCTAGTTAAAAGTAATTGGTAAAGCATATAGTTTTTCATATTTGATTATTAAGAAAAATGAAAAGAAAATAAAAATATCATTGATTAATTAAAAAAATTATTTTATATATCATTTGTATTTAATTTTTTATATTTTATTAAAATAAATTTAGATTCTTAATATTATTTAATGTACTGAGAAAATATAATCAGAAACAAAATTTCCTTTTATTGTTTTTTTTCTCCAAACGAAATCTGAAGGAGGATTGACCTAGAGGCCTCATGTTTTCTTCAGCTCATTTAGTGAGTTGGGTTGACATGTTGACTCCTAATTGCTTTATTTATTTATTTATTTTTTTGAAACCGTGTTGTACAGGAAGCTTCTAAATTGAAACACATGCTGCCGGCCAACCTAACCCAATTAAATATAAAAACTAAGTCATCTAATTACTCGTTCAGTGGATGAGTCAATCACAAGATTAATACTTAATTAAAAAATTTATAATATTATAAAAATATTTATATTTTTAAAAACATACACTTAAAAAATAAAATTACATATTGTAAAGTTAATACATATTCAAAGTCGTGTTCATATTCAACAATAAAAATCTAGAATTAAGTCTCAAACTTTAATGAAAACTCAATTTAATTTTAATGCACCAGAGAAAAAATAACTACAAGCAAAATATGTCATTGGCCGGTGGAAACAAAACTTATGTTTATTGAACATAAACAATCACAATATCGGCAATCAAAATCGAAACCAAATGATAAATATTACAAAGGAAAATATAAAAAAAGATAAAAATAAAATTATGAACCCAACTCAAGTCATCTAAACTCAACTGGGTTAGTTCAACTCTCACTAAGTTTGGCTAGATCAAAATATGTAGATATCTCATTTTGTTTGAGGCTTCATATAATAAAGTTTAATTTTTTTTTTGATAATAAATATCTCTTAATTTTAGAGTATAAAAAAAAAAAAACTGGGTCTTAAATCTTGAATGCGCAGTGAAAACACGCACAACTCGAATCTAGAACAAGTAATGCAAGGACTCAATGATGAATATACGAAAATTAACAATCAACCACAAAAAGAATAAAATCAAGCAATAAGAAGAAATTACGTGATTCGACAATGTGTCTATGTCCACGGGGGCAATCGGTTGATTTTCACTATCAATCCGTCAAGCTAGTCATGCTTATATTAAGGGTTACAAAATATGGTTTATATTCTAACCCTATGCGTACAAAAGACTTAGACTATATCTAAAACACTCTTGTAGCAATCCTCAGAGGAAAATCCTCTGAAATCTCCTAATCTACTGATCTCTCGATTCAAAATTCGTGATCTGTGCCGAACAAAATTGTTGACGGTTTCAGCAAACGATCGACGGTTATCTACCAAGAGCTATTCCTTTTGCAGACTGAAATCGTCAACCAAACCGTCGACCCAATTGTCGACGGTTTCTTCCTGCAGCTTAGTTACCTTGTTCCTTGTTTCACCATACTTTCCCAGTGCATGCATTCCACTCAATATGAATCACATCTCCAACAATCTTCATCTTGACAATATTCACCACTTAGGAGAAATATAAAAACATATCCCATTGCTCCACCGAGGCCAATAGATTGGGACCGCAAACTAAGTCCAAACGATGCTTGAACTTGTCCGCGGTAGCAAGAACTCCACCTAACTAAATACCCAACTCCTTGACCAATCCTATAAACCACAATGCTTCTTTGGCAGCCTCAGCCAATACCATGTACTCCGACTCAGTTGTTGAAAATGCAACTAGATACTGTACCCTGAACTTCCAACAAATAGGCACTCCTTCAACAGTAAACACATACCTTGTTGTAAACCCCCCTTATCATTTAAGTCCCCTGCGTACTCTGCATTCACGATTCTTACAACTGACAGATCACTCTTTTTCCTACCAAAGTACCCCACTGCACTGGCTTAGGAGACCTTTGATATGTCTTGAACATCACTTTCTATCCTTGGGTACTGAGCGATAGAAAGTTTTCATTGATTCACCAACGATGTATCTGTAACGACCCCAAAAATATTTATATATGATTAGTGAAGTAATCTTAAAAATAATAATAATTAATTCATTAATTAATAATAATTATTAATATAATAATATATCCTTATAATGATTTATATATATATATGTATGTATGTATGTATATATGTATGTATGTATGTATATATAAATCATCAGAAGGATGGATTTCTCCATCCTTTTAGAGAACACCCCCCCCAAATTCATTTCCTCCACGTCTCTCTCTCTCTCTCTCTCTCTCTCTCTCTCTCTCTCTCTCTCTCTTTCTCTCTCTCTTAATTTTTCGTGCATTTCGTTGTCGAATTGAAAAACGAACATCATTCCCGGGTCCCAACTCCGCTATCTAATTACGGTCTTAAATTGCGTAATTAGGTGTTTTAATTAATGCATTAAGAATTATATTTTTAATTAAATGCCTAATTATTTTTGATATTTTAACATTGTGTTATATTTATAATATTTGTGTTTTATTGAGTAGTTTATGAATTTTTGGTATTTTTTATTGCAAGACAATTATTGGAAGCTAAAACCGATACTACTTTGTAATATGGGTGTAACTTTCTCTTTTGAATCCCAATAGAAACGATTCAAAATGTCGTGGAAAGCCAAAAAAGTGCTCTACAACTTTTTTGTTTTGAGTTTTGAAAGATACGGGCTTTAGAATGGTCAAAATTGGGCTTGCTTTCTAGGAAATAGAAAAAAGAAAAAATAAAAAGAAAAAAAAAATTAAATTACCTTGATTTGACCCGACCATGTAGTTGGGTCCTTCATCCTTGTGCGCTGGGTAGGTCTTGGGGGGGGGGGGGGGTTATATATTTCTTTTTTTTTTTTGCCTCTCTTCCCAGCCGGCCTCTCGTCTCATCTCTTTCAACCTCACTCTCCCTTCCCCTCCTTTCTTTCTCTTGGCTTGCTGCCATACCCGAAGCTCTCTTCTCTCCTCTCTTCTCTCTTACTTCTCTCTTTCCTTTCCTCTTTCTCCCTTACTTCTCTCTTTTTCTCTTATCTTAGTAACCTGAGAACTCCAACCGAGACCCTGCTCCCAGTTGCTGCTGTTGCTGCCATACCCAACAAACTGAGAAGCCCTGGGTGCTGCTGCTACTTTGCCCATTGCTGTGTGCTGCTCCCCTGCTGCTCCACATGGCCTCTCCTGCTGCTCCAAAAAAGGCCAACACCTTCTTTTTCTCTCTTTCTCTTTCTTTCTCTTTTTCTTTCTTTATTTTGTTTCTTTAGTTCTTTTTGTCATTACTTTTAAAGATTTGAATAATTGTTATTTTTTTGGTAGAATTTTATTTGACGTTTTAATTTTTAAATCTTGTTTGGGTGTTATTATTGAGGTTTATTTAATTTCTTTCTTTCTTAATTAATATTAGTATTAATTTAATTTTTGCTTGAGTTAATTTTTATTTGATTAAAGTTCGGTTTGGTTTCTTGAAAAAAAAAAAAAAAAGAATAAAGTACAAAAAGAAAAAGAAAAAAAATATTGTTTTTTTTAGGATTTAATTTGGTTGTCTTCTTTAAAATTTAATTTTTGATGGGTTCTCTTTAAATTAAGTGTAGTTTAATTAAAGTCTGAATTTTTATCGTGTTTCCGTTTATCATTAGTTGTTAAAGAGTTAAATTTTCGTTCTTGATTGCGCACAATTTGGTTTTTGTTCGAGTTTGTGTTTGATTAAGTTTTTTAACTGCACGCTTAAGCTACATAGGAAAGTCATTGTCTTTAGGTTTTCCTTGTTTGAAATTCAACGTAGGATTTAATTCTTATCTGGTTAATTAAATATAGGGTCGTTTCTCGTTATAATTTAATTTAGTGTATGTTAGGATTTAGAATTTAAATTGCACGTTCTTTTAATTCATTAAAAGAAAATCTCAAACATCCTAAAAAATACGAATCTAAACTGTGTTCAGTAACCTTTTTATTTCTTATTTTCTTTGGGATTACATAAAATTTGGAATTGAACTGCATTCCCTAAGGAGACGATCTAGCCTTTGGGCTAATTATTATACGATTGAATTCCTATACTTAGGATAGCTTTCGAGCTGCTCATTTTTCCAGTGAGTCAAGTTTTTGGTGCTGTTGCCGGGGAGCGCCCGATTTAATTTCAAAATTTGTGTTTTTCTAATTATTTTTGATTTTTATTAGACAAAAAATAAAAAAATTAAAATTTAAAAAATTAAAAAATTAAAAAATTAAAAATTTAAAAAATAAAAATATGAAAAATTTGATCATGCTTGTTTGCCGCTGTGTTGGTGAATTTTTGCTGTCTGAATTGATGTTTAATGCCTTGGGTCCGAGATCTTTCGAATAAACTGTCCAAAATTTCACTTAACACTAGTAGTGACACACAAAGCACAGAATCTAACTGTTCTCCTATTACTTTTATGAGTGATTCTGAAATTGATTTGAATAATCTGTTTAAAGAAATTTTTAAGGAAGTTATGGCTGCCCCATGTACACTTTAGGATTTTCTGCAGCCTACATGCACTTCTACACCTTCATGTATTGTTACCACAAGATGTACCGAATTTCACAATTAAGCATGGTATGTTATCTGTGATACCCTAGTTTCACGGGATGGATTCCGAGAGTCCATACTAGCATTTGACAGATTTTGAGTTGGTCTGTACCACTTTCATTTATAGGGCTGGAACCGATGAGTATGTCAAACTTCACTTGTTTCCTTTTTCTTTGAAAGATAAGGAAAAAATATGGTTTAATTCTCTAAGACCTAACTTTATTACTAGTTAGGGTGAAATGCAACATAAGTTCTTACATAAGTTATTTCCTTTTCAGAGAACCTAGTATCTGCAGGAGCAGATCAGTCAGTTCATGCAGAAAGGCGACGAGACCTTCCAAGCTTGTTAGGAAAGATTCAAGGACCTGATGAATATATGTCCACATCACGGATTCGAATCTTGGAGGTTAGTGAATTATTTTTATATTGCTCTTACCCCTGAATGTAAATAGTTTGTCCAAACTACGTGCAACGGGGAGTTCTTCAGCAAAGAACCAGATGAGGCTCTATCATTCTTTGATTATTTAGCTAAAAGTGTCTAACAATGGAACACACGATATGATCGGGCACTAATTGTAACAACCTACTAAATTAACTAAGTTTTTTTTTCCCTCTTTATAATAATAATAATTATTGTGAAATTCCATTTCTCTGATACCTTCCTATATAAAATTAGTTATCCACCTAAGCAGCAAGAAGCTAAAGTCACACAACCACCACCTTATATAAATATGTACAATACCAGAGAGCTACAATGTTCCCAAACTATACATATATGACTGTTTTCCAAAATACCCTCAACTGGGCTAGGGCTATACAGAAATACTTCCAAAAATATTCACTTTACTGACAGGGCGGTACTGAAACCCCTCTACCTGCGAGCCTGATCTGTTCGCCTGGCTAGATCACCTGAAAAATATTAATTTAATAGGATGAGATGACGCTCAGTAAGATGAAATATGCTATTGCTAGTGTGTGGCAAATGAGTTACAATACTATGAAAATCTGTTTCTATATAATCATGTATAACTGAATCTTTAAATAGAGTACAAGTAATATAAATCACCACCTTTTTCATGTTACTTAACAAATCTATATTTTAGGTTTCTATACATAATACTTTTAATATATATACACGTATATTCTCTGTTTCTGTGAAACTGTACATACATAATAACTGAAAATTTTCTTGGATGGATAACTGTATGTCATGATTTAACCTCTCATGATAAGGTTGTGCGGCCCGTTGGTGGGATCTATCACTGACTGGCCTACTAGGATAAACCACTATACTCCGTCAGTCCGATCAGCCCTCCTCAACCTATATCTAATAGGGAGCCTGTCCACACGTGGGCACGATCGACTTATCTACCACGTATTATCTAAATAGGTGGTTGCACTCTATTCTGTATATAGCAATGGTACCGTGCTCTGTAAACTGTATTTGTAATGGTCCATCAGGGTCTGATACTATATAATACCTCTCTATATACAACTATTTGTTTTACCATGATTCTGTAATAACTGTATTAACCATGACGCTGCAGTAAACTGTATCTATATAACTGTGTTTCTGAGATTAACTGTAAATCTGTATGTTATGGTACTGTAAAATTGTATAATCATGGTATTCTGAAAATTTTGTAAAACATATTCACTGTCTATATATTTTGTATAACATAACTCTAAAAAATACTGTAAAACATGTTTCTGAACTATATCTATATTCCCAAGACGCACAGTAATTTAAAACATATTAAACATACTTGATACACTATATAAATTTCTACTGTGAATAATAATCTGGTAATAACGTATAATTTATACTGACAACATATTAGAATTGCCTAGCATAGCATATTTCCCTTACTTGATTCCTGCTAAAATCCCCTACTATGACGAGTCTTACACTCGTAGCGTTCTCCATTTAACACCCTAAAAATCATATATCTCAGAACAAAATATTACTATTTCTACGTCTACAGCATTTCCTACAAATGTTGGAAAGTCAAATTTCAACAAAAATGCCTTATCCTGAATCTGGGATGAAATCCAACTTCGTCCCATCGACGATCCGCTCCAGCAAACTTAGGAAGAACTTCCCCAGGAGTGTCGTGGTGGTGTTAGATTGTCGATCTGGAGGTTGACGGGAGCGAAATCGAAGAAAGAAGGAGGAGGAACCATAGGAGAGAAGAGAGAGAGAGTGTCGGTGAATTTTCTGAGTAAAAACCTTTATTTAACACTATTTATACTGCGAGCTTCGTCGATGAGCCACGTCACCTCGTCGACGAGGCCAAGAAGAAGGTTTGTCGACGAACACCATCATCTCGTCGAAGAAATTCAGAACTTGAACACAGTTTCTCGGTATCTTCTCGTTAACGAAACTTGTCTTTGTAGACGAGGCTCTCTTGTACCCTCGTCGACGAATCCCCTCTGTTCGTCGACGAGGACTTGATAAATACCATTATTATTCGGGTGCCTCCTTTGTTACTATTTCCATTTCCCTCTCTCTTTATTATTTAAATACTATTATTATTCGGGTCATTACACTAATGACAGTACAATCTCTCTAAGTGATTGGTGGTGGAGGTAGATACGAGGTCAAAGAGGAAACTAGTCTACAGGCTCTTGTCGCTACATTGTTTAAGAAACTAGAGGTTATGGAATCAAAGAAAGTGAAAGCTACGAAATTAGTGGAGGAATGTTATATTTGAGAGACCCCGGACCATAGAATTCAGGATTGTCCAATGCTACCAGTATGGCAGGAGAGTAGATCTAATCGGGTGCAATCAGCAAATTGGGTCAACAAATCTCAAAATCAGCCATTCTTGAACATTTATAATTCAGGATGGATGAATCACCCGAACTTCTCATGGAGGAATGATCAGTCTGATCCATCTTCCTTATAGTATCCGCAACTTCCTCAATCTCATGCACCACCTTCGCAGCCACTATACCATCTAGTTGCAGCCCCTCAATAGCAGTTGCAGTATCAACCGTAACAAATCTCTCAGAGCTATGCATCACCAGGCTTTCAACCTAATTTAGCTCCTATTCCATCAAAGAAACCTTCTGATGATGGCGTGGAACAGATAGAGAACACTCTTCAACAATTCATATAGAACAATAATCAGACCATGAATGAGCTACGAGGCACTATTAATAAGTTGAGTATATAGGTGAATGCTTTAGAAAAAGGAAAATTTTCAGTACAACCTTAGCCTAATCCCCAGGTATATCGACAACAACAACAACCAGTGCATAATGTTTTAGGGGATTCTTTTGAGTCAGCATAGGCAGTCATTACCTTGAGGAGCGGAAAAGAAGTTTTCCGTCTTGAAATGCCCATTGATCAACAAACAGTTGCCCCAACACTTGAGGTTGCAACTGAGACAGATGCGGAAAAAGAAAAATCAAATGAAACAAGCTCAAATTCAAAGAAGTCAGATAATAAGGAAAATGAGATTGTTAAGGAGTATCAACTTGTGGTACCCTATCCTCAAAGGTTGACAACTGGTCAGAAGAATAAGTATCACACTGAGATTCAAGAAATCTTCAAGCAGGTGAAGATCAATATCCCGCTTTTGGATGCCATACAACAAGTTCCTACATATGCAAAATTTCTAAAGGACCTATGCACAATGAAAAGAAAACTGAACGTGTAGAAGAAGACTTTCTTGACTTAGCAAGTTGGTGTATTGATATTGAGTCAGACTCCTCAGAAACTTAGAGATCGTGGTTCTCCCACTATTTCTATCATGATTGGTGAATCTCGTATCGAGAGAGCTTTACTTGATTTGGGGTAGGTGAGCTGAAGAAAACATCCATGATGCTACAGTTGGCCGACAGATAAGTGAAAGTTCCACGAGGCATTGTTGAGGATGTATTGGTTCAAGTTGACAAATTTTACTACACGGTGGACTTTGTTGTTTTGGACATGTAGCAGCTTGTCTCCATTATATATCAAGCCCTTGTTATTCTTGGGTGACCATTCCTTACTACTTCTAATGGCTTAATTAATTGTTGAAGCGGAGTACTTAAGCTCACGTTCGGAAAGATGACATTGAAAATAAACATGTTCAATGCTCACAAGATGTCAAGTGGGTGTGATGACGCAGAAACACATGCAGTTGATGTAATAGATGAATTAGCTATTTAAGAGCTGTTGTTAGTACTTGATGTTGATGGTGTGTTTGAGAATGAATCTTATGAATAGCTTGAGGTATTTGATGAAAAATTTTCAGAATCATAGGGGCAGTTCCTAGAGATAGATGGTTCCCCCACCTGTTGGATGCGAATTACACGAGTAGTTGGTGTAAGCCAACGTTTGAAACTATTGACCTGCCAAAAGTTATGAAGTCATCAGAAGAGCTGAAGTATGTTTTCCAAGGTCCAGCAGAGGGCACATTCCCTGTGGTAATCTCTTCTCACCTTACTCTTAAACAAGAAACTGAGTTATTGCAGGTACTAAGGAAGCATCGAGGAGTGATAGGATGGACCATTGCAGACATCAAGGGTATCGACCCTTCAATCTGTACTCACAACATCTTCCTAGAAAGGGACACTAAACCAGTTCGTGATGCACAGCAGAGACAAAATCTAACCATGAAGGAGGTGGTAAAGAACAAAGTGCAGAAATTATTAACTGCCGACATCATCTATCCGATCTTTGACAGAAAATGGGTAAGCCTGACACAGGTAGTTCCAAAAAAAATCTAGTTTGACTGTCATTGAAAATGGTAATGAAGAGTTGATCTCATCTAGGAAAGTAACGGGTTGGAGAACGTTCATTGATTATCATAAATTGAATTTGACTAGTCGAAACGATCACTTCCCGTTACCTTTCATAGATTAGATACTCGAAAAAGTAGCTAGTAATTCCTTTTACCGTTTCTTGGATGGATTTTATGGTTATTATCAGATTGCTGTAGCACCTGAGGATCAAGAGAAGACTACCTTCACTTGTCCCTTCAGTACTTTCGTCTTTCGTAGAATGCCATTCGGTCTATGCAATGCACCTACTACTTTCTAGCACTGTATGATGAGTATTTTTTCAGATATGTTAGATGATATGTGTGAAATTTTCATGGATGATTTTTCTGTGTTTGGTAAGTCCTTTGATACTTTTTTGAAAAATTTGACGTCTATTCTGAAAAGATGTGAGGAAAAGAATTTGCTTTTGAATTGGGAAAAATGTTAATTTATGGTAAGTAGTGGTTTAGTACTTGATCATTTGGTTTCTGAGCGAGGCATAGAGGTTGACAGGGCCAAGGTATAGTTGATTTTCCAGTTACCTGTCCCTAAGACAGTTAGGGATGTATGTTCTTTCCTTGGTTATGTTGGCTTCTATAGGCGTTTCATTCAGGGCTTTAGTAGTATTGCTAAACCATTATGTACTCTATTGCAAAATGAGATTGAATTTTTGTGGATTGATGAATGTTAACAGGCTTTTGAAACATTAAAGAAACATTTGACTATTGCACCTAGTATGCAACCTCCTTGGTGGGACTTGCCATTTGAAATCATGACTGACGCTAGTGACTTCGCTCTTGGTGCCATTTGGGTCAGAGAGTTAATAACAAGCCGTCTGTCATGTATTATGCGAGTCATACTTTGAATGATGCTTAAAAAAATTATATCACCACTGAGAAGGAATTGTTAACTATTGTATTTGCTTTAGAAAATTTTCATTCTTATGTCATTAGATCACCTGTAATCAGTTTTACTGATTACTCTGCTTTGAAATATTTGTTGGCAAAGAAGGATGCTAAACCTAGGTTGATTAGATGGATTCTACTTCTTCAGGAATTTGACATCACCATTCGAGATAAAAAAGAAGTAGAAAATGTTGTAGCTGACCATCTCTCTCGTTTGCAGCTACCTGATGTGTTTGTATCTCTTTCTCCCTTAAATGATGATTTTCCTGATGAACGTATTTTTACAGTGTTATGCGCTCTGTGGTTTGCTGATATTGTGAACTATCTTGTCACCGACCGAATGCCAGATTGGTTAACCCAAGATAAGCGTAAGTTCCTTGCAGAGGTACGACACTATTACTTTGACAACCCATATCTATTTAAATACTGCTCTGATTAGTTGGTTCGTCGATGTATGCCTGGTGATGAATTCACTTCTGTGAAGCATTTTTGCCATAGTGGAGAGTGTGGAGGCCACTTTACTGCAAAGAAAGCTGTTTCAAAAATTTTGCAAAGTGGACTTTACTGGCCTACTATATTCAAAGATGTTGAGAATTTTTGTAAAACTTGTGAGGCATGTCAGAAACTTGGGAAAATCACAGTAAAGAATGAAAGGCCTATGTCTTCTATTTTGACTCTTGAAATCTTTGACTATTGGGGAATCAATTTTGTGGGACCTTTCCCAAACTTTTTTGGAAATTCTTATATTCTAGTTTCTGTGGATTAAGTTTCAAAATGGGTGGAAGCTATACATTGTAGGACAAATGACCATAGGGTTGTCATTTGATTTCTCAAGGAGTTATTTGCACTTTTTGGCATGCCCGAAGCGATTATTAGTGATGGCAGGTTGCACTTTTGTAACAAACCGTTTGAAAAATTAAGGCAAAAATATAAAGTTACCTATAAGATCTCTGCTCCATACTGTTAACCTTATAGGTCACGCCCAGGTTTTGATAATTACAAATACTATTATATTTAATGAATATCTAGTTCATGTGCAGGTCCATATTAGCAGATCATTAATGGTACGTGAAAGATCAAAGCTTGAAGACAAATTCATACTTTTGATTGTAATATTTTTGTAGTGAAATTTGTCTGTAATAGTAATTAGGGTATTCGGTTTGTAATAAGCACACACATCATATGTATGGTTTATTTTGTAAGCTCAAACCAAATCATAATGCAAAATGACCTTAGGGTGTCTTCAAATTGGACCCCAAGTGACCCTAGGACACACACATTTACACATATGTTTGTTAGGCACTTGAATAGGGCTTGTTTGTTTCGAAGCGAGACCGAAATGCACACATGGTGCACTTTCAGTTGACCAGCCAAGCCAGTTCATTTTGGCCTGGTCGACCGAAACCTCCCTTGGTCAACCGAACCAGGTAGTTCAAAAGTCCCTGGTCAATCGAAACCCCTGAGGTCAAAAGTTTGACCATCTGGTCGACCGATCCTTTTTGTACTCCAACTACTTAGTCGATCGGAGGGTCCTCAGGAGAAATCCCAGCGGTCTGGTCGACCGAACCAAGTAGTTCAAAATGTACTGGTCGACCGAACCTCGAAAAATTGAGAAATCGCCCTCTCCTGGTCGACCGAAGCATATGAGACTTGGTCAACCGAACTTGTTCTGGTCGACCGGACCTCTCGGGTTGCCCTAATTTTTTTACCGCAGTTAATATTTTTAAATAGGGTTAAAATGCTTTAAACATCATTAAACTTTCCTAATAAAACCCAATAGGTCCCCAATGGTCATATTTTCTCCCATGTCTATATATATGAGTTCATTTGAGAAAATTAAAAATGATTAGCCACTTTGATTAGGGAAGAATTCTATGAAAAATAAAAACCCTATACTACTCATTTTCTTACTCAAATCACTCATACTTGCCTTCTATTGTTGCCTACATCATTTGTAAGTTGATTGAGTGTTTTGCTTAAATAGGTTTGCTCTCCTTGTGCTACTTGTTTGACACAATTTTCTTGAGAGCCAAAGCTAAGGATTCTTAGGGGGCTTTTGCTAATAAGCCTATCCTAAGAAGACTTTGTTTGATCTTCTAAGCTTGTACCTTTATTGCAAGATCTTGAGAAGATTGTGTCTTTGGTTGCAAAAACTTTTCAAACACTTCCAAATATCTATTGCACATTTATTTTGTAAAATATTTGAAGAGATATTTGTTTGTGTGATAGTGGTATTTGTTGCAATATTCTTTAACTCATATATTATTTGTTGAATACAAAATTACACATCTTTTGCAAACCAAGCATATACATCATTTAATACCAACATGCTTGAGATATCTTGCTGATTGAAATACTGGAGACTTGACATCTTTGTGTGAACTTATTTGTTGAATATCTTGTGATACAAAGATTGCTTGTTTGACACTCTCACGTATGCATTACACTGATAGAAAATACCTTTGAGAGTTGAACCATTTAGACCACATTGAGCTTACATATTGAATCATATTGTGGTGCATGTTATTGCGCACATTTGGGTACATATCTGCTTTATACGAAAGCACAATCACTGTACCATATGATTATATACACATTTGTTGTATATCCAGGCACGGGCCTAAAGATGGAGACTAGCCCTGGAATAGTCCCGGATTGGCTTAGACCCGGTTAGGAAAGCTAGGTGCGTCGTCCTGTTAAGGCGTGTAGGTTGAGGTCAGCCTCGCTAATTGACCTGGTTAAGGTTGAGGTCAGCCCTGTGTTAATTTGACTTGATTGTAAACGGTGCCGCTCTACCCTTAGGCGAGCTATTAGTGGAATGCTCTGACTTGCGAGCTAGAGGCGAGGACATAGACACTGTTGGCCGAACCCCGATAACATATCGTGTGTTCATTTACATTTCCGCACTTTATATTTACCGCACGTATATATTATTGTGTGAATGATGTATTTGATTTAATTTCCACATCATTTTTATCTTGCATTTGGAATCGCATAAAAAGATCCTAGGTTTGTGTAATACTGATTGTAGGATTAGTTGAACCTAGGAAGAAAGTTTAAAATTCCAATTCACCCCCCTCTGGGGAATACACCTTTTCTAACACATACCATCCTCAAACTAATGGTTAAGCCAAGCTAGCCAATAAAGAGATCAAGATCATACTTGAAAAAATAGTTCCTTCTAATCGTAAAGATTGGTCAGAAAAGCTAGTGGATGCACTCTGGGCATACCGAACTGCTTTCAAGAAAAATTTAGGAATGTCACCCTACAGGTTAGTTTATGGTAAAACATGTCATTTATCCGTTGAGATTCAATATCGTGCATTATGAGCTATTAAACAAATTAACTTGTCACTTGACGATGCCAAATGTTTGAGAAAGTTGCAGGTGTCTGACCTTGAAGAATCTAGGAGGAAAGCCTATGACAATGCTCTCTTAGCAAAGGAACAAATAAAGCTGTTGCATGACCGAAAAATCAAGGACAAACACCTCTTCTCGAATCAGCAAGTTCTCCTCTACGACTCCAGGTTACACTTGTTTCTTGGAAAGCTGAAGTCCTGATGGGGTGGCCCGTACATCGTTAAATATGTTCGTCCTCATGGCGTAGTGGACATTGTGGATCCAAATAATGGCAAAAGTTTCATGGTCAATGGACAATAACTCAAACCTTTCATGACTCCCTTCGATCCAATTGAAGAGGTCTTGCTTTTGCAAGACCCTAGGGGAGTTTTCTGACCCTTCTCTCTTACTACTTTTCATTTTCTTTTTGTTTTATTTGTTTCTTTATTTTCATTTTTCTTTTCTTTTTCTGTTGCATTAGTTGGTAGTAATTTTCTGTGTTTTTCTATTAGCTTGTTTCACCCATGCACAGTTTTTCTATTTCCCTTATGTTTTCATATTGAGGACAATGTTCCACTTTAGTTGGGGGGGGGGGGGGGGCGGGTGTGAGAATTTGCATGTGACACTGTGCACGTCCACTTGTTGAGTTTTGTATTAATTTATAAAAGAAATAAAAAAACGAAGAAAGAAAGAAAGAAAGAAAGTAAGGGTATTGAGGATAGATGATTATGCCATGATTAACACTGACGTATACCCTTCACATATTTGCATATAACCTAAGAATTATACACTCGAGTCATTAATGTGTAGTTTCTCTTTATATGACTTTGTAACTCCATGAAGGTTGAGTGGTAGTTCATTCATGTTAATTTGGTTATATAAACTCTTGTATTTACATGGTATCTCATGAGGCTGAATAGATACATTCATGTGATTCATTACACTTAGGGTTCCTTGTGAGCACTGAGAGAACACCTGTGGTGACCATGACACCTTGTGAGGTATCCTTGATTTATTTACCATTCTTTTGAGTTTTTGATGTCAGCTCAGAGTTCATGAAACTCAATTTTCCTTTTTTTTTTCTTCTAGATACTCTTTGTACACTAGTCTCTGTTTTTGACTTGCTAGCTTAGATATGACATCTAGTGGGAAGATAGAAACCTAGGTCTTGTAGCCTACTTAAGATGTGAAGGCTAAGCCACCCCTAGAGATAGAATTTGTTCATAGACTACTGTCCGAGCTTAATTCCCATTGGTGGTATAAAGACAATAAAAGAAATGTAATGATTGTCCTAATTGACAATGAAAAGATAAAAATTGAAGAATAAGCAGCAAAAAGAATAAGAAAAATAGAAATGCACATAAAATGAAAGGTTAGTACCTGCTCCATACAAATACCACAAAAAGTCAGGGACATGACACATATTCTCCACGTATAAAGACTCTTCAACCGCTTAATGCTTCAGATGTATTCACGCCTGATTTGTGAATAAGTTGATCTAAGGTGGCCTTGGTTGGATATGACGAGTAGGTAAGAAGATGCTAGGGTGAAGGACCCGACACCTCACAAATAGGCTGGATCCTTTTTAGACCAGTTCACTCCATACATTTAGCGTTTGTTCCTTGCAATATGTGGGATGTTTGATTGCGACACTCCTCCTCACATATGACGAGCGAACCCATTCTTTTTGAGTGTTTTTGAGGGTATACTAGTTAGGCCAAGTCAAAACGACCATTTTGTAGGTATCCATTGGTATCTTGGGTGTAACGAGTTATACACATTACACATACCTCAAGATTTCGCTTGTTCATACTCAGATTTATATGACTACATTAACTTTGAATTGTATTGCTGGTTAACTTCAGGTGAGTATACTATTCTTAACAGCTATATAATGATGAGACTCGCATGAATGACTTACTTCGGAGTTGCGTGCTTTGTATATGATGAGTTTGTGTGAAATTTGGTTATATTCTTGTATGTGATATGATATGGTTGGGTCGTGTGTGCATTCATTTCATGTTTGTTGGAATTGGTATTTGTGGGTACCACCTTGAAATTCATTCACATTATTTGTTAGAGACTAGAAAAAAGTTAGTTGGGGGGGTGTGATTACGCGTTTAAATTGTGTAATTAGGTGTTTTAATTCATGCATTAAGAATTACATTTTTAATTAAATGCCTAATTATTCTTGATATTTTAACATTGTGTTCTATTTATAATATTTTGGTTTTAAAGAGTAATTTATGAATTTTTGGTATTTTTTATTGCAGGACAACTATTGGAAGTTAAAACCGGCACTACTTTGCAATATGGGCGTACTTTCTTGTTCGAATCCTGATCGAAACGATTCAAAATGCTGTGGAAATCCGAGAAAGTGCTCTACAACTTTTTTATTTTGAGCTTTGAAAGATACAGGCTTTAGGATGGTCAAAATTGAGTTTGTTCGCTGGAAAATAGAAAAAAGAAAAAACAAGAAAAAAAAATTAAATTACCTTGATTTGACCCGGCCATGCAGTCGGGTCCTTCATCCTTGTACACTGGGTAGGTCTTGGGGGGGGGGGCGTTATATATTTCTTTTTTTTTTTACCTCTCTTCCCAGCCGGCCTCTCCCCCCATCTCTTTTAACCTCATTCTCCCTTCCTTTCCTTTCTTTCTCTTGGCCTGCTGCCATACCCGAAGCTCTTTTCTCTCCTCTCTTCTCTCTTACTTCTCTCTTTCCTTTCCTCTCTCTCCCTTACTTCTCTCCTTTTCTCTTGTCTCAGCATCCCGAGAACGCCAACCGTGACCTTGCTCCCAGCTGCTACTGCTGCTGCCATACCCAACAAATCGAGAAGCCCCTAGGTGCTGCTGCTGCTTTGCCCATTGCTGTGTGCTGCTCCTTCTGCTACTCCACACAGCCTCTCCTGCTGTTCCAAACACGACCAACACCTTCTTTTTCTCTCTTTCTCTTTTTCTTTCTTTGTTTTGTTTCTTTAGTTCTTTTTGTCATTACTTTTAAAGATTTGAATAAATATTATTTTTTTCGTATAATTTTATTTAATGTTTTAATTTTTAAATCTTGTTTGGGTGTTATTATTAAGGTTAATTTAATTTCTTTCTCTCTTAATTAATATTAGTATTAGATTTAATTTTTGCTTGAATTAATTTTTATTTGATTAAAGTTTAGTTTGGTTTCTTGAAAAAAAAAGAAGAAGAATAAATTACAAAAAAAAAAAAATCAATTTTTTTTAGGATTTAATTTGGTTGTCTTCTTTAAAATTTAATTTTTGATGGGTTCTCTTTAAATTAAGTGTAGTTTAATTAAAATCCAAATTTTTATCGTGTTTCTGTTTATCGTTAATTGTTAAAGAGTTAAATTTTCATTCTTGATTGCTTACAATTTGGTTTTCGTTCGAGTTTGTGTTTGATTGAGTTTTTTAATTGCATGCTTAAACTACGTTGGAAAGTCATCATCTTTAGGTTTTCCTCGTCCGAAGTTCAACGTAAGATTTAATTCTTGTCTGGTTAATTAAATATAGAGTTGTTTCTCGTTATAATTTAATTTAGTGTGTGTTAGGGTTTAGAATTTAAATTTCACGTTCTTTTAATTTATCAAAAGAAAATCTCAAACATCCTAGAAAATCCGAATATGAACTGTGTTTAGTAACCTTTTTGTTTCTTATTTTTTTTGGGATCACATAAAATTTGGAATTAAACTGCATTCCCTGAGAAGACGATCTAGTCCTTGGGCTAATTATTATACGACTGAACTCCTATACTTGGGATAGCTTCCGAGCTGTTCATTTTTCGATTAAGTCACTCTCCAAGGATTTAACCGGAGATATTTCATCATCCGCACGCTGTAGGCACCACTTCATTGTTAGGGAAGTGAACTAGATTATGTCAGGATTTATTTTAAATATATTTCTGATTTAAATTGATTATGTTAATTAAATTATTTCCATATGTTTGGGCTAAATTATACTACGAGGATTTGATTATGTCGGGTTTTATGATTATATTGGTATTAAATTAAGTAGGTGGATTATTATACATTTTCTATGGTAATTTGTTAAAAT
This sequence comes from Malania oleifera, assembly GCF_029873635.1. NCBI lineage: Eukaryota > Viridiplantae > Streptophyta > Magnoliopsida > Santalales > Ximeniaceae > Malania > Malania oleifera. Next base: position 27,109,937 of record NC_080422.1, read on the forward strand.
TATAATTATTAGCCAAATCGTGTGACCCGAGTTAATTTTATATTTTTGCATAATTGAGCAAGTTTGAGATCTTTACGATATTATATTTATTATGTGTTTATTGTCAATTCTAGAGGGTTATATTTATTACATGTGTGATTGGGAATAATGATGAGATTTGGTTACAAATTATATGTTGGGGATCTTTCACTGTTAAAATTGTTTGTAGGTTCGGGTCGTCAAAGTTGGTATCAAAGCTTAGGTCATAAATTCTATAGACTTTAGGAATGATTTTTTCAGAGTATAGGTATGAATTAGGATAAGGGTAGGAATGGGTAGGTTAGGATAGTTTTAAACCAAGGGTTACGTTAGATTTCAATTAGAGTTATATCTACCAAAATTTTGAGAACGAAATTTTTACAAGAATGGGAGAATGTAATGACCCCAAAAATATTTATATATGATTAGTGAAGTAATCTTTTTTTTTAAATTAATTAATTAATAATAATTAAATAATATAATATAATATAATATAATATAATAATAATATAATATAATATTATATATATATATATATATATGTATATATATAAATCATCAGAAGGATGGATTTCTCCATCCTTCTAGAGAACATTCCCCCCTCAATTCATTTCCTCTTCTCTCTCTCTCTCTCTCTCTCTCTCCCTCTTAATTTTTCTTGCATTTTGTGGCCGAATTGAAAAATGAACATCATTCCTGGGTCCGAGCTTCGCTCTCCAAGGATTTAACCAGAGAGATTTCATCATTTGCACGTCGTAGGCATCACTTCAAGATAGGGTAAGTGGACTAGATTATGTCAAGGTTTATTTTAAATATAATTCTGATTTAAATTGATTATGTTAATTCAACTATTTCCATATGCTTGGGCTGAATTATACTTTGGGGATTTGATTATATCGGGTTTTGTGATTATATTTGTAGAGACCTAAAAAAAAAAAAAAAAAAAAAATAATAATAATAAAAAGGAAAAAATTGGTTTGGTGCAGACTAAACCGTCGATGATTTGGTGGAGCTGAGGAAAACCATTGACGGTTTTGAGTTACCGATGGCTGGTAAATGTAAAATAGTAAGAATCAGTTTGGTTAAAAACCAAACCGTCAACGGTTTCGTTTGGGTAGTAGCCTATAAATTGGACTTAAGCTCATTTTTGTTAAAAAAATTCTCTCTCTAGGACTTCAGATTCTCTCTCTCTCTCTCTCTCTCTCTCTCTCTCTCTCTCTCTTCAGTTTCTCTCTAGATCTCAGCCAAATTGAAGGATAAACACCATTTCTAAGTCCTAACTTTGTTCCTCAACATTTTAACCAGAGCGAATTCGTTGTTTAGGCATCGTAGGCACCATTCCAGGGAACAGGTAAGGGGAATAGATTTTGTCAATTATTTTTGAAATTTAACCGATTAAAATGGAGTATGTGATTACATGAATATTATATATATGGTTTTTCTGAATATGTAGGCATATGGATATGGAGATTTGGATTATTATATATGTGTTTGGGAAAAACTAAAGTAAGTAGGGTAATCCTCTCATTTTTCATATAAAACATATATTTTGGGTTATATAAGATTATGGGGATGGTTATACCCTTATTTTCAGCAAAATGTATGTAGACACCCCAATTTTAACTAGTCCCTGCTGACCTTATAGGTCACTCCCGATTTAGATAATAACAAATACTTAGTGTATTTGATGCATGTTTGAGGATATGTGCAGGTATACTGTTGGCAAGACAAAATGATGGCACAAGGAGTAAAAGTTGAAGGTCTTGAAGATCCTATTGATGATGTATTTAAATGCTTTATTCATTACGAGTTTGTAATAGTAAATAGGGTCTGGACTGTAATAATCATATGCATCACCTGCATGATTTGATAAGTAAGCTCAAAATGAAAAAAGACCTAGAATGATCCTAGGACACTCATACATGCACATATATGTATGACTAAATGAATAGGGTGATCACATAAGTGAGAAGAACTGAAATGCATTAAATATGCATGTTCGGTCGACCGTACTACTCAAGTACAACTCCACTCGGTCGATCGAATTGGGACCGAGTTAGTAGTTTGACCATAGCCCGATCGACCGAGCCATGACCAGTATATTCCTCTCGGTCGACCGAACTTCCTATAAGTCAACACTTTGACCACCCAGTCGACCGAACTCAAATTGTAAACCAACTACCTGGTTGACCAAGTTCCCACGTGTGGAACTCAACGATCTAGTCGACCGAGTTCCCACATGTGGAATTCAATGGTTTGGTCTACTGAACTAGTTAGTTTAAAAGCTCCCGGTCAATCGAATCGCACTAAAATGGAAAATCAACCTAGAACCTCTTTAACTGGTCGACCGAACTGTTAGTTCACTTCTTACCCGGTCGACCGAACTTAGCACAGCTCGGTCAATTGAACTTCCTTAGATCGATCGTTGCTCTTGGGTTGCCCCATTATTTTTACCATGATTAAAATATTGAAAAGGGGTTAATTGTATTAAAATGTATTACAACTTTCCTAATAATTCAATATGTGTCTTGAACGGTTATATTTTTGGGAAAGTCTATATATACCCCCTCATTTGGAATTGTTAGCATTGAATTAGCAATCTTAATTAGGAAAAATCCTTTGAAATTCGAAAATCTATTATACTCATTTTTGAGCCTTCAACACTCATTCTTACCATATTTTATTGCTCAAATATCTTTGTAAGTGTAATTGAGTGTTCTTCTTATTAGGCTTAAGCTCTTTCTTGTTCTTGTTGATTGAGATTATTTTATTAGAGAGCTAAACTTGAAGGTTGCCTAGGAGACTTTATTAATAAAGTCCTTCCTAGGAATATTTCATTGAGTCTTTGATTTTTGCATTGTCATTGCAATACTCAAGGAGTTCACTTTGGATTTTGATTGCTAAAATATTTTGCAAATCATTTTCAAAATATCTTTTGTGCTTATATTTGATAAATATATATTTTGAGATATTTTCTTGAGTGCCAAAAGATCTTTGTTGCTATACTCTTGATTGAGATCATTATTTTAATATTAAGATAAAAAAACTATTTTTACAAACCATTGTTGAATATCTCTCGTGAGTTACTTTGGTAAAAACTTTTGTTGAGATATTTGGAGTATATTTGTGATCTTTGCTAGTACACTGTGATTGAGAATATTATTTTGACACAAAGATCTTGTCACTTACACTCTCACATACTGATTGCAATATTTGCACAAATCTTTGAGAGTAGACACTAAGACTACATTGAGTTTGTCATATCTTATCATTTGGTAGTGTATGTGATTGATTATATTGATACATATAGGCTTATGTAAGAAAAATTTTCTTGTACACAAGAAATTGTATTTCAAATCTGTTGTATTCTAGGCACGAGCCTGAATAGGGAGACTAGCCTTGGTAAATAGTCCCGGATTGGCTTAGACCCGGTTAGGAAAGTTAGGTGCGTCATCCTGGTAAGACGTGCTGGTTGAGGTCAGCCCCTTGAATTGACCTAGTTGTAATCAGTGCCGCTCCACCTGTTAAGTGAGCCTTTAGTGGAATCCTCGGGCTTGCAAGCTGGAGGTGGGGACGTAGGCATAGTTGGCCAAATCCCGATAAGATTCCGTGTGTGTTCTTTACATTTCCGCAATTTACATTTTTGCACGTGTATGTTATAGTTTGAATGAAGCGCATGATTTAATTTACGTTTCTTATATCTATCTGCGCATTTGGGATTGTATAGAAAGACCCTAGGTTGCCAAATCATATTGACTTTTGACTTAACCTAGGAGAAAAATTTTAAATTCCAATTCACCCCACTCTTGGAAATACACCAATTTTAATAGACCCCCCATAAAAAGACCTGGCATAATAAAACTAACTTTAAGTCCGATCAAGCACTGATTGTTCTTTGTCGAATTAGAGTCCTATTTATTTTTTAATGAGTCTTTTTCAAATTTGAGTTTTGGTATTCTAGGAGAAATGTTGAATCCATTTAATTTTTATTTTTAGTTTTAATTGACGTCCCGCAATTGCAAAAATTAATCTTTTTTTAGGCTAGGTTTTGTAAATCCTTGGTTTTCAAAATTGAGTTCTTTAAATTGAGTTCTTTTGATTTGAGTCCTTTATTTCCTTTCATTTTGAAAATTGAGTTCATTAATTTCTAATCCGAGTTGTAGATCTATGTTTGAGTCCTTCATAAATTTTGAATCAAGTTGTTAAATTTGAAATTAAGTCCTTCAAATTTGGGAAATTGAGTCTTTTAATTTAGTCTTTTTCAAAACCAGGTGTTGTGGTTAAGTCTTAAAGGTCATTTTATTATCAGATGATGAAAGTTTGGTCAACAAATTTTGGGGCAGAATTAAAGACGTAAAGTGAGGCCATATTTTTTTATTAATAAAGAGAAAGGAGGGTACACGTGTTTGAAGGGAGGAATGCAGTGTACAACATATGGGAGACGTGCGTGAAAAAGTAACAACAAAGGATAGAAGGAAATGAAATATAGGGAAAATGAAAGCCGGAACAAATAATGGTCGTAGTGCAAAGGGATGGGGGGTACATCAGTATGCATGAAAAGATACAGAAAATTACAAAAAATATAAAATACAGGAAAATGAAAATTCCATCAGCTCCAATCCTGGTCCGCCAACTGGAATGGCTAAGAAAGCCCTCCACTCCCTGCTTGCTAGCTGGGCCTCCTTGATTCACCTGCGCACAAAAAGCAGTGAGGCAAGCTATTAATAACAATTCAAAAAATAAAAATAAAGCAGAAATTCACATGGGAGAGTGAAATATTCCCTGCCAGGATGGTTAGAGGGGAATTCTGTTAGGAAAATTGGCACCAAATCACCCCTGAGCCTCCCTATTGATAGGGAGGATCACACTGTAGCAAGGACAGAAGTAGAGCATCAGAGAAGCTCTGTGGGATTGAGATGATGTTGACTTTTGTGTGATCCCAAGAGAGGGGGGGGGGGTGAATTGAGTTTTAAAACATTTTGGCTAATTTAAACTTTTGCCATTTCACCACATGTCATATCCCATTCAAAATGTACACGTGTATGCAAAATAATTTAAGTAGTGAAAACAAGCACACATGTTGAATTTGGTGTAATCCCGAGAGGGGGGGGGGATGAATTGGAGTTTTAAAACTTTTCCTAGGTTATGTTCAAATCAACAAGCAGTATAGCTCAACCTAGAGTCAGTCTAAACAAGTACCAATTACCTAACAAGAAATTAACTGAGCAAATAATCAAAACAAATATAGCATACTCAGTTTATCCCAATCATTCACAATATTTAAATCATGCACCCATTTATAATTAATTAAATATAAGCATACATGTGAAGGAAATTAAAGTGCAGGAATTTAAGAGCAGACACAAGATATGTTATCGGGGTTCGACCAATCCTGTCTACGTCCCCGCCTCTAGCTCGCAAGCCCAAGGATTCCACTAAAGATCACTTCATGGGTGGAGCGACACCGAATACAACACTAGATCAAATTACCATGGCTGACCTCAACCTTTACAACCAATCCTTACGGGCTGGATTAACACCCTCTTAGGCCACGCCTGGAATACAAAAGAAAATCAACACAATTTCGTGTACAATTTTAATACTTCTAGCACAAGCAGATTTATACAATATTACGATCTAGAATATATGCACTCACAATTGATAAAATCTAATGCTCAGGTTAGATTTTCTAAAACACTATTTCAACTCTCAATAACAATATATGTATGTGTGTATATGTGAGAGTGAATGCCTATGTATCAAGACAAATAAGATCAGTATATTATCAAAGGAACTTTGAATATCAAAGAGAAAATCTCAACACAATATTTTTCAAGTATAAGCACAAACGATATTTGGGTTCAAACTTGCTCAAAAGTGTTTTATCGAAAATGCAAGCAAACTTTTGAATTTGGCAATGAAGATGCCAAGACTTAGAAGCTAACAAAAGTTCTTCTCAAAAAGATATTTATCAATCAAATATATTGAGAAAGAACCCTAGCTTTACTCTCCAAGAAAAATATCAATCAACACACGAAAATAAGAGTAATGAGCTTCAAGGACAAATCTATGTACGCACACACCACTTGAAAATCAAACTCCCTTTAACTTGCAATTAGTTTGCAAGAAAGGAGTAAGCAAAAATTACTCTCTGGTTTTGAAAATATTTTTCAATCAAAAATATATGAGAGTATGAATTATAGGCTTGAAGATATGAAAAATATGCAATGTAGGCTGAGGAAAAATTAGAGAGAATTTTTTATCTAATTATGGTACTAATCCTACACTAATCTGGACAAATGGGGGGTATATATAGTATTCCCTTAATTTTAGACCGTTGGGGACACAGAGGGAATTTTTGAAAAGTTTAATTAATAACTAACCCATGTTTAAAGCCAATTACCACGGTTAAAAATATGGCAACCCGAGAGATTCGGTCGCTCAGCCCTTAGGGTTGGTTGCCCGAATAGACACAGTCTGAAAAGTTTACTTTCTGACTTTAGGTGCCCGAGTGAAGGTTCAGGTGGCTAGGCCAAGGTGATTTTCCAAACACTCGAGGTTTGGTCACCTGGTGGCTAGTTCGGTCTGTTGAACTTCATACTTCGGTCGCTCGGTGTATATTTGAACTTGGAGTTTGGGTGCCCGGGGAAGCTAAAAAGTGACACCCTTTATGTTCGGTCGACTGTGAATAGTATGTTCATTTGAGTACGGTTGCTCGGGTCACAGTCAACTTTGTTGACTGTTACCTATTCGGTCGACTGAGACTTTTTCAACGTCTTGAGTTCGGTCACCCGAAGCCCTTTCAAGGTTAAAGGAAGGTCTAAATTTTGCTTAAATTTCACCCCTACTTGCATAGATATGGCTTGTGAGTTAAAGGGGATTTTTCATGTAGTGCTTGAGGACCTAAGGTAAGTTTATGACCTAGGCTTTTAAATTGAGTCCGAAAATCTAGCGTCAGTTGACCGAAGACAGGTTTGGCTACCTACGGTCAGTCTAAGGCTTTTTGAGCATTTAAACCCTATCATGCATGCAGATGCATTATTACAGACCATATTAAATATTACAGACCCAAAAGAATAAATGCAAATACACTAAGCAAATGGTCTTCATTCATTTTGTTCTACAATCTCTTTGCTCTTCAAATGTCATATGTGATGTGATCTTTGCATTCTTTATGGCTTCCTTATGTTCCTACCCTTAGTACATGCAAAGGATGATCCTATTTCAAGAGCACGATACACAGGTAAGAACCATTGGATTTGTCATAATCAAAACGGAAAGGACTCATACAGTGAACAACACACGTTTGTAGTATCTTTTTTAAATTAAATGGATGTATGCAAATTGTTATGACAATAAATATGAACAGACATGCACATGAGGAAATTAAAGTGTAGGAATTTAAATAAGATAAAGAGAGAAACACACGATATTTGTTATCAAGGTTCGGCCAAACTAGACTATCCATGCTCACTTAGACGGGTGAAGCAGAAACAATTACAACCTCTCCTTACGGGGCAAGGTAAACCCTAGCTCAATTACCAGGTTGAGTCAAACTAGTCTCCCTTACTGGGTTGAACCAAATTGGTCTCACTTACAGGGTTGAGACTCCCCAGTTATATTATGGGCTAAACCCAACCTGTTAGCTTTATCGTGATCCCAAGAGGGGGGTGAATTGGTATTTTAAAATTAATCCCCTAGGTTAGCAACCAAACACTAGTATATTCACAACCCTATGATCAATCTATTGTAGGTAAAGTAAATCAATTATAATATGTACCAAAAATCAAATAATGCAATTTAATTAACTACGCATGTATGAGAAAGCAGTAAAAAGAAGTGACATGCATAAATGATATCGAGGTTCAGCAAATTGCTTACGTCCCCGCCTTAGCTAACAAGCACAAGGATTACCACTATAATGCTCACTTAAATGGGTGGAGTGACACCTAAACAACCAGGTCAATTAGCACAGGGTTAACCTCAACCTTTACAATCAATCCTTACCGGGCTGAATTACCGCCCCCTTAGGCCATGTCTGGAAACACAAAAGTATGTTCACAATAATGAAATTGGTACAATGATTATGCTTTCATGTAAAGCAGATATGCATCCGATATAAACAATCACATACACCACCAAATGATATAATGAAGTAAGCTTAATGTGGTCTTAGATGACTACTTTTAAGTATTTATTTAAGTGTTGCAATCAGTGCGTGAGAGTGCAAATAATATGTTCTTTGTATCATATTATATATTCAATCACAATGGTCAAACAAAGATATTAGCCACACTTCAAATATCTCAACAGATGATTTTTCTCAACGTATAAAGCTCGAGAAATATATAGATTTTGCTTGCAAAAAGGATTTGATCTTTGTGTTCAAAAGATAATATTACTCAAGGAATATTGCAACAAAATCTTTAGAACATAAACAAATATCTCTCTTTGAAATTTTCTCAAAATGAAACACATGAGATATTTGAAGATGATTTGAAAATATTTTTAGCAACCAAAGTCGAATGAGAACTTCTTAAGATATTGCAATGATAATGCAATACTCAGAAACTCAAGTGAAGTCTTCTTAGGAAATACTTATCAACAAAGTCTCCTAAGAAAACTTGAGGTCTTGCTCTCAAACAAAATAATATCAATAATCACAAATTTGAGAGAGCAAACCTATAGGACTAGAACACTCAATTCAAACTTACAAACGGATTTTTAGCAATATGACAAGGTAAGTATAAGTGTAGGATACTTGGAAGCAAGAGAGAATGATTTTGGAATTTAGCGAAAAATCACTAATCAAGTTTGCTAATCTTATTGTTAATTATTCCAAATGAGGGGGTATATATAGACTTCCCTAAAAATATAACCGTTTAGGAGACATATGAAATTATTATAAATGTTTTAATACATTTTAATACAATTAACTCTGTTTAAATATTTTAACCACGGTAAAAATATTGGGGCAACCCGACAGCACCGGTCGACCGAAGATAGGTTTGGTTGACCAAGGTGTGCAAGTTCGGTTGACCGGTCAACCAGGTTCCAGAGGTGATTTTTCTTTTTAGCGCGGTTCGGTTGACTGGGTGCTTTTGAATTGAGTAGTTCAGTCGACCGAAGCGTTGAGTTTTCACACGTGGGAACTCGGTCGACCAGGTGGTTGGAATACAATTTAGGCTTGGTCGACCGTATGGTCAAATAGTTGACTCGGAGGGAGTTTGGTTGACCGATTTGATTGACCGAGCAGTGGTTAAATTGTTGACTTGGCACCGATTCAGTCAAATAGTTGACTTAGAGGGAGTTTGGTCGACTGGGTGAAAATGAACTGGTAAGTTCGGTCGACCGGGTAGTGGTCAAACTGTTGACCCTACACCAGTTCGATCGATCGAGAGATATTGTAGTTGAGTAGTACGGTCGACCAAACATGCAACTTAAGTGCATTTCGGTTCAATTTAATTATGCAATCACCCTTTCCTTATGACCATATATATATATGCATGTGTGAGTGTCCTAGGGTCATTCTAAGCCTTTTTTCGTTTTGAGCTTACCTATCAAATCATGCAAGTGATGCATATGATTATTACAACACAAATCCTATTTACTATTACAGACTTATAATGAATATAGAAATTAAATACAACATAGGTTGGATCTTCAGGGTCTTCAACTTTTACTTCTTATGCCATCATTTTGAGTTGCCCTTTGTATATCTACACATATCTTCAAACACCCATCAAATACAACAAGTATTTGTCATTATCAAAATCGGGTGTGACCTATAAGGTCAACATTCTCTCCTTTTTTGATGATGAAAAATATACCATGCAAAAATATGGGTATAGCCATAGATGGCTCCCCCTAGCAATATGCATTAAGTGCAACCTAATTTGAACCCAATTTTTCCCCCTCTTCATCTCCCCCTTTTGGCAACAGTAAAAAGGGCCGTAAAAAAATACAATTTTAGGCAATGGGTAAAAGTCATTTTTATACAAAATAAGTCTGAAAAATTTTTAAAAAATTTCGGCAGAGTGCCATTTGAAAATAGGACATTCCAAAACAAATCCTGTATAAAAATGACCTGTTTTGAGTTTATAAGAACTAGCAATTTATTCACAACTACTTAAACAGTTCTAGTATGATTAAAATGTAAAACATAAATGCAAGCAACATTTGGCAGTAGATATGAGAATTATGCATCACAAACAATAATCAATTTTCACAAAGTCAAAGCCAATATAAGATATCAATAGTTATATTAGTTGTTAGACTTGTAAAATTATTTGAAAGCTCCCCCTAAATTTATGCAAACTATGAAATATCTAGGAAGCATCTTTACTATGCATGAGCCCTAATTCACGTCTAATTTGTATGAACCTATCTTTGGGAAGTGGTTTAGTGAAGATGTCCGCCCATTGCTCATTAGTGCATACAAAGTCAAGAGCCACATTCCCTTTCCACACATGATCACGAAGGAAGTGATATCCAATTTCAATGTGTTTAGTTCGTGAATGTGAGATAGGATTTTTAGAGATGTTGATTGCACTAGTATTATCACATTTAATCAGTACTATATCATAGTGCAACCCAAAATCTATAAGTTGTTTCATATAAAGAGTTTGAGCACAACAACTTACAGGTGCAATATATTCTGCTTTGACTGTGGACAAGGCAACTGAGTTTTGTTTCTTGGAGAACTAAGAAACGAGAGATTGTTCTAAATAGTGACAAGTGCCACTGTACTTTTTCTATCAACCTTACTATCGGCAAAGTCAACATAAATATAACTCATAATCTCAAAGGTAGTATGCTTAGGGTACCATAAGCCTAACTCTATAGTTCCACTTAGATACATAAAGATTTGTTTAATAGCTAATAGATGAGATTCCTTAGGAGCAACCTGAAACCTAACACACATACACACACTAAACATAATATCAAGCCTCGTAGCAGTGAGATATAGAAGACTCCCAATCATGCCATGATACAATTTCACGTAAATAGGGATTCCTTGCTCATCTTTATCAAGTTTAATGGAAAAACTCATAGGGGTACCTAGAATTTTACAATATTCCATATTAAATTTCTTTAACAAGTCCCTGACATATTTAGATTGACATATGAAAGTTCCATATTCAGCTTGTTTAATTTGCATCCCTAAGAAGAAACTAAGTTCACCCATCATGCTCATTTCAAATTCACTTTGCATGCATTTGGCAAACTCATTAAACAACTCATCATTAGTGGCTCCAAAAATGATATCGTCCACATAAATTTGAACAAGGAGCATATCATCATTTTTGGATTTGATGAAAGTGTAGTGTCAATCTTACCACAGTTAAGCCCATTTTCTTGTAGAAAACCACTAAACCTCTTATACCAAGCTCTAGGAGCTTGTTTTAATCCATACAAGGCCTTAGACAATTGGTAAACATGATTTGGATATTTATGATTTTCAAAACCGAGTGATTGTTCTACATATACTTCCTTGTTAATATAGCCATTTAGAAAGCACTTTTAACATTAATTTGAAACAATTTAAAATTTTTAAAAGCTGTATAAGCAAGTAGCATACGAATGGCTTCTAACCTAACAACAGGAGCATATGTTTCATCAAAGTCGATCCCCTCCTCCTGATTATAACCTTGGGTAACTAGTCTAACTTTATTTCTAGTTACTATCCCATTCTCATATTTCTTATTTCTATATACCCATTTGGTTCCAATAATTGTATGATCATTAGGCCTAGGAACTAGGGTCCACACTTTGCTTTTTTCAAATTGATTAAGTTCTTCTTGCATGGACAACACCCACGACTCATCTTCTATAGCTTCTTTAATACTTTTAGGTTCTTCTTGGGATAAGAAAGCAAAATGACTCATTAGATTTTTCAAGGAGGATCTTGTGGCTACACCATGGGATGGTTCATCTATGATTTTATTTATAAGATGGATCCTAATAAATTTCCAATCTCTAGGCAACTCCTGAATTTCATTTTCATTATCTTCAGATGATTTATCATTTACTTATGAATTTTCACTTGTGTTGTTTTCAATAGATAATTTATTTAAGCATTTTCTAATACCAATATCATCTTCATCATCTTTCTTAGATAATGGATTAGATTCATCAAACACAACATGGATAGATTCAATGATAGTCAATGTTCTTTTATTAAAACCCTATATGCTTTACTATTAAGAGCATAGCCTAGGAAAATGCCTTCATTAGATTTAGAGTCAAATTTCTCTATATGTTTATTATCCCTAAGTACAAAACATTTACAACCAAGAACATGAAAATATGAAATATTAGGTTTATGGTTGTTCCACAATTCATAAGGGGTTTTATTAATTAACGGTCTAATCAACACCCTATTCATGACATAACAAGCAGTATTTATGGTCTCAACCAAAAAATATTTAGGTAAGTTATGTTCATTCAACATAGTTCTACCTATTTCTTGTAATGACCTATTCTTTCTTTCTACCACACCGTTTTGTTGAGGGATCCTAGGTGCAGAGAAGTTATGTGATATTCCCTCTAGGTCACAATAATTTTCTATGCCTTCATTCTTAAATTCAGTGTCTCTATCACTTCTTATATGAGTTATCTTATAGCCTTTTTCATTTTGAATTCTCCTACAAAGTTTGGTAAACTGTTCACATGATTCATTTTTATGTGAAAGAAATAACACCCATGTGAATCTAGAAAAGTCATCAACAATGACAAAAGAATATGATTTCCCACCAAGAATTTGCACAGAATTAGGACAAAACAAATCCAAGTGAAGCATTTCAAGTGGTCTAGTGGTAAATATAAATTTCTTTTTTTTAAAACTAAATTTTGTGTGCTTACCCATTTGTCATGCATCACAGATTTTGTCTTTCACAAATGACATTTTAGGCAAACCTTTTACTAATTCTTTTCTTACTAGTTTTGACAATAAGTCCATGCTATCGTGTCCTAAGTGCCTATGTCATAACCAACTAACTTCATTTATTGCAGAAAAACAAGTTACTTGTTGTGAAGTTAAGTTATCAAAAGTTGTAGTATAAACATTTTCATGGCGATCTGCAATAAAAAACACTTTGCGATCTGATTTATTTTCAGCTATGCATTTATCATTTTCAAATGATACCTTATATCCTTTATCACACAATTGATTTTTGCTCAGTAAATTATGCTTCAGCCCATCAACCAACAAACATTATCAATAACAAGGGAAGGATCCTTACCAACCTTACCTACGTCGATGATATGCGCCTTTTACATTGTCGTCGAACATCACATATCCTTCATCCTTGGGAATAATTGACGCAAATTTTCCCTTGTCGCCGGTCATGTGTCGTGAGCACCAACTATTCAGGTATCACCTGTCCTTGGAGGAGGACGATCGTAAACATACCTGCAAAATAAACTAAGTAATTGATGATGGTCCCCAAATTTTGTTGGGTCCATGAGGGTTAGTAATTGGATCACCTTTAACAACCCACGCTCTTCTATTTTTCACATGGTTATTCCTAAGTGTGCAATCAAATTGAATTTGCTCAATTTGTTTGCATTTTAAACATTTCATTCTACACTTAGGATCTTGGGACTAGAGATTGTGATTCACGTGTGAAATGTCTCAAGTAAAGATTAGGTCGTTTAACATTTTCAACGCCATTAAAACCTAGACCCTCTTTACTTAGAGAATTTCTTTGAGCACCAAGTAGTTTTTCAAAATTGTGTTTGCTCTCGATGAATTTAAAAATAATTTTGGAGCTATCCTCCAATTTCCTCTCAAGCTCAGCAATGGTCACATCGTTTTCTTTTAAAATCGAAGCATAAGAGGTTTTTGCAATACCAAACAATTTTGACCAATTTTAACATTTCTTTTTCAAATCATCGTTTTCTTTGGTCATTTTACTCAATAGTTTAGATACACGAATATATTCACATTGTAATTCTCTAAACGTAGGCATGTAATCAAAATCATAATCATTAGATGAATAATATGAAGATAATGAACAAGAGGATGATACCTCATCACCGTGTGCCATCAAGCACAGATTAGCGACCTTTGAGTCACTGTGGTCTGATTCTAAGTCACCGCTGCTTAATTTATCCCATGAGGTCCCTGCCTTCATGGCTTTCTTCTTTTTCTTAGCCTCCTTTTTCAGTAGTGGGCAGTCCGGCTTGATGTGCCCAACTTTTTTGCAAATGTGGCATGTGGGAGCACTTGATTTTTCTTTTCTTTTGCTAGACTCTCCCTTCTCAGTTGCAGACTCCCTAAATCTTTTGTATGACTTTCTATTCTTCCTGAAGAATCTGTTAAATTTTCTAGTTAGCATGACTATATCATCATCAGTGTCAGGTTCATTGCATTCACTAGATATGTTAGTGGAGGTTTTCAATGCAGTCACTTTCTTCGCCCTATTGTATTCATTAATTCTCTCATTTATAGCTAATTCATAGGTGATCAGGGAACCTATCAATTCATCTAGAGTCATGGCCTTAAGGTCTCTACCCTCAGAAATGGCCATAGCCTTGGCTTCCCAAATAGGAGGCAAGCCTTTAAGGATCTTCTTAATCATCTCATATGTGGGATAGGTCTTCCTTAATGCATGCAATAAGTTTATGATGTGTGTGAATCTAGTGTACATGCTCTGAATGGACTCACCTACATTCATCCTAAAGGCCTCATATTCGCTAGTCAACATATCTATCCTACTATCTTTCACATCCCTAGTATCCTCATATGTGACTTCTAACTTATCCCAGATTTCTTTTGCAGTAGCAGATGCCATAATGATATTAAACTCATTTACATCAAGACTACAATATAAAATGTTCATAGCAGTGACATTCAAACTAACAGCTTCCATATCCTCATCATCATACTCTTCCTCAGTTTTAGGAACTCTATTTGTACCCTCTATTTTCATAGGAACATAATTTCCCTCAGAGACGATCCTTCACACCTTCCAATCAGTATTTTGGAGATAGATGCACATCCTTTGTTTCCAGAAGGTGTAATTAACACCACTGAAAATCGGAGGTCATGTGGAAGATAGTCCCTTAGGGAAAAGGGTCACGGAACTATTAGCCATATAAGATCTTTTGAAAAATAACTACTATGCTACATGGCTCTGATACCAATTGTTAGCTTTACCATGATCCCAAGAGGGGGGTGAATTGGTACTTTTAAAATTAATCCCCTAGGTCAGCAACCTAACAGTAGTATATTCACAACCCTATGGTCAATCTAGTGTAAGTAAAGTAAATAAATTATAATATGTACTAGAAATTAAATAATGCAATTTAATTAACTACGCATGCACCAGAAAGCAGTAAAGAGAAGTGACACGCATAAATGTTATCGAGGTTCGAAAAATTGCCTACATCCCCGCCTTGGCTAACAAGCACAAGGATTACCACTATAATGCTCACTTAAACGGGTGGAGCGGCACTTAAACAACCAGGTCAATTAGGACAGGGCTGACCTCAACCTTTACAACCAATCCTTATCAGGCTGGATTACCGCCCCCTCAAGCCATGCCTGGAAACATAACAGTATATTCATAATAATGAAATTGGTACAGTGATTATGCTTTCATTTAAAGCAGATATGCACTTGATATAAACAATCACATACACCACCAAATGATATAATGAAGTAAGCTCAATGTGGTCTTAGATGACTACTCTCAATTATTTATTCAAGCGTTGCAATCAGTGCGTGAGAGTGCAAATAATATGATCTTTGTATCACACAATATATTCAATCACAATGGTCAAACAAAGATATTAGGCACACTTCAGATATCTCAACAGATGATTTTTCTCAACGTATAAAGCTCAAGAGATGTATAGATTTTGCTTGCAAAAAGGATTTGATCTTTATGTTCAAAAGATAATATTACTCAAGGAATATTGCAACAAAAATCTTTAGAACATAAACAATTATCTCTCTAAGAAATTTTCTCAAAATGAAACACACGAGATATTTGAAGATGATTTGAAAATATTTTTAGCAACCAAAATCGAATGAGAACTTCTTAACATGTTGCAATGATAGTACAATACTCAGAAGCTCAAGTGAAGTCTTCTTAAGAAAGACTTATCAACAAAGTCTTCTAAGAAAACTTGAGATCTTGCTCTCAAACAAAACATTATCAAATAATCACAAATTTGAGAGAGCAAACCTATAGGACAAGAACACTCAATTCAAACTTACAAACGGATTTTTAGCAATATGGCAAGGTAAGTTTGAGTGTAGGATACTTGGAAGCAAGAGAGAATGATTTTGGAATTTAGAGAAAAATCACTAATCAAGTTTGCTAATCTTATTGCTAATTATTCCAAATTAGGGGGTATATATAGACTTCCCCAAAAATATAACCGTTCAGGACACATATGAAATTATTATAAATGTTTTAATACATTTTAATACAATTAGCACCGGTCGACCAAAGGTAGGTTCGGTTGACCGAGGTGTGCAAGTTCAGTCGACCGGGTAAAAAATAAACTAGAAGTTCGGTCGACCAAGAGCTTTTGAACTGAGTAGTGCGGTCGACCGGAGCGTTGAATTCTCACACGTGGGAACTCTGTCGACCAAGTGGTTGGCATACAATTTAGGCTTGGTCGACCGTATGGTCAAATAGTTGACTCGGAGGGAGTTCGGTCGACCGAGTGAGAATGAACTAGCAAGTTTAGTCGATCGGGCAATGGTCAAACTGTTGACCTGACACTGATTCAGTCAAATAGTTGACTCGGAGGGAGTTCGGTCGACCGGGTGAGAATGAACTAGCAAGTTCGGTTGATCGGGCAGTGGCCATACTGTTGACCTGACACCGGTTCGGTCGATTGAGAGATATTGTACTTGAGAAGTACGGTCAACCGAACATGCAACTTAAGTAAGCAACCCATACATGAAAACATTTTTGTACAAGCATGGATGTATACATTAAAAACAATCAAATACATGCACTCTTTTATGATATGAAATATGCTTAGTAGAGTAAGGGTACTTTCAAAATAAATTTAAAACCTAATAAGAAATTTTCTCCAAAAAATATATTTCAATAAAAATATAGGAGAACTTAGGGTTTTGCTCTTCAACAAATTTTGCACAAATAAAAATATATGAATATATATAAATGATAAATATATTCTCCAACAAACATTTTGCAAATAAAAGTGTTTGGAGAATCTAGAGTTTAAGCTCAAGAAAAAAATATTTGTGCAATAACTAATTTCTCCCAAAAATATTTATCATGAAAATAATCGAGAGAAACTCAACAATTTTCTCAAAAATGATTTTCAAAGATTAAAGGATAAGTGAGAGTATTATGCTTTTGGATACAAAAATAAATGCCTAAAGCAAATATACTCTCTTCAAAAGAATTTTTGAACTAAAAGCATGAAAGTGAGTTGGAGAGATTTGTTTAAAAAATTTGCCCCAAACAAATATTTTTAACAATAAAAATTGGTTTGGGGGAACTTTGATTAACAATGGTTTAGAGAGAATTTTAGAGTTAATCAAAGTTGCTAATCAAAGCAAATGAAGGCGTATTTATAGTTTTTCTAAAAATTATGATCGTTAAGGGACATGTTCGGTATTTTAGAAAAGTTAAATTAAAAATTAATGACGTTTTAGCCCTTAAAAAATTTCCATTCCGAGAGGTTTGATCGACCGGCGGATAGGTTTGGTCGCCCGTGCACTCACACAAATTCAAAGCAACTTTTAGGGTTCGGTTGATCGTTGGACATACTCGGTCGGCCGAGCCAGGTGATTTTCCAATGTTATGTGGTTTCGGTCACCCGGTGAGTGGTTTGGTCTGCGGAACCTTGAAGTTTGGTCGACCGAGTCATTTTCGAACTACAAGTTTGGTCGCTCGGGGATAATGGAAAATTGAAGTTCCATGGTTTGGTCGACCGTGGATGGTGCATTCAATTTGAGGTCGGTCGCCCAAGACATGGTCAACAAGTTGACTTTTGGCTTACAGTGTGTTCGGTCGTCTGAGTTGTTTTCAGTGTGAAAGGTCGATCGACTGAGGACTATTTAAAAACATAATTTTGACCTTAATTTTGACCATGAGTAATTTCTAAACCTTTTGTATAATTTTAGTCTTTTAGAAAAAGGTTTGTCTTTGAAGGGTAAGGTCTCCTAAGGTCAGTCTATGGCCATTCTCCGCTTTGAAACATATTATGTAGATGTATGCATTATTATAGACCAAAAATATAAAAATTAAATTCAATACAACTAAAATCAAAATATCTTCTTCTTTTACTCTTCATTTTCCATGAAATTCGCCAGGAGTGTATGAGCTTTGTGTCCTTATTGGCTTCCATTTTCTAGTATCTTATGTTCATGCTGAAATGAAAACTTGTTCACACAATAAATGCATACATAAGATATTAGTGCTGTGTCAGCATCAAAATAGAGATTGGACTAAAAAAGTCAACAATCTCCACTTTTTTGATGATGACAAACACCCAAGAGCAAAATTGGTATAACCTGAAAAGGCTTCCCCTAAGAATGTGTATAATGTAAAAATAAACATAATAGCCGAAGCCTATTCATGAAAGAAGACATAACAAATAAAATTATGCATTTAATTTTGCATTAAAGCACACACTCACATATTTGTCCCCATAATATTTGCCCCTAAAATTTTCTTTTCGATCATCATTTTGCTCATACACATTCTCCCCCCTTTGGCATCAACAAAAAAGGTTAAGTTAAGTAGAAAATATTTTTGAATATTTAAAACAGACTTAGTAAAGAGAACCCCTCCTTTTTTTTATTTTTATTTTAAAAAAATGATATTTATTTTTCTTAGATCACTCTCCCCCTACTTGATGCAACAATTTGGGCATAACACAAATAGTATAACTGGTCATTTAAGTTTAAAATGAAATGAGAAACATGGTTAGACCAGAATTATACACAAACCATTTCAATTTAATCACAACGTAAGTCGCCGCAAAGATTGGAATTTAAAAACATGCGACATATGAAAAAGTAGGTTTGAGCATAAAATCTGTCTAACTAGTTCACATGCATTTCATGTAAAGTCAATGAACCAGTTATGTAACACTCTTTTAAAAATAAAATTTCATGATACAAGATTTTAACACAGAATAGCACAAGTCATGAAGGTGTTTTAGAACACAAGCAAGTAAAAAGCATTCCATATAAGACCATTTCTTGGTTTTTAAAAATGTATAAACAAATCCTTATAATTTTTCGATAAATGCTAGGGATGATATAAATGCTTGCTAAAAAAGAAACAAGATCAAGCAAGCAATGTTTTTCTGGCTTGGAATTTAAGCACTATACATTTCAATAAATACCTAGAAAAACAACCATATGGATCCTAAAAATATTAGACAAATTTTAAATATAGGGATCATATGGCCAAACCTAAGACATTGTGGCTAAGAAATATATTATTTCAAAAAAAAATTCAATATAAACATCACATTTAAGCACATGCCATAATAAATTCAAAACATATCTAAGCTTACAATGTTGTTGGAATTGGTGTATTCCCAAGAGGGAGGGGGGGGGGGGTGAATTGGATATTTTAAAATTTCTCCCATAGGTTCAACTAGTTCAGCAACAGTATATTCACAAGCTAGGGTCAGTCTACCTAAATGCGCAGATAAGTAAAATATGTGGAATTTAAATCATGTGCATTATTCACATAATAACATACACGTGTGGTAAATATAAAGTGCGGAAATATAAACAGACACACGATATGTTATCAGGGTTCGACCAATTGTGCCTACGTCCCTGCCTTTAGCTTGCAAGCCTGAGGATTCCACTAGAGCTCACTTAACGGGTGGAGCGGCACCGATTACAATCAGGTCAATTAGCACATGGCTGACCTTAACCTTTACAACTAGGTCAATTAGTAGGGCTGACCTCAACTTACATGCCTTAACAAGATGACGCACCTAGCTTTCTTAACCGGGTCTAAGCTAGTCCGGGACTATTTCACATGGCTAGTCTCCCTCTTCAGGCCCGTGCCTGGAAATATAACAGTATTTTTCTCAATCAAGTTGGTACAATGATTGTGCTTTCATGTAAAGAAGATATGTACCCAGTACGTGCAAGTAATAATCAATCCACACCAAACATGTAAGAATTATAAGTTCAGTGGTGTAATATATCAACTCTCAAATATATTTGCAATCACTGTAATCAGTGCTGTAATCAGTGCTTGAGAGTGCAATTAATAAAATCTTTGTATCACAATATGTATTCAATCTAAGTGCTCAAACAAAGATATTAGCCAATATATATATATATATATATATATATATATTTTTTTTTTCAATCAGCAGATTTTCTCAATCGTATGATGCTCAAGTAATGTATATGTTTAGTTTGCAAAAAGAGTTTGATCTTTGTATTCAACAAAAGATATAAATCAATGAATATTGCAACAAAGATTTTTATCACATAAACAAATATCTTTTCAAAGGTTTCTCAAGATAAAACACACAAGATAAGATATTAGCCAAACAATATATATATATATATATATATATATATATATATATATATATTTCAATCAGCGGATTTTCTCAATCGTATGATGCTCAAGTAATGTATATGTTTGGTTTGCAAAAAGAGTTTGATCTTTGTATTCAACAAAAGATATAAATCAATGAATATTGCAACAACGATTTTTATCACATAAACATATATCTTTTCAAAGGTTTCTCAAGATAAAAAAAACAAGATATTTGGAAATGTTTTGAAAAGATTTTGCAACCAAAATGAAATACGAACTTCACAAGATATTGCAATGAATATGCAATACTCAAAAGTTCAATAGAAGTCTCCTTATGAGAGATTATTAACAAAGTCCCCTAAGAATACTTAAGGTTTTGCTCTAAAAAAAATCGTATCAATCAAGCACAACACTTAGGAGGGTGAACCTAATCAACACTCAAAACAACTTACAAAGGATTTTTGGCAGTATAAGAAGGTAAGAATGAGTGTATGGAGCTTAGAAATGAGTAGTATGAATTTTGGATTTTGAGAGAAAATTTGCTAATCTGGTTTTCTAATGTTGTTGCTTATTATTCCAAATAAAGGGGTATATATAGACTTCCCTTGGATTATAACCGTTAAGGACACAAGTGGAATTATTAGAAAATTTTTAATATTATTTAATTAAATTAACCCTATTTAAATTAGTTAACCGCAGTAAAAAATTCAGACCAACTTGAGAGCACCGGTCGATCAGGGCAAGTTCGATTAACCCAAGTTCGAGGGGTTTGGTCGATTGGGCAAGAAATGAATTGTGGACTCGATCGACCAGACTCGTATGTCCAAAGGCGATTTTCCCATTTTTGCAAGGTTTAGTCGACCGAGACCATTTTAAATTGAGCCGGTCGGTCGACCAGATTGTTGAGTTACCACACACGGGAACTCGGTCGACCAAGTTGGTGATATTCAAAATGTGCTCGATTGAACAGGAGGTCAATAAAGTTGACCCCTGGGGTGTTTGGTCGACGGGGATCTAATGAACTGCAAGAGTTTGGTCAATCGGACTGTGGTCAACCAGTTGACCCAGTCCAAGTTCAGTCGACTGGGAGCTTTCTGTACATGGGGGGTCGATTGACCGAGAGTGCACACTTAGTGTTTTTCAATCCTGTTTTAAGCACTCAATCACCCAAATCAAATGACCGTTCATATACGTGCATGAGTGAGTATCCTAGGGTCATTTTTAGGTCATTTTGAAGACACCTAAAAATCCAATGTCAGTCGATCGAAGGGTGTTCCCTAAGGTCTATTTGTACATATTGCTAATATGATAATATATACAACTACTATATGATATATTTGTATATACATAGGAACTTCTGCTATACCCTAGGATCTGTATATCATGATTTAACCCCTCATGATAGGGTTGTGCGGCCCGTAGGCTGGACTTACTCTGGTTGGCCTACCAGGAAGTCAATCCATATATGCTATCATCAGCCAATCTAGCCCATTGCAATCTCTCCAGGAAATCTCCATATCTAACTCGTCTAACTGACCACCTTAACCTAGCTTGCTAGGGAGACTGCAATCTCTCTTGGCGCGGTTAAATGGAATCCATATACTATTCGAGTTATGTGATTGCACTCTATTTGTAATAGCAATGATACCATGCTCTGCTGTCTGAATCTGTCAGAAATTTTCACAGGGATCTGATACTGTGTATATATATATTTATCTTGCTGCTTTTAATATGATTTCAAAACAACCATAACACTATAAATATGAGCTGTAATATTTGAAATATCTATCTGAAATATTTGTAACATCTATCTGTAATATCTGTAATATCTATTTGAATTATTTGTAACATCTATCAGTAGTATCTGTAATATCTGACTGAGTGCTATGGTTTAGAAATCATGTTATTCTGAAAAATACTATAAATCTTACTTTCTACTAATATACTTGTATAACTGGATATCTATAAAGTTTCATAATCAACATATTAAACTATAGTAAACTCAGGCCACACAACTGTGTAATTAAAATCTCATGCTTCATATCTATAATTTCACTAAAATAATAATACTCATGATATTCTGGAAAAATAAACTGATCATCATGCTTGTAAATATACATACATAATCTTCTGTTATACATTCTAAAAACTCCCTAGCATAGCATATTTCCCTTACCTAATTTCTGAAAAGCCCCTACTGTATTCTGGCCTTACTCCTGCAGGGTTCTCCACTTAACACCCTGAAAACAACATCTCTTAAAACAAAATATCAGTATTTCTTCGTATACTACATTTATTATAACTGTGGGAAAGGAAAATACTAAATAAAATGTCTTACCCTGAGATTGGGATGAATTTCAAACCAGCCCCACCAACGATCCACTCTGGCAGACTTGAAGAGAACTTTCCTAGGAGCGTCGTGGTGGCCTCGGATCATCGAACTGGCGAGAATCTAGCCTGAAAAACTTAGGGTGAGGGGGGAAGAGACGAAGTAGAGAGAGAAAAGGGTTTTTATGCGTGAGATTCCGGCTAAAAATAAAGTTCAGGCTATTTATATATTGGCCTTCGTCGACGAGCCACGTCACTTCGTCGATGAGGTCAAGAAGGAAGTTCGTCAATGAATGCTTATCCTCGTCGATGAAATTCAGAACTTGGAAAATAGCCTCTCAGTATCTTCTCATTGACAAGACATGTCCCCGTCGAAGAGCCTCTTATGTGTGCTCATCGACGAGACCCTATTTAATTTTCCAATTTAATTCCTTTTCTCTACTTCTCCTATTATTAAATTATGATAATTATCCGGGTCTCTACATTCTCCCATCCTTATAAAATTTTGTCTTCAGTATTTGTACTATACATTATTCTCGGAAAGAAAATTGTCTACTTGTTTTATTACTTACCCTTACTTATGGCGGAGGAATACTATGGTTACATTCTAAGTTCTGGAAGATTACACATATAAAACTAAAAGACCACTTACTAACTAAACTACTACATGTACCTGCAAAAGAAACATTACCTAACTACTTACATTTTACCTGGTTATAATTGAATCTCTTGGAACAATTGCGGGTATTTTTTTCTTATTTGTTACTCAAGCTCCCAAGAAGCTTCCTCTATAGCATGGTTTCTCCACAAAACTTTCACCAGTTGAATTTCTTTAGTGCGCAATGCTTGTGTCTTTCGGTCTAAGATCTGTATTGGTGCTTGCTCATAGGCTAATGAATCTTTAAGCTCTATTTCTGCATAACTGATTATATGGGATGGGTCTGGGACGTATTTCCTTAACATGGAAACATGGAATATATCGTGTATCCTGAACAAAGCTGGTAGCAGAGTTAGCCTCTAGGCAACTGACCGCACTCTCTCTAATATCTCAAAAGGGCCAACAAACCTAGGGCTCAACTTGCCTTTCTTACCAAATCTCATAATTCCTCTTAGAGGAGCTACCTTCAAGAATACCCGATCCCCCACATCAAATTCTAACTCTTGACGGTGAGTGTCTGCATAATTTTTCTACCGACTCTACGCGGTACTAATTCTTTCTTTAATTAGTCGGACCTTATCGTGCACTTGCTGTACTATCTTTGGACCCAAAAAGTCGCCTTCCGCCTACTTCATCCTAGAAATGAGGAGAATAAAACCTTCTACCATATAGTGTCTCGTAAGGTGCCATGCCGATGCTAGCTTGAAGCTGTTATTATAAGCAAACTCAACTAGCAGCATAAATTGAGTCCAGCTACCCCCAAAATCTAGCATGAATGCACGAAACATATCTTCTAATATTTGGATCGTCCTCTCAGTCTGACCGTCTGTCTGGGATGGAAAGCAGTACTAAATGCTAATTGTGTACCCATAGCCTCCTGAAAGCTTTTCCAAAATTGTAAGGTAAACCGAGGATCTCGGTCTGAAACTACGGATACCGGTATAGCATGGACGCGACCTATTTCCTAAACGTATATTTCTGCCAGTCTATCCATGGAATAACCAAATTTAATGGGGATGAAATGAGCGGTCTTCATCAGATGATCAATGATTACCCAAATAGTATTCAATCCCTATCGTATTGGTAGTAATCCAGTAATAAAATCCATGGAGACATGATCCCACTTCCACTCTAGAATAAAGAGCGGCTGCAATTGACCTGCCAGTCTTTGGTGCTCAACTTTAACCTACCGGCACATCAAACATTGCTGTACAAATTCGGTAATTTCCCTTTTCATCCCACTCCACCAAAAATACTTTCGTAGATCCTTATACATTTTAGTACTGCCAGGATGGACTGTGTATAGTGATCTGTGAGCCTCCTCTAAAATCGTTTTTCTAATATCTTCATCTATAGGAACACACAATCTGGTGCGAAACCTCAGAGCTCCGTCATCAGATATACTAAACTCTTCTCCCTGACCATCTCGTATTCTAGCTATTACTTCTACTAACTCTGCGTTATCACCCTGAGTGGCCTTAATCTTCTCATATAGTGTAGGTTGTACCACCAGGTTGGCTATAAATGCCCGAGGATTATCCTCTACTAATTCTACACCAAGTCTCTCCAAATCCATCAAAATCGAGTGCTTAATATCTATAGTTTCCAGTACTGGTCCCACTGATTTCCTACTAAGAGCATCTGCTACCACATTCACTTTCCCTGGGTGGTAACTAATAGTGCATGCATAGTATTTGATAAGTTCTAGCCACCTTCTTTGCCTCATATTCAGTTCTTTCTGGGTAAAGAAATATTTTAAACTTTTGTAATCTGTGAAGATTTCATACTTCCCACCATATAGATAATGCCTCCAGTTCTTGAGAGCATATACCACTGCAACTAGCTCTAAATCATGCACAGGATAATTTTTTTCATATTCTTTAAGCTGTCTAGAAGAATATTCAATAACCCTACCATGCTGCATCAATATGCATCCAAGTCTCTTCAGGGACGCATCACTATATATCACAAACCCGTCCTCCCCTGATGAGATAGCCAACACTGGTGCAGTAACCAACCTCTATTTCAACTCCTGAAAGCTCTACTCACAGTCATCGGTCCATTCAAACCTTACATTTTTCCTCGTGAGTTGCGTCAGTGGACCCAATAAACTGGAGAAACCATCAACGAAGCGCTGATAATAACCTGTTAAACCCAGAAAACTTCTAACCTCTTGAAAATTTCCTGGTCTTACTCAATTCACTACTGCCTTTATCTTACTCGGATCAACCGATACACCTGCCTCAAAGATCGCATGGCCGAGAAAAGAAACCTGCCTCAGCCAGAATTCACATTTCTTGAACTTTGCGTACAATTTTCTTTCTCTCTATCTCAATGTTTGCAATACTAGCCTCAAATGATGCTCGTGCTCCTAAAAACTCCTTGAGTAGACCAATATATAATCAAGAAATACAACTACGAACTGATCCAAGTACTAATGGAACACTCGATTCATTAAATCCATAAAGACTGCTGGTACATTAGTCAACCTAAATGGCATCACTAAGAACTCGTAATGCCCATAACCCGACCGAAGGTCAATTTTAGAATAGACTTGGGTCCCCTGGAGCTGATCAAACAAATCATCAATCCTGGGAAGAGGATATTTATTCTTACCTGTCAATTTATTTATCTCTCTATAATCTATACACATCCTCATAGTCCCATCTTTTTTCTTCACAAATAGAACTAGTGCTCCTCAGGGTGACACTCTGGGCCTGATAAAGCCCTTATCCAACAATTCTTGCAATTGATCTTTTAGTTCTTTTAACTCGTCTGGGGCCATTCAGTAAGGTGCTTTAGATACTAGCGCTGACCCTGGTAGAAGATCCACATTAAATTCAACTTCATGGTCTAGTGGCAAACTAGGTAATTTTTCTAGAAATACATTTGAGAATTCTTTGACCACAGGAATATCAACTTGTTTCAATTCTTATTTTGGAAATTCCTTTTCATAGGCAACAAATCCCTAGTAGCCTTCTTAAATTAATTTCCTCACCTGAATAGCTGTCGCAAGCTGTGGTAAAGAACAGAAATGTGAACCAAGAATCCTGTATTCTTGCTCACTTGGAGGTCTAAAAATCACTTCTTTTAAATGGTAATCGATACTAGCATAATTAACTGTCAACCAATCCATATCCATAATTATATCAAACCCCTGCATGTCTAATATCACAAGATTAGCTGGCAAAACTTTCCCCTGAATGGTCACGAGAAAGTCCCTGAGTATTCTCCTACTTCTCACCACTGATCTAGTCGACGTAACTATAGTCAACCCAATATCCAATAACTGTGCCTCATACCCCGTTAACTTAGCATACACCGATGAAATAAAAGAATGAGCGGCACCTGTATCAAATAAAACAACTTTATATGAAAAAGTAGTAAGGGAACCTGTAACTACGTCTCCAGCTGCCTCAACGTCTCCCGACGTCAACGCATAGACTCTCGCCAGTGCAGTGTTCCTCTACTAGTCTGCACGAGACGCCTGATAACCACCATGATACGATCTGGGAGCTGGTGCTTGAGCCGGCAATCCCTGACATGACCAAGATATGTGCCCAGGTCTCCCACAATGGTAGCAGATGTCGTCTCCCATTCTACATTCACCTAGATGCCTCTGGTCACATCTAGGACAAGTAGGTATAGCCCGTCCACCTGAGAACCACCGCGCCCCATCATCCACCCCTAACCACCTCCATATCGATCTCCTCTCTATGGCCCTCTACTGAAACTCACCTAAGGGTCCTGAGATGCGGACCTATTCCTCTGACTCTGAGTCGCGGAACCTCTCTGCATGCCACTCTCAATAATAGCAGCTCTATCCACCACCTCTGCAAATGTCTGATCTCGAAAGCCGATGAATTGCTCAAACAAATTCTACCTCAGGACTTCTTCAAACTTCCTTACTTTCTTTTCCTTATCTGGTGCCAAGTGTGGAGCGAAACGAGACAACTCAATAAATAGCACAGCATATTGAGACACTGTCATTTGCCCCTGAGCTAAATGCAAGAATTCTACTGTCTTCACACTCCGAACGATAGTAGGAAAATATCGCTTGAAGAACTGTTCCTTAACCGACTCCATGACACTGGCACTGGATCATGCCTCTATTCCTCAATCAATCGCACTGAACTCCACTAGCTGTTCACCTTTTTTGTCAGTTTAAATGATGCAAATGATACCTTCTACTCATCTGTATGTGCCAGCACTGTCAAAATTTCCTCAACATCCTGAACCTATTTTTCAGCTATGATCGGGTCAGGTTCTCTAGCAAAAGAGAGAGGCTTCATCCGAATAAACTACTCGATCGTGCAGCCACGCTCTCCTTCGATCCTAGCCATCTCATCCATCACCTGCTGGGTGACGCTGTGCAATACTACATCCATATCTCCACCTCCTATACTAAAGGGTCCTGGTCTATCACCTCATGCATTTGTACCACTACTCCCTGGATCCATCTTGAAAATACATAATACACCATTTCAGAAACCTATTTCCCATACAGATCTAATTTATTTCATTCAACTAAAATTTCAGACTCTCTATTAACAATCCCCCCTTGTTCCTGACCCAAATCTAATCTTGCATCCTAAACACATGACTCGTCGATAGTTTATTATGACTTTCCTGAAATCATCACTCCAGAAAAAACATATAAACCACCACGAAAATCTTGTATCCAGAACATAGAACAAAACTTCAAATTCTTTTCCTATATTCTGGTATTGTTTCCACTGCATTCTAGAGTTCACAGAACCTAGCAAGCTAGCCTCTGATACCAAACTGTAATGACATTTTCCTTATACCATTTTTTTCCCATAATATATATAACATATACCCAATCTGTCTGCAATACTACTGAAACATCTCAAGCCCAATAAGCACTAAGGAAACTCTGTACACCATACATTTCTAAGCAGCCGTACACAAGAAACCGAAAACATCTATATACAATACCAGGAAGCTATAAGTCCCCAAAGTATACACTCACATATCACAAAAATACCCAGTGATATCATAAAAAAAAAAAAAAAAAAACTTGAGATCTACCCCAAACCACTATATACCATGAAAACACCTATACTTTCCAATAAGGGCAACGTCAATAGTCCTCTACCCGTGAGCCTAATCTACTCGCATAACTGGATCTCCTAAAAAATAGTTAGTCATTGGGACGAGACAACGCTTAGTAAGAGGAAATATGCTATCCCTAGTGTGTGGTGGCCGAGTTACACATTTAACATACTAAAATAATACTGATACCGTAAAATAAGTAAGCTGATATACTATACAGAACATATGTAAAGCAGTTTAAAATACAACTGTGTATTCGAGTTTGCTATTTGTACATACTGCTAATATGATAATATATACTACTACTGTATGATATATCTGTATATACATAGGAACTTCTGTTATACCCTAGGATCTGCACGTCATGATTTCACCCCTTATGATAGGGTTGTGCGGCCCGTAGGCTGGACTTACTCTGGTTGGCCTACCAGGCAAGTCAATCTATATATGCTATCATCCGCCAATCTAGCCCACTGCAATCTCTCCGGGCAATCTCCATATCTAATTCGTCTAATTGGCCACCTCAACCTAGCTTGCTGGGGAGACTGCAATCTCTCTTGGCGGGGTTAGATGGAATTCACATACTATCTGAGTTATGTGGTTGCACTCTATCTGTAATAGCAACTGTACCGTGCTCTGCTATCTGAATATGTCTGAAATTTCCACAAACATTTGATATTGTGTAATATATATATATATATATATATATATATTTATCTGGATGCTTTTAACATGATTTCAAAACAACTATAACACTATAAATCTGAGCTGTAATATTTGAAATATATATAAGAAATATCTATAACATCTGTCTGTAATATCTGTAATATCTATCTAAATTATCTATAACATTTGTCTGTAATATCTGTAATATCTGACTGAGTGCTATGGTTTAGAAATCATGTTATTATGAAAAATGCTATAAATCTTACTTTTTGTTAATATACTTGTATAACTGGATATCTATAAAGTTTCATAATCAACATATTAAACTATAGTAAACTCAGGCCACACAACTGTGTAATTAAAATCTCATGCTTCATATCTGTAATTTCACTGAAATAATAATACTCATGATATTCTGGAAAAATAAACTGATCATCATGCTAGTAAATATACATACATAATCATCTGTTATACATTCTAAAAACTCCATAGCATAACATATTTTTCATACCTAATTTCTGAAAAGCCCCTACTGTATTCTGGCCTTACTCCTGTAGGATTCCCCACTCAACACCCTGAAAACAACATCTCCCAGAACAAAATATTAGTATTTCTTCGTATACTACATTTCTTATGACTGTGGGAAAGACAAATACTAAATAAAATGTCTTACCCTGAGATTGGGATGAATTTCAAACCAGCCCCACCAACGATCCACTCCGGCAGACTTGAAGAGAACTTTCCCAGGAGTGTCGTGGTGGCCTTGGATCATCAAATCGGTGAGAATACGGCCTGAAAACTTAGAGAGAAGGGGGAAGGGACGAAGTAGAGAGAGAAAAAGGTTTTTGTGCGTGAAATTCTTGGTTGAAGATGAAGTTCAGGCTATTTATACACTGGCCTTCGTCGATGAGCAACGTCACTTCATCGATGAGGTCAAGAAGGAAGTTCGTCGACGGATGCTTATCCTTGTCGACGAAATTCAGAACTTGGAAAATAGCCTCTCGGTATCTTCTCGTTAGCGAGACACGTCCCCGTTGACGAGCCCCTCATGCGAGACTTTGTTTAATTTTCCAATTTAATTGCTTCTCTCTCCTTACCCTATTATTAAATTATGATAATTATTTGAATCTCTACATGGTATATACAAGACTGGACCTGGCACATGCAGTCAATATGGTGAGTAAGTTTATTTCAAATCTAGGTAGACAACATTGGGAATTCGTTAAATGGATTTTCAGATACTTTTGTGGTACTTCTAATTATGACATCATGTTCAGCAAGCAACAGAGTGATTCGTCAGTTGTGGGGTGTGTTGATGCAGATTATGCAGAATAGTTTGATGGCAGAAGGTTTGCAACAAGGTATGTATTCATCCTTGTGTGATGACCTATTTGTTGGAGGTCCATGGTATAGTATCTGGTGGCATTATCAACAACTGAGTTGGAATATATGGCAATTTTCGAAGTTGCAAAGGAAGTGTTGTGCCTTACTGGTTTAGTTAAGGAGCTGGGGATACAACAAAGCGGAGTTGAGCTATGTCGTGACAGTCAAAGTGCCATCTATTTGGTGAAGAATCAAGTGTATTATGCTAGAACCAAACATATAGATGTAAGTCACTCACTCTAAAAATGAGCAGTGCAAAGGCTATCCCAAGTATAGGAGGTACGTCATGTAATAATTAGTCCAAAAGGCTAGATCATCTCCTCAGGGAATGCAGATCGGTTTCAAACTTGCGTAAAATAAAAAGACGAAAATGGAAAAATAATTTTACTGAACATGGTTCAGATTCGATTTTTGGGGGTTTTGGGAGATTTGTGACGAAATTAAAATAAGCGAAATCTAAACTATGAACCTAACAGGCATAAACCTACCAAACAACTCACTAATTAAACACTCAAATAATAAATCAAAAGCAAGAATCTCACTAATCAGTTTTAAACAAAGACAAACAAACTTAAACTTCAACTATGACGTAAGAATAATGAACCGACTCAACACAATAATAACTTGAATAAAATAGATGGATCCTGCAATATCTAAACATAAACTGAACTTAACAATGACTCAACTAAATGAAAGTAAACTAGACTAAACAATAAATACGCTTAACAAAGTCTTAAATAAACATAACTAAACTTAAATCACTAAAGAATTCCCACAAGATATAACGACATCAAAGTGAAATAATAAACAACAAAGTCCCAACAATATACTCAAAAATGACATTAAAGTGAAATAAAGCAATTAAATGACAATAAGGGGAACTTTAAATAAAAATAACATGAACTTAACAATAAAAATAATCCACACAAATAAAATAACTCAACTCAAAGATAACTCAAACAAAAATAATTCCCAATAATAGCTTCAATAAAAATGATTAACTCAACAAGGTTTAACAAAAAAAATAAATCCCAAATGAATGCTTTAAAATATCTAAACTTCAATGCTGGATTAAATAAAAATAAACTTCAAACTAAGTATTTAAATGATATTAAAATAAAATTAAATAACAAAGTAACAAAGAGAGAGTGAGAAAGAGAGAAGAGAGAGAGAGAGAGAGAGAGGGAGAGAGTGAAGCCGTGAGGTCCTCCTAGCTGGTGCTTAGGTCTTCCATGTAGCAGCTTGCTGTTGCTTTCTGTGCAGCGCCTCTCCCAAGCTCCCCAAAAGTTCTCCAACCCTTGCCTCTTTGAAACCTTCCTCCTTTAAATCCTACTCAAGAGCATCTAAAACCCTAGCCTTGCTTTTCATTAAAGGCCTATTCTCCCTTTTTCATAAATCCCCCCTTGGTAGCCCTTTTCCTTGCACTCCAAGCCCAGCGCAAGACCCTAGTAGCCTTCATGCATGGCTGCTGCATGGGCGGGTCTTGTCACCCTAAAAACATGGCCTAGCTCTTTTCTTAACCACAGTGCATAAATTTTTTGTGCATGGCCCATGCACGAGGCTCCAGCTTCTTTTAAATCCTTCACACACGCGCACGACCCTGTTGCATGCCCTTTTGACTCTCCAACTTCTTTTCTTTTTATATCAGCAGCTCATATATCCTTACGCCCTTCTTGTGTATTTAATTGCTGCTCACAAAGCTGCAAGCGCATGGGCTTGCTTTTGGACCCCAACACACTATGCCTTATTCACGTGGTCTTGTCACCAGCCATGTATAAAGCGTAGCCCAATTGATTTCATGCCTTGGAATCCAGTGCATCACACAACCCACTTTTCTCCTTATATTGCATGTACACGGCCTTCCCCCATATGCATTTAATGTTCACGGATCATTCAAGTTGTATGCACGCCCTCTTCACTTCACGCATGGTTCATGCATGCACGGTTCACCTACGTACACGGCCCATTGCAGCGACTTCTCATTTGCATTGCATGACACAGGTTCATATGCACAAAGCCCACGTACATTTTAATTTCGACTTTAATTTCCAAAAATTACTCTACAATAATAAACACGAATATCCATAAATTTACAACAAAAAATAGGATAATTATCTTAGAATTATCGAATGAGCTCAATGTTAAAATACGGGACATAATCAGGCATTTAAGTGAAATTGTAATATTTAATTAACAATGTTAAACGCCTAATTATGCAACTTTGACGCGTAATCAGTAAGGTTCCACAGGATATGGGAGTTGATTTCTTCAGGTGAACTTGTACTTGAAAAAGTTCATACATTTGAAAATGCAGCAGATATTTTGACAAAATCGGTTACAACAGATAAGTTCAAGCATTGCTTGAACTTACTTCATGTCTCTAGTTGCTAGAAGGGAGACGGTCCCAACTTAATGCCCCAAGGTCAAGGTGGAGCAATGAGTTTATATTTTCATTTCTCTTAAGGGGCGTATGTTCGCCAAGGTGGAGATTGTTGTGATATGTGGCTCACATACTGTGTGGAAAGCATGCACAAATGGAAAACATGAAGGAAATCAACATGCTGCAGGGGAAACCATCGGTGGTAACTCCCTAACTGTCGATGGTTTGGGACAGTGTCTAAGAGAATTTACATTCTGTTTGAAACCGTCGATGGTATGACACAAATCATCGACGGTTTGGCTTGGGAACCTAGTGCAGATTTTCAAAATTTGAAAAAGGGACGTTAAGTTGGTTGGGGTTTGGAGGGAAAGCCTCTGGGAACTCTATTTATATGTCATTTGTGATGTATTTGTAATAATATTCGTGTCTTTGACACAAGATAGTGAGAAAGATTGCTAATTCCTCCCGTGGATATAGGCATTATCGAACCACGTAATCCTTTGTCTCTTGTTATTGCTTTCATACATACCGCGTGGTTGTGTTGTTCTGTAATTTTATCATTGAGTGCTGCGTTTGTTTTATCCAATATTCCATTGTGCAATTCAATTTATACAGCACTCACATAATTAATTATAAATTTAATGAAATACATGAATGAATGACTTAATTAAATGTAGATACATAACTCAATCCAAGATACATGATCTTTTCCAAAATAATAAATAAAATAATAATATTAAAAATACACTAACAATTCTCCCCTCATTTTAATATTATGTATGTACCAATACATACACGTAGAGAGTTTAATAATCAAGGATGAATAATTATGCATAATGAAGGTGTGCTTTGCATTGAACCTTCACTTAGTGATTCACTTAGTGAACAATAACCTTTACTCCAGAGCCAATAATGGTCTCAGACTTGAACTATGACTGCTTAAGAAAAATAAAGTATTACTGCTCACACATAATCATTCAAGTGTTGACATGAACTTTATTAGTCAACACGTTTCAGCCTTGTGCTAATCCCGATTTCATAATCATATTTGAGAATAAGCCCAATTCTCATAGAGAGCGGCCTCACTCTTACACTCACATAGGTGAAATCTGTTAAGGGTGCTCCTGTAACTCTAGCACCCCACTCATAAGAGATAAAGATTATCATTAAGAGTTTTTTAAAAAACTTAACCTCGTTCATTACATGATAAATGCACCTACACCATAGGGATGAATTTTAAAAATAATAGTGCATTTCTTACGACTACCATATAATTCGTTCTTTCGATTGAACCCAATTACAGGATCTCTAGTCCTTGGGTTGGGTATCCTCATATGTGGTTCGTGATTTTGTAGGTTTTAATCACATCCCA
This sequence comes from Malania oleifera, assembly GCF_029873635.1. Lineage (NCBI taxonomy): Eukaryota > Viridiplantae > Streptophyta > Magnoliopsida > Santalales > Ximeniaceae > Malania > Malania oleifera. The sequence continues at coordinate 27,144,340 of NC_080422.1, forward strand.
CTCAATGTATTCCAGACCCTTTCGCTTACTAAGGCCTTAGTTAATGGATCCTCAAGATTTTCAGAATACTTTATATAACTCACATTAATGATGTCACTACTCTAATATAATCTCATAGTACTTTGTTTTCTTCTTATAGGTACAGATTTATCATTATAATGACGGTTATTCACTCTACCAATTGCAATAGTATTATCACAATTAATTCGGATATGTGGTATTTGTCTTTCCCAAAATGGAATTTCCATACGACATATCTCTCAACCAGCTTGCTTCCTCACTAGCTAATGCTAAAGCAATAAGCTTAGCTTCCATAGTTGAGTTAGCAATTATTGTGTATTTTTTAGATTTCCAGCAAATAACACCACCACCTAAAGTAAAAATATAACCGGTAGTAGATTAGAGAGAATCACTTGACAAAGTATTCCAATCAGCATCACAAAAACCTTCAATTACAGTAGGATACTTAATAAAAATGAAGGCATAATTTTTAGTACCAACTAAATATTTCATTACACGTTCAAGAGCATCCCAACGTTCTCTACCCGGCTTGCTCGAAAATCTACTAAGTATTCCTATTGCATATGCAATGTCAGGTCTAGTTATATCAATTGCATATTTCAAGCTACCAATAACGATTTTATATGCTTTTTATTTAACCACTCCATTTTCATTTTCAATACAAAATACGTGATTACTTGAATCAAAAGGAGTAGAAACATGCTTGCACTTATCATAGCCATATTTATTCAAAATTTTTTCAACATAATGCGATTGATAAAGAAATATACCATCACACGATCTTGTAATTTTCATGCCTAAAATAACATTAGCCTCACTTAAATTTTTCATCTCAAAATATTTTTTGAGCATAATTTTGTTTTATTTATGACATGCAAATTTGAACCAACAATCAAGTCATCCACATAGAGGCTAATAATAACATGTGAATCTCCAAGTATAATAGTTTTGGGTTCTTTAAAAAGAGTGTATACTTTGAACCAAGATTTATTATAATAGATATGCCTATTAGCACCTGAATTTGCTCACCACCCCTTAATACTGTGGACCATATTTATATCAATAAGCATCGCCACAAATGGTTCCTCAATTATATTAGTTGAGGAATAAGCCCATGTTTTCAAAATTTGCAAATTCAAGCAATATGCCCACTTTTCCCACACACATAACAAACATTGTTGTTTTGATTGTAAGGGGATCCTTAGTTCAAATTCTTTTGAATAGGGTTGTCTCTATTCATTTTGTGAGGTCTACTATTCTTTTTCATATTTCCCCTCTTAGGTTTTAATTAAAAAATTTTAGGAAAAAAAACCATTTGGGCAAAGTATTATATTCAGAAGCAATTAAATTTATTTTTGTGGTATTACCGTTATTGGTATTACCATTTTATTGCATAATTGCATATTGCCCTCTTGCCTTCTCGATATCAAACTTATTCTGCAAAGCCTTCTAGATTTTCTTTGCAGAGGAGTAAGTAGTATCATAACAATCATAAAAATGATCAGCTAGACAATTTAAAATGCAATACTAGCATTTATACTCATCTTTTCCATATTGTTCCAATTTTTTGTGGTGATCGACCAACTCATCTTCATTCATGTTTTCAGTATCCACTACAAAAAAACTGGCTTTTAGTGACGAAATTATTAGTGACGGATTCAATTTCGTCACTAAAGTAGGGTATTAGTAACGAATTTTAGAACCGTCACTATTATGGAACTATTAGTGACGAAATTGAATCTGTCACTACTAATTTCGTCACTAAAAGCCAAAAAAAATCGCAGGAAATAGTTTTTCGCGCAGAAATTATCTCAGGAAAATATTTGCGATGATTTGTACAGTATTAGTGACGAATAAGATCCGTCACTAAAAGACTCTTATTAGTGATGAATAAGTAACCGTCACTACTATTATTTTAGAAATAAATAAATTTTTTTTTCAAAGTTTTAGTGATGAATATACAGGTTCATCACTATTAGCCTCTTATTAGTGACGGATCTTGGAACCGTAACTAATACTTCACGTATTGAAAAATAAATAAGAATTTTTTGTTTCAGAGTATTAGTGATGACTTAAAATATTCGTCACTATTGCCTAGTATTAGTGACGGATTTAAGAACCGTCACTAATACCTGGGAGTATTAGTGACGAAGTTTTTTATTCGTCACTATTGCACTAGTATTAGTGATGGATTTTGGAACCGTTACTAATGCTTCCCGTATTCTAAATTAATTTCAATTTTTTTATTTCAGAGTATTAGTAACGAATTTTGATTTTCGTTACTATTTCCCTTCACGTATTTAAAAAAAAAAGAATTTTTTTTGCAGAGTATTAGTGACAAATTTATTAGTTCGTCACTATTGCCCTTCTAGTAGTGATGGTTGTTGATTCATCACTACTAGTCTTTTTATTAACTTTTCCCTAATCTTCCTTCCCTTCCCTCCTTTCCCTTTCCTTTCCCACTCGCGGCTGCCTCTGCGCTCTCCTGAGACCGCTCCTTTCCCTCTTCTTTCTTTCCCCTCCTTTCCCTGCTCCCTTCTTTCCGCTCATTTCCTTCCTCCTCCGGCTGCCTTCAGAAGGTACTGCAGCCGCCGCCGCTGCTACCCACCACTTGCCATCTCTTCGTCGCCGTAGCGGAGGCTTCGGGTCTATCCCTGTCGCCTTCGCCCCACCGAACAACCGCCAGCAGCCCACTGTTGCTACCCGCCACTCGCCATCTCTTCGTCGCCCCCGCTGAGGCTCCGGGTCTGTCCCCATCACCTTTGCCCTACTGAACAACCGCCGAAAGCCTTCCAGCCTTCAAGCAGCTATGTTTATTTTGAAAAATTTGATGTCATTTTTGTATATGCTTAAATTTCAGTTGGGGCTGAAGCACATTGGAAAAATTTTCAAGTTTTGTCTTTTATTCTATTCTTTTATACTAAATATTGGGTAAGAATATATGTGATTATTTTATGTATATTTGCAGTATGAAATTGAGACCCTAGATTTAGATTTGTGTGAATTTGAATAAAATATAATAGAAAAATTTTAATAATTTTCTTACAAATTTATATAAATTTTAAATCAATAGCCTAAAACCTATACTTCTGAACACTATTGTTTGATACACAAGAAGGAGAAATAAGAGAATTGATTGACTTGTATTGATTTTTTCTCCTTTTATATTTCATGCTTGCTGGAGAAGCATCATTGGTGATGTTCATTAAATTTTGTTATTATCATTTCCACACGTCAGTCCCATTACTAATTTAATTTAATTGTGTATTGAACAGTTCACATGAATGGAGATGGTGGCACTAATATTAATCTTGCTTCATTGCAACAAAAAACTAATTCTCATTAAAAATGAAATGGAATCAAAATCTGAATACAAAAATTTCAAACTAAAAATATTTCACTCATAAATTTAGAAAATATATATATACTTTTTTAAAAAACTAAACATGAAAATATGAATTCTTAATATTTTCCTTCCCTTTTCTCACTACTTTCTCAGTTTATATGTATAAATAATAAATACAAAATGGTCCAACAATCAATATCATCCACTTTCATTTTCTGCATTATCACTATAGTATGTTAAAATTTCGATCGACACAGTTTGGGGTGAATGAAAGATATGGAGGCATGTAGGACATGGCCGCGTTATAGTGTTAGAAAAAAATTAAGGACAACAATAGAAAAAATAATTTGTTCGTGAAAAAATAAGTTTTTAGATTTTCAATTTTTCTTTTTTTAACTTCTAAAAAACTAAAAGTTGATTTTTATAAACTAAAAAAATTTTACCAAAATTAGACCTACCTTTGTCTTTTAAAAAGGACAAAACAAAAGAGGGACTTCAAACTCACCCTAAACAGCTTAAATGAAGCGCTCACATGAACAAGTAACTAATAATTTTACTTGGTTTAGTAAATGAGTTTTAAAATTAAATTTATGTTGAACTTTTTTAATAAGTAGGTGTGAATATGAAGAAGTAATTTTATTGTTAAGTATGACCTTTTGAAATTTTTTTTTTTTTTGAACTTAAATCGTAGGATTTCCTCTTTACTAGCTAATGCCTCCGTGAAGGGAGCCTCGGGCAGTCTTAAAGCGGCAGAGGGTTCAGGACCCGCCAATGGGAGAGTCTTCTTCCAAAGGTCGAGCTGTACTGAGTGAGCACGAAAGGATTTTGGGTGAGACGGGAGCACCAAGGGTGACTCTTGAGGATGTACAGTTGCCCCTGGCACGTTCTGCTGCGCCACCCAGTAGAGTGTAGTCCTCGACTGTTACCCCGACACTTACAGAGGACATGCCCTGTTGACCTTATTGGTCATGCCCGGTTTTGATTATGACAAATACTCATTGTATCTAATGAGTGTTTGAGTTTTTGTGCAGGAACTAAGACTGTTAAGATCAAGGTGTGCACAAAGCAAGCAAAGCCTGAAGACCAATTTATAATTCAGTATTGTAATATATTTAATTGGTCTCTAATAGTAAGTTGGTATTTGGTTTGTAATAAGTTCACACACATCACACGTATGATTTACTACGTAAGCTCAAACAAACCATGAATGAGAAAGGATCTTAGAAAGACCTTAGGGTGTACCCTTTGGTCGACCGACATCAGACTTTTTTGGTGTCTTCAAATTGGACCTAAAGTGACCTTAGGACACACACATTTACACATATTTTTGTTAGGCACTTGAATAGGGCTTGTATATTTCGAAACGGGACCGAAATGCACACATGGTGCACTTTCGATCGACCAGCCAAGTCAGTTCATTTTGGCCTGGTCGACCGAAAGCCCTTGGGGTCAAAAGTTTGACCATCTGGTCGACCAACCCTTTTCGTACTCGTACTACCTGGTCGACTGGAGGGTCCTCGGGAGAAATCCTAGCGGTTTGGTCGACCGAACCAGGTAGTTCAGAATGTCCTGGTCGATCAAACCTCAGAAAATTGAGAAATCGCTCTCTCCTGGTCGACCAAGCCTTTAGTTCAAAAGTCCCCTGGTCGATCGAACCATATGAGACTTGGTCGATTGAAACATTTCTGGTCGACCGGACCTTTCGAGTTGCCCTGATTTTTTCCGTGGTTAATATTTTTTAAACAGGGTTAAAATGCTTTAAACATCATTAAACTTTCATAATAATACCTAATAGGTCCCTAACGGTCATATTTTCTCCCATGTCTATATATATGAGTTCATTTGAGAAAATTAAAAGTGATTAGCCACTTTGATTAGGGAAGAATTCTCTGAAAAATAAAAACCCTATACTACTCATTTTCTTACTCAAATCACTCATACTTGCCTTCTATTATTGCCTTCATCATTTGTAAGTTGATTGAGTGTTTTGCTTAAATAGGTTTGCTCTCCTTGTGCTACTTGTTTGACACGATTTTCTTGAGAGCCAAAACTAAGGATTCTTAGGGGGCTTTTGGTAACAAGCCTATCCTAAGAAGACTTTGTTTGATCTTCTAAGCTTGCACCTTTATTGCAAGATCTTGAGAAGATTGTATTTGTCTTTGGTTGCAAAAACTTTTCAAACATTTCCCAATATCTATTGCACTTTTATCTTGTAAAATATTTGAAAAGATATTTTTTTGAGTGATAGTGGTCTTTGTTGTAATATTCTTTAACTCATATATTATTTGCTGAATACAAAGATTACACATCTTTTGCAAACCAAGCATATACATCATTTAATACCAACATGCTTGAGATATCTTGTTGATTGAAATACTGGAGACTTGACATCTTTGTGTGAACTTATTTGTTGAATATCTTGTGATACAAAGATTGCTTGTTTGACACTTTCATGTATGCATTACACTGATAGAAAATACCTTTGAGAGTTGAACCAATAGACCACATTGAGCTTACATATGGAATCATATTGTGGTGCATGTTATTGCACGCATTTGGGTACATATCTGCTTTATACGAAAGCACAATCACTGTACCATCTGATTATATACACATTTTTTGTATATCTAGGCACGTGCCTGAAGAGGGAGACTAGCCCTGGAATAGTCTCGGATTAGCTTAGACTCGGTTAGGAAAGTTAGGTGCGTCATTCTGTTAAGGCGTGTAGGTTGAGGTCAGCCCCGCTAATTAACCTGGTTAAGGTTGAGGTCAGCCCTATGTTAATTTGACTTGGTTGTAAACGGTGCCGCTCCACCCTTAAATGAGCTATTAGTGGAATCCTCTGGCTTGCGAGCTAGAGGTGGGGACATAGGCATAGTTGGCTGAACCTCGATATCATATCGTATGTTCATTTACATTTCCGCACTTTATATTTACCGCACGTATATATTATTGTATGAATGATGCGTTTGATTTAATTTCCACATCACTGTTATCTATGCATTCGAAAATTGCACAGAGAAGTCCCTAGGTTGTGTATATACTATTGTTGAATAGATTAACCTAGGAGAAAAAGTTTTAAATTCCAATTCACCCCCCTCTTGGAAATACACCAATTCTAACATGCCCGCTCATTCGGTGCTATTTCGTACGATTAGGCTGACCATGCCTTATGATTATGATAATCCACCTTTGGCGGACATTCTTGACCATTTGCTACCTTTGGCTTTCAGGCCACGCCCATACAGGGAACCACCACCCTCCCCTCTTACCCCTAAAATGTGTCGTCTTATGGAGGAAATGGTACGGGACCGAGATGCCGCTAGAGCAGTAGCCTCATCTTGTTGCTCATGTAGTTCTGATTCTGATTTGGACTCTGATTAGGATAAACTAGATGCTTGGGATATTTTTATGCGCTTTCTCTTTTTCTTATGTATTGTGCTCATGCACCCTTGTGCTTTTATTTTATTTCTTTTTTCTGTTATTTATTTTTTATTGCATTATATTTTACCATGCTTTTGAATGGCTGTACGCGTGTTTCTATGTGTTTATCCACATTGTATTGCCTCTAAAATTAATGAAAATACATGGAGCATTTGATTTCTACCTGTATTTTGGGAGATACTGGAACTGTGTTGCTTCTGCTGTTAGGACTTGATTTATCTTTTTTGCAATTTCATAAATGCATACACATTGAGGTTAGATGCTCAAATCCTGGTTTGAAAAATTAGCTTCTCTATAGAACCATGTCCTTTGAAAACCTAGACAATCATCTCTTCTGACAAAAAAATCATATTTTTCTTCATCTTTACTTGTCACCCCTTAAATTAGATTGATAATTATTGATAGTTAGTTATTGATTATTATCTTACAAGTCTCAGCATCTTAAATTGCTCATTTTTTCTTAAATTGGAGTTACCTTTACTTATTTCTAGAATCTGGCTATTTTTATTTCTACCTTTTATTGCATCTCCATTCACCACTTGGTCATCCCATGTCCACAAGTTGCATGCATGAAATTTGTCTATGTGCATGTTCACATGTTTGCATACAATGAAACTTCAGGCATCCATCTGCCCCATTTAGTGATATGGATTTTATGGGTTTGTCTACTAAGGATGGTTAGATAAATTTTATTGGACTTCCATGGACGCTTCTGAATTTCCTAACCTCTGATTTATACCATTAGAGATGTAATTTGGACTTTAGAGGTTTATTTTTTGTAAGTGTGAACATTATTGGATTTGTTTAAATTAGGAATGTGTATATTTCACCATTGTATATCTGTTTAGGCTTATAATTGAAAATTAAAAAGACTTGGCTAAGAACAACAATCGTAAGTGTACAGTGAAAGATCAAGAACTAAATGGAATATGAAGTAAAATACCAAATTAATTACTATCATTTCACGTATTCATTGAAGTTTAGACCCGTCCAAGAACGGTTACTATACATTCATATCGAATCGTACATGTGAGACAAATCAATTTCAATTGATTATTAATCATACTATGTTGACTAATAATCACTTGAACATGTTAATTATTTGTTTCACTTACAATTAGTGATGTTTGTATTTCAACCATTCTTGGATTGTCCAATGTGGACAGTTCAGGAAGTTGTATTTACATTGTTGTCATCGTTTATGCTTTGTCAATTGTCATTATATATTTCGAGTGCGTCTCTACTTGTGTTCTTTGGGTGCATAACCGGGTGTCATGACAATTTGTTAGTGATGGAAAACTAACAACATGTTCACTTCCCCTATCTTGTGTACTTGGAGAGACATGGGGAGATGCTGCCGAAATTTATAACAACTACGACGAAGGAATTTGAGCGATTGATCGTAATGTAAATGCAAAATTTCTAAATGGGATAGGATTCGTACCCTTTAGAGTATGATGGTTGATTATAGGATTCATGATGCATGCGTTATAAACGGTATGAGAATGTAATGAACACCATTTACTTGAATATGTTATAGAGTAATTAATGAACATAGATAAGAGTTGGAGAACGCTCAGGGTAGGTTTTTTCCAGAATACGTGAAAAAGGTACATGATTTCATAGAGTTTGTGCGTCCTCGTGCAGACAAAGCCAATGGAATAAAGTGTCCTTGCAAGAAATGCCAGAACATAACATTCAAACACATTGATTTGGTCAATTCACATTTATTAGAGTTTTGAATGGAGAAAAGGTACACAACATGGGTGTTCCACGGTGAAGATTACGCAGTTTAGAGCGATGACGATAACGATGAGGATGAGGGGGCAAATATAGTAGGTGGTGATACCTATTCGGAAGGGGTAATTGAAATGTTAGGTGACTTGCAAAGGTGGATTGCAATGGACATGGGCAATGTTCTTGTGTCGCGTACTGGTGATGAATCCACTTTAGCAGGTACCGTACCTTGCTAATCTCATGAGGGATGCACGGGTGCCCCTATATCCAAACTGTAAAAGTTTCTCAAAATTAGAGTTTCTAATAAAGTTGCTTCATGTAAGGGCAATGCATGGGTTATCTCAAAGCACATTCAACATGCATTTAAGCCTCATTAAGGCAGCACTGCCTGATGGTGAAACACTTCCCAAGTCTTTTTATGAGACGAAGATATACATGCGTGAATTGGGTCTCGGTTACACTCTAGTACATGTGTGTAGGTATGATTGTGCACTCTTTTATGGTGAACATGAAAATGCAAACGAGTGCCCAGAATGTGGTGAACCGAGGTATACAACTAATCAGAAGAAGGGTAAAAAGATCGCTAAAAAAGTTTTGCGATATTGTCCATTAATCATGCGGCTACAACGATTGTATATGTGCAAAAAGACTGCTACAGATATGAGATGGCATTAAGAGAAATGTATTCAAGATGGAAACACCCTTAGCCATCCAGCGGACTCTGAAGCTTGGGCCAATTTTGATAAAATGCATCCGTGGTTTTCCAGTGATCCTCGCAACCTCAGACTTGGCCTTGCTTCAGATGGGTTCAATCCTTTCAGTAACATGAACAACCCTTATAGCATGTGGCCAGTTATGATGATGTCATACAATATGCCGCCATGGTGATGTATGAAAGAACCTTTCATTTATATGTCTCTGCTCATTCTCGGACCAAGAGCACCTAGTAATGATATTGATGTTTACCTGCGTCCGTTAATTGATGAGTTGAAAGAATTATAGGAAAAAGGAGTGGAGACATTCGATGTGGAATTTGGGACAACATTTCGGATGCATGCTGCAGTCTTGTGGACAATTAATGATTTCCCCACATACGGCAACTTGTCAAGTTGGAGCACAAAAGGTTACTTAGCATGCCCTGTATGTAATAAGGATGCTGGGTCCTTATCCTTGAAGCATGGCCACAAGTTATGCTTTATATGTCATCGCCGTTTTCTACGAATTGGACATCCTTGGAGGACTCGTGGCGTCAGAAGCTTCAATGGAAAACCTGAATGAAGGTCGCCACCAAAGCGACTAAGTGGGGAGGAGATATTAAACCAGTTAAGGTTGATCAGAGATGTGAAATTTGGGAAACCACCGACCAATAAAAAAAGAAAACGCGCTGAGTTGGAGTTGAATTGGACAAAAAGAAGCATCTTCTTCGAGTTGCCATACTGGAAAAATCTTCTACTACGCCACAACTTGGATGTCATGCACATCGGAAAGAACATTTGTGAGAAATGGTACATTGCTTGATAGAAATGGGAAGACAAAGTACACCGCAAATGCTTGCAGGGATATGGAAGATATGGGAATACGGCTTGAGTTGCACTTGTTTCGTGATGGGGACAAAATTCTCATGCCATTAGCTTGTTACAAATTTTCGAAGGATGAGAAGAATAAATTCTTCGAATGGTTGAAATCAGTGAAGTTCCCCGATGAATATGCATCAAACATAGCTCGATGCATAAACATGAAGGAAGGGAAGATGCTAGGAATGAAAAGTCATGACTGTCACGTCCTTCTACAATGGGTTATACCCTTTTTCTTTCGTGGACACTTGACTGAAGATGTTCACTCGGTGCTGATTGAGCTGGGAATCTTTTTTCAGCAGTTGTACTCCAAAAAATTGAGCGTAAACGTAGTTGAACGGTTAGAGGATGACATCGTGATCATACTATGCAAGCTGGAGAAAATATTTCCGCCAGCATTCTTCGATGTGATGGTCCACCTAACCGTCCATTTACCAAGGGAGCCCATAGTTGGAGGACCAGTTCAATATCATTGGATGTATCCTATTGAGAGGTAAATTATAAAGTCCTTGTATAATGGTCACATGATTTCCTTATTTTTTTTTTATTTTTTCTTTATTGTGTCTACAAGTATATAATGTTACGTAAAATGCACAGGTTCTTGTCCGCTTTGAAGGGGTACGTGCGCAATAAGGTATGACCGGAAGGTTAAGTCATTAAGGCATACATTGACAGTGAATGTCTTGCATTTTGCTTAATGTATCTACATGATATTGACACAATGTTCACTCGTGAGGAGTGAAATGCAGACGTTCATGCTATTAATGCTGAAGATGAAGAACTCAGGAGCTCTATATTTTGAGAAAATGTTCGGCCTCTCAGTGCACGAGTTTACGATTTCATTGATATGGACGGCCTACAAAAGGCTCATTTTTACATCCTCAATAATTGTGATGAAACTGTTCCATATATCGAGTACGTGGTTCCAAAGTCCTTACTTTGCATTGTATTTACATATGCATATTTATATACTTAGTTGACATTAACATGTACTATTGTTGCATATAGCGAACATAAAGCTGAACTCCTGACCCAAAATGAACGGAATGTTGACGAAAGACATAAGAAGGAATTTATCAATTGGTTTCGGAGTCGTGTAAGTAACTAATATTGCTTGAGTGAGAAGCAATGTATGTTTTCACTATTGACGGTTTATTCTTCTAAACTCCTATTTATTTAATAGATGAAACTCATGTATTACAATAAGGAACCAACAGCAAGTAAAGATTTGTACGCGTTGGCATGTGGCCCCGATTAACGAGTTAACCGCTACAGTGGTTGCATTGTCAATGGGTTACGATTTCATACAAAGTCCCTTGAACTGCATAGAAGAACCCAAAATTTTGGGGTTGCAGTGTTAGGCACAGAAGGAGATGAAGAAATTGACTACTTTGGTGTGCTGGACGACATTATAGAGCTTAGCTATGGAGCAAATAGATTTGTCCACCTGTTCAAGTGTACCTGGTGGGACATCGACAATAAAAAGACTGGGATAAACACCGATGCCTACTTTACCAGTGTCAATTTTAGCAAGACCTGGTATCAAAATGACCCTTTCGTGCTTGTGACGCAGGCAGAACAAGTGTTTTACGTTAAAGACACCAAATTGAAGGGCGAATGGCGTGTGGCCCAAAAGATTCCTCCCCGAAGTTTGTACGCTATTGTAGAAGTTGCAGATGGTGAGATGAGTGCTAGTGAGACTACATTTTAAGAAGATGAGCCATCCGTCAGTGCAGTAGCGCAATCTGTTGCAAATGTTGTCGAAGAAGGCGCTGATCCTATACCATTGCATAGGGATGGTACCATGGTAGAACAGGTAGGGACTGCTGACATTACAATTGAACATTCTGTAGACGTTCACTTCATCGACGATGAGGAAATTGATGAGGAAGATGAAACGGGGGTTGAGTTCTGTAGTGAAGAGGAAGACACTTTAGAAAGTGATGATGATATAGATATTGAGGACGTATAAGGGGTAAGCATGTTATTTTTGTCACTATGTATCAGACGTGTGTAAATAACTTAAAATATATGTATGATGCATTCATCTAATATTCGTACTTCTTATATTTACTTGTTTACTAATTTGCAAATATGGCTTCAGGAGGTCGACGTTGGGGACTTCCTTTCAGGCACACAAGTACATGGCATGAGGATCATCCGACATCCTCGAGACCGGCGGAGCCTGTTGGTCTTGATGCAGCGGCGCCATTGTCTGAGCCACCGACACCTCGGCCAGACATGGATACCACTTATGTGACTGATACACAGGGTGAGTTGCCAACTGTGATGAACAGTGTTGGTATGGATACGATTAATTTATTTACATGTCAACTATTGATGATAGTTATTCACGTGTATGATTATAATGTTGTTTTTAAATTAACTCTGCTTTCAGCATCTACGTCCACGGTCAGGTCAGGCCGTGGTGCAGTGAAGAACATGTCGCTGAAAAAGCACCTGGATAGGAAAAAACAGCGGATTTGGATCGACATTCCTCCAGGATACACCGCCCTGCTGAACGATTGGTGCACCACGTGGATGAGAAAGCTTGACATTATATGCCGACAGTATGCTCCAGTCACCGCATTCAGCTGGCCGCAAGTGACTTAGGAGCAGCGCATGGTTCTTTACATGCGCATTTTGGTGTTCCCAAGCCCTATAAAGCTGTTTTTAATTTAAATATTTTTTTACTTTTAATATACTAGCCAATTAACAACTGTCTAATATTGTAATTGTATTACTTATATATGCAGGAGGAGTTTGATATGGACATCCTTGAGGATGACCATGTGAGGAGGGCGGTCGATGTCCAATTGTGTAATAAATTTAAAAGCTATCGCTCAAAAATGCATTCCCATTTTTTAGCAATGGGAGATGAAGCAGAAGCGCGGTCATACAATAAGATATCCCAGGAGGATTGGGAGGTGGTGTGTCGCCATTTCCGTGACCCATGCTATCAGGTGATGTGTTTGTATTATAATCACTAATTTTTCACAATGATGTCATTAATAAACTATCATTACGTCTTCCTTGTAGGCCATATGTGAAACAAATGCTGCGAACCGCAGCAAACTCCCTACGACGCATTGCGGTGGATCGAGGCTATTCGTAAATCATCGTTAGGTAATTACTATGTATAAAACTATCTGACCATTACATGACATAATACTAATGATATCTTATATGATAATGTAGCGTGATCCCGAGACTAGCGCAGAGGATCCGCTGTCGGATCTTTATCAGAGAACACACCAATGGCGATCGGGGGAGTGGTGCAAAGGTGCGTAGGACAAACATGTAAGTGAAACAAAAGATTTAGTTTATTACTTTATTCAAAACATCAAAGTTTTAGTCTTACTTATTCCTTTTTATCATTTTCATGACTGAAATTAGTCACGGATGGTCGAGTTGAGGGATGCACCTGTTTCAGAGGGGAGTCAGCATATGACAAATTTCGAGATTACTTCCCAGGTGCGTGGGCAACGAGTGGGGGGCTGGGTGAAAGGTCTTGGAAGTGTATGCATCGTCCCAACAACATCATCATCCATGGGTGCGGCGGCTCGTGCAGAGATGGAACGACAATGTCGAGAGGCCGAGTATGATAAGCAGGAGATGGCTCAATGGATGCAGATGATGGAAATGGAGAACGCGCAATTGAGAGACACGGTCTCCAGCTTTCAAGCCCAGATGCAAGTCATGATGGATAGGCAAACACGGTTCGAGGAAATGATGCGTCAATTTTGACCAGATGATGCGAGTGGCTCCTTTGATTAGAAGGTATGTATGGTACTTATAGCTTAACATAGTACTTGTACAAAAGTATTTTATGATTTTATTTGTGTTATAATATAGTGAAATTTTCAATGATTAACGAATACTCATACTAGCTCCTCTGAAGAGCTTTATACGTTATTCTAACTTGGACACTAAAACCCATTAAGCTGAGTGTTAGGGGGTGACAGTAATGGGGTCTAATTTTTTTTTTTTTTTTTTTTGGGGTGGGGGGAGATAGCATTACATGTATGCTCTAGGAAAAGTACAAATTCAGGGAAGAACTAAAGTCTCATATTTGGGGCAATTTTTATATTTTGTTGTTATAGATAGTTTGCATACATATTACAAAAAATTAATATTACAAACAGATATGACTTGAGAATAATTTTATTTTTTAATCTTTCTTATTTCAGAAAGTTCCATCAGTGTTGCACTTTTTGGATGCATCATCCTTGTGAAAGTTCCATCGTTTTCGATGCAGCTTCCTTTTGAACGGACGGTCGTTTTGGATATGCGCTCCTTTTAAATGCATCCTCCTTATGGATCCATCCTGCTTTTGGATGTTGTCATTTCTAATTACTTGATATGGTTGCATAATACGTACACTTTTTTTATTGTTATTATAGTTGTATCTCTTGTTCAGTTGGGAAATTTGCATATGATAGCTATTCATCTTGAACGGATGATAGCTTTACTTGTTGGATATTCTGAATTTAATGGATACATGTATTACTGTCGTGAATTGTTGAATGCTACATGATTGCATGCTAGTCTAGAATGCCTCATGCATGGTGGATGCAGTTGATGTGTATTGCATGCTGGTAGTGGATATAGGTTCTTGTGTGCCTTGAACTTCTTATAAATGATCTATTTGAACCTATTAGGTGCAGGTTTTATAAGAAAATGTCCAATTTTAAAATTTTTTCAAAAGAAAAAAAGAAAACCATGTACACTGATAATTATGATAAGCTTCAATGTTAAAATATTTTTGAAATGATGAGTGAAAGTTAGGAATCATAAGAAATGAGGCAATATAGGCTTAGTTCATTTAAATAAGCATTCATTTATATGTTTTTGGTACGGTAAGCCTAAAGCATTCGTTACTGAGCTGAAATCATTGAAAATATTATAAACACTTGGCTAAGAATTTGAAAATTTGAAAAAGACATAAGTTGAATATATACATAACTCAGAGGGAGCATCATTTTCATAATTACTTAAATTAAATGCTCTCATCATCTCATAACGTTCATGTCCAAATGCCTAGATGAATAACAATACTACACTGAACTCAATACTATCTACTGTTCTCCACTATTTATATTATGAATTTAATGGATACATGTATTACTGTTGTGAATTGTTGAATGCTACATGATTATATGCTAGTCTAGAATGCCTCCTACATGACGGATGCAGTTGATGTGTATTGCATGCTGGTAGTGGATATAGGTTCTCGTGCGCCTTGAACTTCTTATAAATGATCTATTTGAACCTATCAGGTGCAGGTTTTATGGGAAAATGTCTAATTTACAGACGGCATGCTGCCAAATTTTTGTTAAAATTTTCCCAAAAAAAAAAAAAAGAAAACCATGTACACTGATAATTATGATAAGCTTCAATGTTAAAATATTTTTGAAAGGATGAGTGAAAGTTATGAATCATAAGAAATGAGATAATATATGCTTAGTTCATTTAAATAAGCATTCATTTATATGTTTTTGGTTCGGTAAGCCTAAAGCATTCATTGCCGAGCCGAAATCATTGAAAATATTATAAACACTTGGCTAAGGATTTGAAAATTTGAAAAAGACATAAATTGAATATATACATAACTCAGAGATAGCATCATTTTCATAATTATTTAAATTAGATGCTCTCATCATCCCATAACGTTCATGTCCAAATGCCTAGATGAACAACAATACTACACTGAACTTAATACTATACATTGTTCTCTGCTATTTATATTTTGAATTTAATGGATACAAGTATTACTGTCGTGAATTATTGAATGCTACATGATTGCATGCTAGTCTAGAATGCCTCCTACATGTCGGATGCAGTTGATGTGTATTGCATGCTAGTAATGGATATAGGTTCTCGTGTGCCTTAAACTTCTTATAAATGATCTATTTGAACCTATCAGGTGCAGGTTTTATGGGAAAATGTCTAATTTACAGACGGCATGCTGCCGAATTTTTGTTAAAATTTTTTCAAAGAAAAAAAAAAAAACTATGAACACCAATAATTATGATAAAATGAATGTTAAAGTAATAATGATTGGATTGACATTTCCATCAGTTCTTAATTAAAATATTGCGTAGATAAAGTCAAATTCTAAGTTGGATTCGTCTAACAAGTGTATAGGTAAATGTAAATATGTCCACGTAGCCACATTCACCCTCCTTTCATCTATACTTCAAATTTCTAGTTTTGAAAATTTGTAAGAATGCCAAGATGTGACACAAATTAGGGATTCGTTTGAACATATGGGTTACAATGTCACTGTAGAAAAGAAAAAAAAAAGTGGAAACAAATGGTCGATGCATGAGATCACTGATGAAAGCACCTAGGCCATATTTTATTTTCCATGATTTTCTCAGCTACCAAACAAATGACCAATTTCATGTCCATTTGACTGGCATATTTTACTTAGTTCTAATATTTTCTCATTAAGACTTGAAAAGATACACACTTGCTCATGCCAGTTCATGACCTTTTTCTCCATGAGTCTTCCCATTTCTCTCCTCTGCAAACCCCACAATCACTATTTAGAGTTTTATTTCAAGTAGAGCAATAATGCTAGACAACGAAACAGTAAAGCATGCAAATGGACACATGTCCCTAATAGGATTTATTCGCTGCATCCCCTTCCCCATGCAATGCTAATACCTCATTGAATCATTGTGCGAATCCCTCATAAACTAATCTCATGCTGCGTTCCAGAGCATGCATTTTAGATCTTAAATTTAGATTTAAATAGACTTTAATAAATTTCAATATAATTTTATACTCCTCGTGTTTGGAGACACTTTGGATTTGAATTTACATTGAATTTAAATTAGATGTAATATCAAATTGTATTGAAATTTGTCCAAATTCATTCAAAATATTCGAAATCTATGCTCTCAAACGTAACATTACATTTTTCATTTTTGATATTACTACTGTACAAATTATGTAATATGCATGATTATGAAATCTTTGCGAATTTGTTATATCATATAATTATTTTTCCTAATTATACTGAGCGCTAGCTCTCCTCCATTTGTATACTAAATTTTTTTTAATGACTCTTAATTTGTAGGATTCGCGGCTATTATAACATCAGCACGATGTCATGCATGCATGCACTACAGTCGTCAAATGCAACTTTTGACTATTTTATTATAATTTTTATTGTTATTTGAACAAATGGAGTTTTTGTATTTTAATTTGAATTTGTCCTAGTATTTGTATTTGTATTTTGAATATTTTTAAATAATTTTTGTTATCTGAACATATGTTATTTCTTTATTTTAATTGAATTTGTATTTAAATTCGAAATTTTGAATGATTTACGAATTTTGTAATAATTATGGTTTTAGTTTATGTATTTAAAAATGTAATTACAGATTTTTATATAAGAATTGATGATTAAAAAAAATTAGTATTAAAGGGTTTTTTATTTTTCTAATTATTAGTGAAGGCAAATTCGTCACTAATACCCTACTATTAGTGACGAATTTGACTCCTTCACTAATGTCCGGGTATTAGTGACGAATTTGAATCATTCACTAATGCCGGAGTATTAGTGATGAATTATAAATTTGTCATTAATAGTGGGATATTAGTGATGAATTTGAATCCTTCACTAATTCCAGAGTATTAGTGACGAATCTGTAATTCGTCACTAATACCAAACTATTAGTGACGAATTTTAATCATTCACAAATACCCTACTTCTAGTGACGAATTATTCATTCGTCACTAATACCCTACTAATAGTGATGAATTTGAGTTGAGCCGTTCTAGACTATATAATGACGGTATTAGGGTTTTAGTGACGGTTATAATCCGTCACTAATACTCCATTATTAGTGACGAAATTTTGAATTCGTCACTAAAAGTTAGTAGTAACGGCACATATAGCAGTTATTTTAGAGCCGTCACTAATAGGTATAAATTCGTCACTAATAGTTACCTTGATTTTTTGTAGTGATCTCGATTTTTCTCGGATCCTTCTCGGTGAGAACATAAGGAACTTTGAGGAGGCAAAGGTAGAAGAGTACCTTGTCTTTCCATCTCTTGAAGTGAGCTCCTTTAAACTAAAAAGACTTGTTGAGATCTCCAACATTTTCATTCGATTTCTCAATTGTAGGCTCCATTAATTGAATCTCCTTAATATTGTTAGGAAATTAAATAAAATAAAAATAATAAAATTTAAACACAAATACAAATACAAATACAAATATAAATATGATTCACAAATAGGTTAAGACACGAATATCTTACTCTCTTTAAGGAGTTTCAAGCTATCTGCGATTTTTGGCTTAACCCACAAATTGGTGCAATAGAATTCCTCAAGACTTGTCTCCCCCAGGATACAACTGTTCGATTTGAATCATATGACTCTCTCCAATTCTGTACAAATGGAAGAGTCTAAAGTTCCACAAAAAAAAAACACGTTTCTTTGCTTCTCAATCTCTCTAAACTTGAAAGAAGGATAACATGATGATAATGATGTGAAGAAATTGGTGTGTAATGTCAATGCCTTAAGGGGCACAAAATGACCTCTCACTCTCTATGCACTTAATAAATAAGATGTATATATATTAAATAGGTACACTCCTAACTTTAAGATAAACTCACGTAATTAATCTTATAAATTTAATGAAATTCATGAATGAATGGCCTAATTAAATATAAATACATAACTAATTCCAAGATGCATGCTCTATTCCAAAATAATAAATAAAAAAATAATATTAAAAGACACTAACAAGTTGTATTTAGAAGTAAATATGAATCATAAAGAAGATAACAATAAAAATGTTATAATTAAGTTTTTTTTTTTTTTTTGTGAATGTATACCATAATGGAATTACTATTTCATATTATAGACTAATAATGTTTTTATTGTTATTTTCTTCATGATTCATATTTACTTCTAAATACAACTCTAATAAAGTTAGAGTGTCATAAAATACATTTAATTAACCACAACTTTTTATAATAAATTAAAATGAATACCAAATACAACATTAAATTAAGATCATGTTAAAATTAATTACGTTTTTACTTTATATCAAAGAACAAAATAGTATGTCCAAACATAAAATTCACTTATATTAATAGAATTTTCATATCAAATAATTACTGCACTATTATTCTATATATATATATATATATATACACATATAAACTTAAATATATATTTATAATTTGTATCCATCTTTGTGTATATAATACAAAACCCAGACAGGATAAACCGTGTGTGTGTTGAGAGAGAGAGAGAGAGAGAGAGAGAGACGGTGGTCGTGCCCTGCAAGTGAAGGCACTGATCTGGTCCGTTGATCATAGAGCCGAATGGAGGGCCAGGATGAGCCCTTTGAATTTAAATTTGAAATATTTGGAACCACAGATTAATGAAATGAAACAGTATCCATGCATGCAGAGTCTGAGAGAGTGCAGCACAGCAGGACATTAATGGCCGCCGGCCGAGCAGTGCTCATTTACGCAAATGTCACGTACTCTCCTCCTTCCTGGCTCCTTCTGCCCTCCAATTAATTAAAGGGTTTCACTACTTACACTCGCGGACAGATCCTGGCCCTTGGTTCAATCCCTACAGTCACCCTGCTAATCAGATCTAGCCGTTAATTGCCCTCCTATTAATTTAGGGTTTCATTAACTACACTCGTAGACAGATTGTAGCCGTAGCTTCAATTCCCTACAGTTACCATGCTAACCGGTTCCTCGCCGACGGTCTAATTTAATTAGTAAATCTTATTCTTAGTCATTGAAATAAATACAATTTAAGTTTTAAATTTTTTTTATTATATATATATATATATATAAAATAAGATTTTTTTAAGTGAATTTAAAATAAAATAATTATAATAAATGTTATTTTTATTAGAATATTTTTTCACTAAACACACGAATTAAATTAATTGAGGAAAACCAATCACAATAGTTGGGGCAACCAAAACAGCGATAAGACTTACTCCAAATTAGGGGTGTGTAATCGGTCGGTTCGACCAATTCGGTGAATTAATTGAATTAATCGAATTTTTTCGATTAACCCTATCCCATAATCGAATAAACCGAATTGAGTTCTTTAACGGAACTATACCCTATTGAACATAATTATTGGATAATTCGATTAACCAAATTTAATCGAATAAAATTAAAATTAATTATAGAAAAAAAAAATATGAATGTATAATTTGTGTGTCGAAATGGGAATAGCCGAATGGGAAGGGAATCTGGGAATGGCTGAATTGAACATCGAAAGTTGGGAACCCTTAGCTAAAATCATATAATTTAATAAGTTATATTTAATTTTAATTAATTAAAATTCAGGTAATTTAGTTTACTGAATTATATTTTCCCCATAACCGAACCAAAAATCAAATACCCGAATTTACTCCATTATGAAACCGAATCGAACCAAACTACAAATTAACCGAATTGAACCAGCCGAATTCTATCGGTTAATTCGATTAATAAAACCAATATGGCAAACAAAGAGACTACAAAATTATAGTAGACTATAAAAAGTTACACACGACTTTAACATCCAAATTTGATGGTAACTAAAGGCTTTACTGATTAAAGCGTCTGAATTAAAAGCAATTTGATCATAAAGAAGAGCATTTCTTACTCTCCAAATCAAACTGATAATTAAATTTTATGTCAGATTTAAACAGTCAAATTTTCTCTTCTTTCTCATTGAAGATCGAGGTCCATCTCAACTCTTCATTTCATGATCCATTACCTCTTATGATGCTAAGTTTGGTTCAAGTTTTTGAATAGACTTTATAAGAAGTTTCACATCTAAAAAACAAATTGATAATTGTCTCTTATGAAGTTACCACAATTTCTGCACATAGGATTATTGACTATATCCTATTTATGCAATCTATCTAGGGTGTTGAGTATTATAGCATTTTCTATTAGTATTATAATTATTATTTAATTAAAAAAAATGAATATTTGTTTGATTAATTTTAAAATTTATTTTAATTTTATAAATATTAACCAGACAGATGGTCAATTTCTTAATTTCTTCTATTCTTGATTTTTAATTTTTATTTCTAATTTATATTTTACATTTTTTGACAATAATACCAAATGGTCTCTCAAATTTCAAAAAAAATATTTAACTAAATAATTAATTATAAAATTCAAGTATTTGTATGATGAAGATATGGAAATAAATTAATTAATTTTACATCTTTATTTGTTTTTATTCTTATTGATTAAATATTATGTTGATAGTAAAAATAAAAAAAAATTACATAATTTATTAATCTCATTCGACTGTTCAACTATATATGATTGACTTTGTCTTATTAAAAAGAATAGACCTTATGATGTCTTTTTATTTTTTGAGTATAACCGCCGCACTTCCTGGATTCTTTACAACTAGCAAAACTCCATTAAAAAAAAAAATTGTAGAATGAAAAATTAAGTCAAAAGGATTATTTTTGTCCATAAATTATAATTTCAAAAAATACTTCCATAGTAATAAAAAAAAATGTAGATGGGACGTGTCATAAAATTGTTTGAGGTATTTTTCAAAATTTATCCTACATAGAATAAAAGATATTTTTCTCTCTTTGGACACATTAAAAGACAAAGACTCTTTTTTAAAGTTTTAGAGATCTCAAATACTTCCTTTAGATTTGACAAAAAGATATGAAACTCTCAAAAATTACAGAAATATATATATATATATATATATATATATATTTTTGTTTGGCAAAAGTACATCAATCTTTTCTAAACTGTTAAAAATCTCATAAAAATTTCTTGAAATTTCAAAAATCTAATCGATGTTATGCTAATATGTAATTTTTAATTAAAATACTTATATTAAACCTAATAAAGTAGACCTAGTTAGATAATCCCTAACAAATTTGACAGATTTTCATGTGAGAATATTACAATTCATATTCGACTCAATTAAGTTGTAGATTTATGACAATTTGAATCAAATAATCTATAGCGAATGACAGATAATCTGTGCTTCTCATCCCTAATATTTTGATAATTGTTAAACATTTAATAACCAACCAAAAAGTTATAATATTTAATTTTTCATATTATGAATTTCGGGGCTTTTGTTTTGATCATGGGAAAATTGAGTATTTGTACTTGAATTTGAATGTGGGCATGGGGCGTGAGTCTCACACAATAATACAAGAGTTGGGAGTGTGAGCCTAAATCTTAACCAATATAATTTAAACAATAGTCATTAGCGGATATGTGGATATTCATCGGATAAAATCATAAATTTTACAACCGACTCATTTAGAGGTTAATAAAAAAAAGTTTTAACCATGTTCGACTCATTTAATGTGTTAGAGAATTCATCCTCGAAGCTTGTGTCAAGGAGAGAGAGTCCAGAGGATCTTATACTGATTTTGAAACTGTTCACAGAGACGATATCTAACCCATGGAGGAGTCAATTAGTAACTGAAGGCCCAACTCTGATATCATGTTAGAGAATTCATCCTCAAAAACTAGGTGTTAAAGAGAGAAAGTTAAGAAAATTTTATACTGACTTTGAAATTATTCACAGAAACGATGTGAGATTGAACGCACACTAATAATATGTGACTCGATTATGAGCCAGTTTAAGGAGATCAAATTTGGTCCCAAATTAACGGATTTTTACCCATTTTGTTGGATCCAACTTGTATTCCTCTTTAGTCTTGTCTTGTTATTGAAGGCAAAGTAATGTTTAGGGTCTAAGGTTTTATATATATATATATATTCCAAATTAAAGGTACTTGTTAAGATTTTTAAAATTTAAGTGGAGACGTGCCTTTTTTCTACAAATCTTAGGAGAAGTCCACTCTGCCCACATAAATAATTATATGGGGGATCCAGTCTTTGCAGCTTCACTGTACATTGTACGCTGCCAGACACAAAGCTGAAACAACACAATCCTGGCTACTGCATCCTCCCATCCTTTGGGTAATAAACCAAGTAATTCTACAATGGTGAAATTTCCATTAATAATAATAATAATACTGAAGAAAGTTTAATTGAAACAAATAATACAAAAAAAGTTTTCATTACTACAACCAAGGGCGTTTGTTACACGCACCATCAACACACATTCCACACCTTCCCCGATCATTTTGCATCGAATTAAACAAAAAATTGGAATTAATTTCACAAATTAAAAAAAATTTCAGGAGCTGTGATCGTCGATCTGCCTCGGAGATTGCAGAGGGAACAGAGGCAGGAGCGCAGGCTCCGACCCTCTCGGAGTGTTCAGAGGACTAATTGGGTGCAAGTAGAAACCTTTCTCTGCAATGGCTCTCTCTTCCTCCTCCGACGGCGTCTTCGGGCTCCCTCCGGCTCCGGAGAACGCGTCAAACGGCGACACCGGGGACGCCATCACCGTCTCGCCCCCGCCGAATCCCAGAAAGCTCCTGTGCTTGATCTCCAGATTTCTCACGCTCTGCCGCCGCTCGTGGAGCTTGAAGGGCGGCCTACGGGGACCCATTTCTCCTGCGGCCGGTTTAGCGGCGGCGTGCCTCGCCGGGACGGTGACGGGGAGCCT